>NW_017804198.1:1281462-1304160 GCF_001625305.1 Branchiostoma belcheri
GAACTTGGCCGACAAGTCCACTTTTCTGAGCAAGAATTATTGTGATCCATCGGTTACAATGCCGACGTTATATAAAAAAAAGATTTATGACTCATGAAATATGATTATAGAAAATATTCCGTGAAGGGGACATTTCTGCATAGGGGTACTATGCAGAAGTGTTTCCCATGCAGAAGTGTCCCCCACCGAACTTGGCCGACAAGTCCACTTTTCTGGGCAAAAATTATTGTGATCCATTAGTGACAATGCCGACGTTATATAAAATGGATTTAACTTATAAAATGTGATTATAGACAATATTCCGTGAAAGGGACATTTCTGCATAGGGGTACTATGCAGAAGTGTCTCCCCACAGATCTTGGCTGACAGGTTCACATTTGTGGGCAAAGATTATTGTGATCCATCGGTGACTATGCCGACGTTGTATCAAAAACATTTATCGCTTAATATATATGATTATAGACAATATTAATTTTATGGATGACATCCATTTCATTCCATTTCGCACTTTATGAGGTCCCAAAAAATATTACAAGGAAGCACATAACGTTGAATCAAGTACCATTCATTTGTTACCTTCGCCAAGAAGGTTATGTTTTCAGAGGCGTTCGTGTATGTGTGTGTGTGTGTGTGTGTGTGTGTGTCTGTAAACACGATAACTTTAGAAGGCCTTGGTGGATTGTCTTGATACTTGGTAGGTGGGTAGGCCATGATGAGACCTCAAAATGATTAGATTTTGGACCTCCTAGCGGCTTGTTAAGGTACTGCAGCTGCACTTCCGGTTTTGATATCTCATGATCTAGACATGCTAGGGTGACGAAATTTGGATGGTAGGTAGCTTTTGTGCTGGGGAAGAAGTGACGTGAGTTTGGGCCCCCTAGCGGCTTGCTCTGGAGCTACAGAACTATATGTTTGAAAATATTCAACTCAATGTAACTCAAGAACCGGTTGACGGATCGTCGTGATTTTCGGTATGTAGGTAGCTTATGTGATGCTTGATATAATTATTTGACAATTACGCAAATATGGATGTAATTTGCATAATTTATGGGGATATTCTATAAATCAGCTTCATTCCATGGTTGGACTATTGAAGCTTGTGACATTGGTAATTGAGAATGAGAGAAACACAGACAGATATTAATTCTGTAAATGAGGACTTAATTTGCATAATTAATGAGAAAATTTTATAATTATGTAAAGATAACTGCCTGGAATTTCATACTTGTGGTATTTGAAAGTTAAGTGAAGGTGAACATCACTAAACATAATGTATTCAAATCAGGACCTTATTTGCATAATTTATGAGGAAATGCTAGAATGGCATTGTTTGTTAATATAAGACTGTCTTTTGGTTGAGAATATGATAAAATGATAAAATTCATGATTCTATTTGTTAAATCAGGGGGGAATAATCTATAATTTGTCAGTCATAAAGATTATTAACATCATTTGGCGAAGGTATGAGATCGGGGAACTCTAGTATTTGTGTCTGTATCTATATTTGTACAGCTGGTATAACCACCTATCTTCGTAGCACACCAGCTTTGTAGGCACAGGGTGGCAGCTGGGTGCCGGTGGCATCTGGCTGCAATACATCGAACGACTTGTTAGTTACACCTAGCATTTGTGAACACTATTTAAGCTTAGTTGGTTGAGTTTCCGCATTGCAAAACACCCTGTAAGTAGCAAAACAAACTTCTTATTGACGGAAATAATCTGTCAACAGTGACAACGTGACGTCTGCTAAAGCTAAGGTCCCAATTACGCCGGTGCCCGTCGGGGATGTAGCCCCGGCAGGCCCCGGCCGGGTTCAGGAGTCGGGCGGGCATCGGCTGTTGTGGTCACAATTAAAAGTTGCCTTTACGCTACCCTGCAGGTGTCCCGGGGTTGCCCGGCGGGCACTCGGTGGCCTGCTGATACAAATTTTGCCATCGTCATTGATTGGTCTCCGGTAGATACCCGGCAGATGCTCTGACGATGTCTTGTAGTGACCCCTGTGGGGTCCGACACCCCCGTCCTCTTTGCCTTTGTAATGGTGACGAACTGACACGCATCCAACAAAGTGAACACCTTTGCTGTAATCACATGATCTGTGACGTCACACATTTCACCTGGTCTTACGAAGTACACGTCACCTTTATTCTGTTTATCTGGTCTGTGACGTAACAAATTAGTCCCGGTGGGCTGACGACAATCGGAGGGGTACCGGGCGGTGTTCTGACGGTTCTGTGACGGCATCTTGTTGTCAGCGGGGCCCGGGTAGAATTTAACTCAGAATTAAATTCTTATCGGGGCCCCGACAGGGCAAAAAATAGCCCGGCCACGTCGGGGTCCCGCCCGAAAGTGGTAAAAAACAGCCCGGGAACTACCCGCCAGGGCCCCTTTTCCCAATTAGGACCTTAGCTTTAGTGGGCTTGTACACTCGGCAGTGTGATTAAAATGAACCCGCCGACAGGCAAACTCGCGCGCTCCCACAAAAAGCCCGGGCAAGCCCACAGACTACTTACCAGGCTGTACTAAACACATTCGCGATGTCATGACATATCGCGAAGGAGATTTCAACGCGAAAATAAAACCACCACCAACATTTTAAGATATTATACAGTTATTGGTATCTGTGAATTTTTAACCCGTAATAAATTAGATTAAAATGTACCAGTCAGAATACGGATGCAGTGCATTCTGTGCCCCTAACCTGAGACATTATATATTAGACAGAGTTTTAACCAAAACAGTCCCAGTAACTCAAAGAAGGTTTTACATTGTCATTTGTTGTGGGAAGTAAGAGTGTAAGGCCTCTCATTTTATCAAAGAATAAATTCTCTGTGATTTGAAGCTGTCATGTTTCTGTTGTTACCTTCGCCAAGAAGGTTTTGTTTTCAGAGGCGTTCGTGTGTGTGTGTGTCTGTCTGTGTGTCTGTAAACACGATAACTCGAGAAGCCTTAAATGAATTGTCTCCATACGTTGAAGGTGGGTAGGTCTTGATAAGACCTCGATACGATTAGAATTTGGGCCCCCTGGCTGCTTGTTGTGGTACTGCAGCGGAACTTCTGGTTTTGATATCTTATGATCTGGACGTGCTATAGTCACGAAATTTGTGTGGTAGGTAGGTCTTGTTCTGGGGAAGAAGCGCCGTAGGTTTGGGCCCCCTAGCGGCTAGCGATTTCATTAAAAATATTCAAAAGAGGATAACTCAAGAACCAATTAACGGATCGTCGTGATTTTGATATGTAGATAGCTAAAGTGACGCTTGAAATAATTATGCGACAAATATGCAAATCTGGATGCTACTTCATAGTACAGCTTGTGACATATGTAATTGAGAACGAGAGAAACACAGGCAGATATTGATTATGTAAATTAACAAATTTGCATAATTCATAAGAAAATGTTATTATTCCATAATAGTAACTGCCTGGAGTTTCATACTTGAGGTATTTGAAGTGAAGGCGAACATCATTAAACATAACTTATTCAAATAAGGACCTCATTTACATAATTTATGTGGAAATGCTACAATGGCATTCTTTGTAAAGGTAAGGCTGTGCTTTGGTTGAGAATATGATCAACTGATATAATTCATGAGGATCCTATTTGCATAATCCGAAGGAATAATATTAACATCATTTGGTGACGGTATGTACATACCATCGGATACAGCTCGTCTCTTTCTGAGTGGCAACACCATACAGAGTCTGTCTCATGCGGATTTCTCAAATCTGACCAGTTTGGCATACCTTGACCTGGACAACAATTACATCTCGAGTCTCCCCGCTGGAGTTTTCTCACATCTCACCCGTCTGAGGTGGCTGTCTCTATCTGATAATCATATAGCTGATCTTCTGGATGGAGTATTCTCAATTCTGACCAGTTTGGAATATCTTGACCTGTCCAACAATAAGATCTCGAGTCTCCCCGCTGGAGTTTTCTCACATCTCACCCGTCTGTGGCGGCTGGATCTATCTGATAATCATATAGCTGACCTCCCGGATGGAGTATTCTCAATTCTGACCAGCCTTAACCTGTCCAACAATAACATCTCGAGTCTTCCTGCAGACATCAAACACCTTTCTACCCAGACATCCCTTTACATAACTGGGAACCCCTGGAGGTGTGACTGTAGTTTACAGGATATAATGATTTCAGTGCGCGGTTCAATTCGCGGTAACCCTACCTGCAGCTCCCCTTCCCACATGAAAGACGACGCGCTGACCGGCCTTGTGTCAGACAGGATTTGTCACGGTAGCGGGGTCTGCACCACGGGAAGTACAGAGGGCACTTGTGCTTGTGACGTCGGCTGGACTGGCCCATACTGTGGCGAAGGTGAGATGTCTATAATTTGAATTCTTTACATGCGGTTTTAACAAGGCATAAACTCATGAAAGACTATTTTATGTTCATCGAATGAGGCCAGGTTGGAACCAGGAGGTTTAATTTCAGAAATCAAATTTCTTTGATGGAAAAGTATCAAAAAGTGAAAGCGTTCGAATTCCAAAACCTCCAAATACCCAGAAACGACACAGAAGCCTCAGTGAAAGCACAAAAGTGATGATAGCGCAAATGTTCTAAGTGATAATGTATAGGCAAAGGCATAACCCTTGTCCTGCTGGCAATTTTTACACAATATTTTCAAATAATTTCATGTCTTAATCAGGTCACAGACCCTTGCCTTTTTTTGGCCCGCGGCGGCGTAGTTACTTCCGCATTCGTTGCGTTTCGCTGCGGTGTGATGCGTTGCACGAGAAACACCCCCAAATCGTACATATACAGGGCACTATATAGATGGTACTGTATGTGCAACCCATATATATATATATGGGCTCCGCAGGACAAGGGTTTAATAAACTAGTTCCTCAGACACTACATGTTGATTAAGGACAAGTTGGATGTTCCAGCTTGCTTATAATACCCGTTGAGCCAAGGATTACATCCGTCTATTCGTCCATCAATGGATGTGCTTATATGAACCATGTACACGGGTCGAAAAAGGACGTTTCTAAATTACAGGTTAAAACGGCAGGCAGAAATGATGTCAATAAACTCCTGCTTGCTGATGCGGATAAAAAAAAGAACACAAAAACTGTAGACTATTTATAAAAAGGCCACATGTGAGGCTATGACTAGATTTTGGTAGACTAGGCTTTGATAGATGTAAGATAAATAGTCTCCAGCCCTGGTTCACTCGGAATGGGTGTAAATTTTACAAGGGGGGGGGGGTAGAGTTTCAAAAGCTTGAGTCGAACGACATAACCGCTTGCAATTTTTGTAATGTCTAAACCTCCAAAAACAACACATGTCGCATTTTGAAGGGCAAAGACAATGGTTGTCCACACAAGTAATAAAACCGACACACCAAAAGCCATTACGTTACGGAGGTTATAGGGAAAATATGCAGTCGCATTGACTTTATTGGTATTTGCGTCTTAATAAGAGTGCTGAATTGTTGGCGGCGATAACAACAGGAGTAGGGGAAGTGATAACAACATACCCAACTACTCGGCGAACCTACATGAGTCAGACAGTATACCCGAAACCAGAAACAAACAGTCATAATCCCAACACTAACTGTTGTTTAGTTCTAACGGGAATATCTTCCTGGGTCTTCTTATCCATATATATACATATCTATTTGTCGTCACGACTTGCGGTCACTGTTCACTTGCAGACCTTAACATTGCCCTTGGAAAGAACGCAACGCAGAGTAGCACCTGGACTGGTGCCGAGAAGGCTGTGGATGGTGATTACACTGAATGTGTAAGAAGAAACACAGGCCTGTCAGCATGGTGGCAGGTGGACCTGGCAGGTTTCTACAGAGTCAGGAGGGTCAGCGTTCAGAGTAAATTTTTGGGTAAGTTGTTTATGCACTGAATGTTACAGTTACATGTATTTCTAACGCTAATGCTAGTGCCATTTGTACATCAATGACCATCTACGTCCTCACTAAATCATTGTCACCAAGCACTTAAGACTTGTACCGTTTTAACCCTAAACAGTACACCTGGGGTCCGCGCGGACCCCAGCACTATATATTCTGTAATATCTTTTTTGTTTCTAAAGATTTGTTTCTGAAATTTTAGGTAATTGTCACCCAAAAAGTTATCTCTCAATACAGTGCAGAAAACTCCGTTTCTACCATTTATAAAAAAAATATATCTGATTTTCTTTTGGGGTCCGCGTGGACCCCAGCCGGCTTTCGATCATAATGGATACACTGGCGTTCTTATACATTAGCTTATTTCCGTTTTTATATGCTTTTATGCACTCATCGTATGTCTACCAAGTTTTCAGAGAATGGTGTAGTAATAGAATTAAATTTTAATAACTTTGGTGTAATTATGACGTCATATGACGTCAGAGCTAATAATATAGTCCGCCATATTGGATTTTGACCAAAGACGTCATCAAATTAGCATATTCTATGCATATTAAATGATTTAACTTATATTTAATTATGTAAGATGTTATTAATGTTGGAAAAGAAGTGTAATTTAATATAAAACTCAGAAAATTTTTATGTTTAAACCAAAATTACTTCTATTTTTAAAAAAACTGCCTGCTAGAACCCCGTTGCCATGGCAACACAAAAAAACATCAACTTACTAGTATTACACTAATATGAACTTTTTTCCAGAGACATTTTAGGAAAGGTCTCCAAATTTAATACTTCTAGCGTAAGCCATTTAGCCGCTATCTGAGATCAAAGTTGGGCCTCAAAAGCCCCTTCAGTCTGAAATGGGTTTAAAATCGGGTATTTCTTCTTGTCTTCTTTTCTTCACCAAAAAATAGAAAAAGTTCCAAATGTATGATTTTTGTATGTAATGTAGACACAGAGGTTCCCACATCAGTTTGCAAAACAATTGAGCTGGTAGCATGTTGATAATTTCTAAAAATTAGCAAAAAAACTGCTCTGGGGTCCGCGCGGACCCCAGGTGTACAGATTAATCAGTCCGGGAAGGTGTACTGTTGAGGGCTAAAGAAGGAACAGCTGTATGTTATAGCACCGCTGTCATTTCTTTCACTGTATCCCTTTTTAGACTGACTTTACTTTCATTTCTTTCACTGTATCCCTTTTTAGACTGACTTTACTTTCAACACAAAATGAGAAAAGCTCCATGCATAACTTGGTAGATGTGCGAGTAAATGCCGGCCATTAATTATCCGGTTGTTATTTTGTATTAGTAAACTTTCAAAATTTCTTCCGCCAAACTCTCGTGATATTTCTATGTGCTGAACAGGAAGAAGTTCCTTATGTAAACTGATGACATTGTGTAATACATATTGGCATTATAATTAGCTCTATTACAGTTTTTAGGAGTTAAGGTAGTTTTTATTTCTTGTGTCTAGTTTTGTATTACTTGCTTGTACTTATTAAACGTCCCTTCTGTATTTGCAATTAGTCCTAGGCCTCGGGCATGAATTTGGAATGAACAATTATATTTATATGTATCAATTTTCTATAGAGTGTATTAGGCCCTGTAGTCAAATTGAGGACATTGTAGCAATCCTTAAAAGAAATTGATAACTTCCCCCGAAACCCAAAGTATGGAAACATGTCCACCTTTAATGGAACAGATTGATAGGCAAGCTGTGAGAAAGTCTCCTCCCGTATTATAAACGCGAGTGGCTCAAACGCGCTCCATGCATGGTGTGTCCATTTTGGTGCCAGGTAATTATTTCCTATCTGGGCAGAAAGGTGACAGAAAACAGTATACCCATCGCCTTTTCTACTATGTAAAGTCGTCGGATATAGGCTTCTCTGTAATTAATGAAGGTGACGCAAAGAATTCTCCTGGTTCCATTTACAAGACGCGTGTGTTAGTTTCCACTTGTCACAGTATATTTGGTTGACTTAATTTTACAGGGGTTATTGGTAGGGTACGAGTTGGTCCGAACGAGAACTCGACGCAGAATGACCAGTGCGGACAGACTTTCCTACTCGGCTCTTCGTGGCCCGGATTGCTAATTGCGTCTTGCGAACAGCCTTTATTCGGCCGTTATGTGTCAATAGAGATTGTGGGGCCAATCGTCAGCCTGTGCGAGGTAGAGGTCTATGTTACAGGTAGCTATAATTTTTCAATGTCTTTACTGGGTAGAGCGGTGAAAATGAAAGCGTAAAGAAGTAGTGTGTAATTATCATCAAACGTATAACCAGGAAAAGTCATTAATGGTTTTAATTCAACCATCATGATGAAGAAATACTAGTACTATCAGGTACCGTGCAATGCCATGCATGTGTAATTTACACAATGTTTTTATTTACTTTCAAGTTAATTTGCTTCAATGGTCTATATTATATTAGTATAACTATTATTTCCGTTATGAATGAAATTTCGAATTTCTTTGGCCGTTTACAGTATTTCAAAAAAATATGACCCCTTCGTAACCCCTGCTTCTCCTATTGGGTCAATTAATCCTTACTTTTTGTGAGAATTTGAGCTGGTCTTAATCATGATGTTTCTGACTCAGGCAAAAGAGTTGCTGTTACAATTCTACTCTGTAATCCGTATCCTTGAAGGGTCCTAACGGCCGTGTTACGTAGCGACCACTGCTTACTTAAAAAATGTAACTGGCACTTTGGCACTTTTATATCATCAAGCCATTTCTTTTATATATTTACGAATGCACTTATTTTGCTGCTTTAGCTTATGTTTCAATGCCAGTTTTTTTTTTATTATCTTAAGATATCTGCTGTGACGATACCGTAAAACTGAAGAACGGCCAGGTCAATGCTACCGACGGCTACTGCTCTAAGAGCGACATCCAGTTCTCTTGTGACACTGGGTACGAGCTAGTCGGCAACCCTGCCACCTGCCAAAAGGACGGGAGTTGGGACCGAGAATTTCCGACTTGCCAACGTGAGTTTACATTTACGTTGTGAATGTCATGATAGCGTTATCGTCATTGTTCTTTTGGACGTACTCTTCAGCTTCAGGTAGAGTTGTGAAAACTTTAGGCCCTCCTGGAATGCCGGTACAAAATGTAGTCTCCTGTTGCAATTGTCTTTAGATGTAAAGAAGTCGACTATACTTAGGATATAATACCATACTATTCTCCAACTTAAAGGGCATTTGTTTGCTATATAAAGTATTGGGCTACAAAAAATGTGTTTGTGAATGGCTGGTCGTCGGACAAATATTTTTCATGGGCTGTGTTTTTTTTTTTCAAATACATGATGATTCGTCGGTGAAGGTTAGACATCCACGTAATAAGATAGGCCGAAAAGTAGTTACTGGATATGATTTTGGAAACGATCAGACGTTTCAGATAGCATCCACTAGCTTTCGTCAGCCTGAGTTCCATGCTGGTTAGTTTACGTCCGCTCCCACAGTCGACTGTGGGAGCGGACGTAAACTAACCAGGATGGAACCCAGGCTAAATAGACTGCAGAAGAAATGGAGGTTTGTAAGCACGAACTATTGAATAATATGCAAATAAGTGAAGTCCAAAATGAAACAAATGTTACACAAGTCAAGACAAGGATGATGCAAATTAAAAAAAAGTCAACATCACTATTCCGCTTGTCCAAGGAGTATCCGAGGGGGGGAGGTATGGGTAGAACTCTCAGGCACTTGAGATTTGGCGCTCCCGGCCCCAAGGTCAGACAAGATATAAAGTTAAGCTCCTGCTCTGAAACAACAAGAGCTTCTTTCACTAATTTGCATCATTCTTGTCTTGACTTGTGTAACTTGTGTTTCCTTATGGACTGAAATTTTTTTTTCACTTATTTGCATATCAATCAATAGTTCGTGCATTTCTCCTGCAGTCTCTTAGTGCCACTGATGAAGGGTAGTTGATATGCTACTTGAAACGTCTGACCGTTTCCAAAACCATATCCAGCTGTTTGAGTAGCTGCTACATGCTGATTACCTTCATCATCATCAGCCATGTTCGGCAGCGGAGAAGTCGACGTATCCAACATGATCGTAAAAAGTTTAATATTGCTTTGAAGGAAAAAAAAGACAAAAATAATTGACAATTGTAATTTTAGGGACCTGCTGTGACAACACAACCAGGATAAAGAACGGCCAGATTACAGTTAATGAAGACTACTGCTCTGGGAATTCTATCGAGTTCACTTGTGACACTGGATATGAGCTTGTCGGCAGCCGCTTCGCTGTCTGTCGGGACAAAAATTGGGACAGGGAGATTCCGACATGCCGACGTGAGTTGACTTTTTTCTCTGGAAGAATTTATTTTGTACGCTCTTTTTTGTTACCAGAAAGTAAAGAGTGTAGCAGCTATGGCACTGTAAGCAGCGTATTTAGGCCCTCAAACGGAGATGGTTGGGGTGGTGTATGAATTTATGTTGATATTTTCAGTAGACTTTTTTAAAATTCAATTTTCAGAGCATGTAATGTTTTTCATGCCAGCTTTATGTTATCAGGTATCCGCTGTGACAATACCACCGACATCATGAACGGCCGAGTCAATGCTACTGACGGTTACTGCTAAAATGCATTAAGAAAACAATATAAGGGCTTGCATTCGCTCGAATGCATGCAGAAACTGATGTACATATTATATCCATCTCATGGTACACGTGATATAGGGAAGACAACATTTTGAGTCGCTATATCACGACTATTAATCAAAAGGTCACAATGACAGACGACATCGGTCCTTCCTCTTCTACATTGCGTGTGAATGAATCAAATCACATTATCTGTAGAATAAATTGTCATACCACATTTATTTCGCAACGCTCGTCACTAATAACACCAGTACTGGTATTGCCGTTCTGGCGCCAAAAAAAAACAAACCTAAATATTCTAACACCCACACTAGGTCGCACGTCCACTGAAGCCATTATCGGCGGCACCAGTGCCGGTATCGCCGCATTGCTGATTGTGGCAGCTGTCGTCTTCACGGTGTACTTAAGACGTCGGAGGAAGAAAATAAAAGAAGAAGACTACGAACTATCGACTGTTTACTTTGTACCAGATGATGTTATCAGTGAGTACGGTTTCCAATTTTCTATCTGAAGGACTGTAAGTTATGAATTTGTATTTTTTTCCATCGTTTACTATATAAGGTTTATCTACAAATTGACTTTAAACCACCGTTGACCCAAAGTCAAAGGTATGTGTAGTGACTACATTTTAACCCTATCTAGACCGACTTTTTTTTTATTTTGATTCGTGGGTCGGGGGGGGGGGGGGTGCGGTAATCACTGCCCCCTTCAGAACTCGTGAACAATATACAGTATGGTCCGCCATCCTGACCAATTTTGACCAATAACGTCTTCAAATTAGCATAACGTATGCGTTTTTAATGATAAAGATTACATTTAATTGCATTACATGCTATTGAAATTAGAAAGAATGAGGCACTTGACATAAAACCCATCAAAGTCTATTGTTGAAACGAAAATTATTGAATTTCACAAAAAAATAATTGTAAGAAACCCGTTGCCGTGGCAACACAAAATATCACTAACTTATTATACTAATACAAAAAAAAATGTTGCCAAAAATATTTCAGGAAAACTCATGAAGCTTCTTGGTTTGGTTGAAGCGCAAAGCCGTTCAGACGCTATCCGACATCAAAGTTAGCTCGGGCACTTTTAGCCTCTCCCAGGTCTGGATAGGGTTATGGGCAATTCTATATATTTATCTACATATCCAGATAAGTGTTCTGGTCTTCTGAAAAAGATTCTTTGACACAGCTACCCTCAAGTCCCATTTTTTGTATTTGATAGTATGTCAAAACTCGCGTGATTACATGTACTTAATACAAAAGGAAATAGTCTGAATGGATTTTTTTCTTCGTCGATAAATGACAATATCATTATCAAGACAAAAGCGGAGGCTTCTGGATATTTCAACTTGGGAAACTTGCCATTAAGCACCTCACTTCTGTGTAAGGATATAGCGTTTTATCTTTTCAAGCGAATTTTTCTCCTCGACATTTACCCCAGCATCCTTGTCCCACGTTGTTGTACAGTCCATAGGAGGAGATTGGAGGAGATGGTCCCGCTGGTTCCTGCCCGACCACAGTTCCCGAAGTTAGAGACCGACCCCGGCCGGGTGACGCTTGGTGAGAAGATCGGCAGCGGGGCGTTCGGCATCGTTTACCGGGCAACCCTGACGCGGAACGACCGGACGGAGGACGTCGTCGTAAAAACTCTGAAAGGTTTTGAATGCAAATTACTTTTTTGTTTTTACATTAATGGCTTTGTACATATTTCACACAATATTCCAACGCAATTTTAATCTAGATGTGCACGAATTCTGAACGTGGCTGAATGGAAGTGTGCTTTTCCAGATCTGCACTCTATATGCAAAAGACACAAAACTATGTATGTAAATGTTTTTGTCAAAGGTCTTTTTCTAAAATTTAAAAAAAACGCCTGTAGTTAGTTACCTTGATCATGTATGATTATCCCTATTTCTATAGTTCCCACTAGTACGTAACGCTACAGTTTTGAATGTTTTTTTTAATCCACAGAAAACGCCAGTGAGGAGGACAAGCTGGGTTTCCTGGAAGAAATCCGTGCAGTTGTGGACCTTGGGGTTCATAAGAACCTGCTGGGTTTGCTCGGCTGCTGCACGGTGGTACGAGACCATCTGTATCTCATCACGGAGTTCATGCCGTACGGAGACCTAAAGAGCTTCTTGAGAAAATGCCGGGAGGTGAGCCACATGGTTGGGTTTTTTTTTCTGAAATGTGGTACGTTCAACTAGGAGCTAGGAACCCCAAGAAGTATTTGTTGAATTTTGCAAGCGAATAAGAATGATGAGGATGGTGTATTTTTAGTTAACGGACCAAATTATTAAGGGGCATTCTGGAAAAGGTTAGTTTTTACTTTATATATGTTTGTGCCATTTGGGCGTTGGAAAAGTTTGTTTAGTCTACTCTTTTAATTATGTTTTATAACATGCCTTTATATTTACGTTTCCATAGGAAGCGACCTCTGATGAACCTGGAGACGATATCTACACCTTTGAGGTTATACAGATGTATCAGGTGGCCCGGCAGATCGCTAGAGGCATGGTAAGTACCACTATCAGGTGCTGCAGAGATACATGTGCCAGGTGCTGCACATGTCAACGTAAACGTAGGAATCGCTGCAGATGTTCCACGTGCTGCAAATGCCAGATACTATAGATGTGCTATGTGCTTTAGACGTACCGGATGCTACAGCTGCACTAGGTGTCACAAATGCACCAGATGCTACCCATATGCATGAAATTGGTATATAAGAGTCTATTTCATCTGTACAATTTGTGGATTACAATATGCATACATACAATTGTGGACTACAAATGACATCAAATGCTCCTAAACGAAACATCATAATTGCAGCATCAGTTTTCAGGTTCTTAGCCAAGACTGATGTAAAATAGCAGAACTGTCACGCACTTCATGTGTTGTTCATGTTCCAGGATCACATCGCCCGGTCTCGTTACGTCCACGGAGACCTGGCCGCTCGGAACGTGCTGGTCGGAAAACGCCTGCATGTGAAGATTTCTGACTTCGGGCTGGCAGAAGACATCTACAGCCGAGGGTACCGTCGGCAGGACCGACTCCAGAGGGTGCCCTGGAAGTGGATGGCGCCGGAGCGGCTGGAGGATGGGAAAGCCTACAGCTCACAGAGCGATGTGTGAGTAGTCTTATCATAATGTCTGCAGTCAACTATTATAATCTAACTCTAACTCTAACCTAAAATCAAACAGAGCGATGTGTGAGTAATCTTATCATAATATCTGCAGTTAACTACTATAATATCAACTCTCTAACCCTAACCTAACACCACACAGAGCGATGTGGGCGTAGTCTTATCATAATGCCTGCAGTAAGATCTGATAACAAAACCAAAACTAAACCTAACACAGACAGACCGATGTGTAAGTCTGATCATGATAATGCCTGCAGTTAACTATGATAACCAATGTCTAACTCTAACCTAACACCACACAGAGCGATGTGTGAGGAGTCTTATCATGATAATACCTTCGGTTAACTATGATAACGAATCTAAAACTCCAACCTAACACCATACAGAGCGATGTGTGAGGAGTCTTATCATAATGTCTGCAGTTAACTATGATAACCAATCCAAAACTCTAACCTAACACCACACAGAGCGATGTGTGAGGAGTCTTATCATGATAATACCTTCAGTTAACTATGATAACCAATCCAAAACTCTAACCTAACACCACACAGAGCGATGTGTGAGGAGTCTTATCATAATGCCTGCAGTTAACTATGATAACCAATTCAAAACTCTAACCTAACACCACACAGAGCGATGTGTGAGTAGTCTTATCATGATAATACCTTCAGTTAACTATGATAACCAATCTAAAACTCTAACCTAACACCACACAGAGCGATGTGTGAGGAGTCTTATCATGATAATACCTTCAGTTAACTATGATAACCAATCTCAAACTCCAACGGCCTAACACCACACAGAGCGATGTGTGAGTAGTCTTATCATGATAATACCTTCAGTTAACTATGATAACAAATCTTAAACTCCAACGGCCTAACACCACACAGAGCGATGTGTGAGGAGTCTTATTATACTATCTATACTATTACCAATCCTGACCCATATTCTAAAAGGCCATCTCTCAAAGTTACCGTGACTTCAAATCAACTTTTATCAGGTGGTCCTTCGGGATAGTGCTGTACGAGATCTGCACGCTAGGGGGCGACCCTTACCCTGGCGTGGCAGTATCCGAGCTGAAAGACCGCCTACAGGCTGGATTCAGGATGGACCAACCTGAAGACTGCCCGCGAGCCATGTAAGTCTGCTAGTTTATGTACACTAATCGTTAGCATTCGGACAAGTTTAACTCTTTCATAGAATGACGTATTACTATTAGATAGGAACAGAAGCACCCATATCATCGAAATACACCCGGTAACCATTTACGTTATCCTGCTCACCCTCAAAAATGCATGCTATTGCTCGAAACTGAAACTCCATACAGCACACTTTTATATGCTCCAAATTTTGTGAATCGCAATAAGGTAAACTATGAGGCTATAATGCATTTTGCCCGAGGACCTAAATTGCTTAAGTTCAAATGACGATCGGTAGATGTCGCTTTCTCCACAGGTACGATCTGATGCAGCAGTGTTGGCGCTGGCAGCCCATCCAGCGGCCGCTTTTCAGCCAGCTGTATCTAACACTGGACAAGCATCTCGCCTTCTACGGACCCGAGTACTTACTTAATTAATCATCTTTGCTCCCGTTGGAGACCAAGGCACCATCAAACTTCTTCCAGCCGTTCCAATCTTGGCCCAGCCATCCGTTCTCATGCCATGTCTTTTGGGTTGTCTTTATTTCTTCTTCCACAGTCCTTCTCAATGTGCCTAGAGGAGCTTTCCTTGGGAATCCATCTGAGGGGAACGTATGAATGCTTGTTCTTGCTCGTACGTAGAATATGCCCTAACCATCTCCAACAACGTTTGGGATACCTTACATCTGCTGACTACCTTGTTTTCTACTTTTTTCTCTCTCAATGTCTCTTTCAGCTCCTTCGGACGCACCTGCTTCTCGATCTTTTTGTTGGTCTTTTTCAAGGTTAATGCGGCGCACGGATTGACTAAATGAACATTTGAGTTGTATATCCTTCTTGATTGGTACATTTTGGTTTCCTTGATTCTCGCTCCGTCTCAGCGTGTGTTGCTTAGCTACTTTTCTGCCTAAGCAAGCCGCGTTCGAATTCCGCATTCTATTTTAAATGTCCCCTCCGCCCTGTAAGCAGTTTAAATGGGGCTATTTAGGACGAGGGGACCACAAATATACATAGGTAGCTTAAGTCAAGGTACACATGATCAGGCACAATTTATGCAAACTAAGGCGTTTTCTAAATGGTGTATTTTAACTAAGAAAGAAATTCCATAATTCCGTTTTTTTCATCATTGCAAATTTATATACTTCTACTTAGCAAAACTTTAGTGATTGGAATGTCATACTAACAATACTGATAAGATAACCAAATGTGAACTGTATTATGCTTACATTATGTAAATGTAGACACCATTTGAAAATAAGAAAGTGTTTAAATAGTATTCTGCCAAAGAAAAGAAATTTTACATTCAACTATATATGTACTTCATGACGATTAAGCTATATATACTGCACTAATTAGCAACTTATTTGCGTCATTATTGACATAAATAAAACAAGACATTACAAAAAGATAGACTAGAAAAGTTTCAGAACTTCAATCTATTGTGACAATATCTTACCAGTTAATTTTGTATCAATTGATAGTCTTCTACACAATTCCTTTAAATTTGGTGGCGACCTAAAAAAATATTTAAAAACTAGAAAGGCCAATATTTGGCTTTGGAGCAAATATAGCGATGGGTTCACCACATTTTACGACATGGCAGGGAAAGAATGAGAAACACAAGGGAAAACAATGATTTACATTGATATAACTATAATATGAAGTAACATACAACTAAAACAACAGTTGGATAGCTATTCCCCACTTTATTGGTTAGGATTTTTAATTGCATAATGCAAACTGTTGATTTTCAAAATAAAAAAAAAAAACGTTCATGCCCCGCATTCCAATGCTGGAGCAGAAAAGCTTGAAATACCTACCAAAACACTTGAATAAAGACATACTGTCAGTATGGAAATGCTCTGTGCAGGTGTTAATCAAGTTAAATCCCAACAGCCAATCAGCAAGAAATGCTCTGTGCAGGTGGAAATGCTCTGTGCAGGTGTTAATCAAGTTAAATCCCAACAGCCAATCAGCAAGAAGTATAGAGGAAAGCTGCATGCCTATTGGTTGATGCCCTGCATTCCATTGTGATGACTCATGCCCAAACGTGGTAAACAAGGCACACTAACACAGTAATACATTTGCTATAACACAGCCAAAAAACTCAAATAAAACCATTCTAAAAGCTTGTATCACAATAATTTAAAAAACGCCTAGGGGTATTTGCCCACTGTACCTCCATACCAAATTTCAGGACCTTGGGCCCTAAAATGAAGAAGCTGGATCCATTTAAAAAATGGCAGGAGAAGGAGAAGGAGGAGAAGGAGGAGAAGAAACATCAGAAAAAGCAATATGGGTTCACAACCACTTCGTGGTGTGGTGAACCCATAATAAAGTATACTTCACTTATCGTATCACTTCACTCCACATCAATAACGTTTGCATCTTAATCAGAGGTATTTAACACTTTCTATAGATTATATAGAAAGTGTTTAAATATTGATTAAGATATAGCTTCTAAGCAAAGAAATGTTAACATAGCATAATGCTGTAAGACGAATATCAATACTTAACGATATGTGTAATCAAGGAGAAAACTATCAATATACATATAGATTGTTAGCGTGAAAGTTCAGTGTGTTGGTACAAGTCATAATGAAATAAAGACTAACGTTTAACTTCAAACACTTAGATTACAGCATTGGGATTTACCCAAATTTTCGGTTGACTCCATCAACCTTGTTCATAGCATATTGATTGTTGTAATTAGCAACTTATTAATTCATACATAAAATAAAACGTTTCAAAAAAAATTGACGTTAGTTTCATAACTTTAAACGGTTGTTTAAATAATACCTTACTTATTATCGTATCAGTTTGGTTGTGACCCGGTATGCTCTGTGTGTATGTTGTTTGAATTTGACAGGAATGTGTAGTGTGTATGAAACATAGACCTTAGTGTAACGGATTGTACAATAGATTGTACAAGAAATGTTAAAAAGTAACATTCCATACTATGGTGATTTTATCGGTTTTGATTGGTGATTTATATATACACACACACACACACACACACACACACACACACATATATATATTATTTTTNTTTAACTAGGTACAGAAAACATCCCTACCAAGAATGAAACAACAGGACATGAAAAGACTTTAATTTCTTTTCTTTATTGTGACCCTTGCATGTACCGAGATGGGAAATAAGTCTGTGTTTAGTCTTTGATGCCATAGTCCCTAGCATATACTTGCGCTTAGAAAAAACGTAAGTCCCCGTGAGTTTTTACTTCATCCTTGCACTCATAACAACAGTACAAACCTAAGGAATCCATATGTCTTTCATCTTATTCCGTGGGTCGCGAATTGGATCTTCAATTCCCCGGAATCTTCTCTGGTATACTATCCCTTTATTTCCGCCAATTTCTACTATTTTTCCAGCGATCCGCGGTGCCTGGTAGAGGCTACAACCTACCTAACCTGAGTATCAGTAAATAACCTTTGATATTACGACCACGTTGTCAGACAAAACGCCCCAAATGTCTCTAATTTGCATATACAGAAGGTATTTTAAACCCTGTATTTCCTTCCCCTACCATTCACTACCGTGTAGCCAGGTCAATGCCCTAGCTTAAGCGATTGGTTTGTAGATTATTAGTGGGCACAACGTGGCGTCGGTAGCGCGCCGGTTAGGTCATTGGACACGGAACCAAAAGGGCCTGGCTTCGATACTCACCATGCCCCTTGGGAAAGGCACTTTACACTACCTTCCTTTCCCTGACGGTGGAGTGACGCCCATTTAGAGCCTCTTTGGTTAATCTGTCTAAATGTTACTAGCCAAAACACACTACGGATTTTGTGCGCCAATAAGCTATCTGCTCATCATTTGCCACCAAGAGTCGTATTTGATTTTGATAACGGATATATACGAGATCACGATGTCAGTACTAGCACTAGTTGCATAAAGGGCCCGCGCCGTGTCCGCTGTAAAAGTCACTTATTTAAACTGCTTCTCATCTACGTGCCAGGCATCAGTCAGTTAGTCAAAAGGCGGTGAGAGGAGACAGATTGACTCCGCATTTTAAACAATCCACTACGTCCTATGGTAACAGTTGGAATAACCTCCCTACCTTTTGACCCTGGGAAACACAAAACACGGCGGATAATATCATCTATTTAATTTTTCATAAGCAACGGAAGGCACAACAGGTGCACCTCCAAAGACATCATATCATCAAAAAAGTTGAATTGTCAAGACAATAGTCATATTAGCTGAAATACAACAAGGTACAATAAGTCTGAATTTATAACAAGAAGCCATAGGTGACAATCCTCCGTGAAGATTTATATATTTCAACAAAAACAATCCGAAGGGTCAACGCCAGACCTACTGTGCAGACATTATAATTAGGCAACGGTTATTACAATGAGGGCGCGTCACAAGCATAAAACATAAAAAGACCTAAATCCATTACTGCTCCCAGGGCGTGTAAAGATACTGTGCTTCAAGTTTGAAGTTCATTTTGATTACACACACACAATCATTGCATTCACATAAAGATCGGACTATCATGGTCGTGTCACTATTAACGAAGACACCATCTTACCGTGCCTGTTACTTATTAAGCGCGACTGGAACGGGCCAAATTCCAGCAACATTCGCGGCTAGCACCGCGAGTGTTACTTCCGCCGGTCAGATACCCGGGATATCTGCTTGGAGAACCTCTGCTACCAGACAACTGCCTAAACCTACGGCCTATTCCACAGGATTGCAAAAGTAGGGATGTTTCTAAAATATGCATTTACTCCAATATCAAAACAGCTACGGTAAAAATAAAAAGACGTGCATCATCCCGGACATAATGCAACACCACATGCGAAATTACACAGAAATGCGACGTACGTAAGAATGCGTTTTGGCTGCGAACATCTTCCAAAAAACTTGCCATCTCTTAACCATGGGCAAAAACATCTGGTATCACTTATCAAAACCAACCCGTCACGGTGGTAAAATCTGGGCTGCAAAGTTCCCACATTTCATAGAATCCGAACTGTGTTCGATCGTGTTCGATCTGGGCAATTCGAATCGAACCCGCGTTCCATTTCGGGGTCACCTGCGGTCATTTACAATAAAGCGGCAAAACAAGCCTTTCTGCCTGAGTGCCTCGCAATAGATAAAAAACAACACTTTTCTATAGATACAAACAGTTTCCTGGACACTACATGTCCGCTATAATTTTTGGTGGGTATGTAACATGTAGCGAAGCTGCTGTCGTATCCTTGGGTGACCTTGAATACTGTAATGATTCTTTACGCCAGTATGAATAACACAATGCACACTTTCTGGCGATATGACATGTCTGCAAAACTCGTTCAAACCTGGAAACATGGAGAGTCAAACATACCCCATTTACGGCTCAAAATGACCGTAACGGTTGTCTCGAAAATCGTGATTTTTGAAAAATGGCCTCAATTTTGAATTATGGATGATTTGGTGAGAAAAATGTCAAAAAATGCCATTTTTTCACCAATATGTCGACAAAAACTAGACTTAAAATCAGAAATTAAAAAATCCATAAAACACGATTTTTGATCTTATTCCTAGTCGTCGAAAAATACAAAGATCGGGGATCTGGGGTAATATACGTAGCCAGGTTTGAACGAGGTTTGCCTAAAAACATGACATGACTTGTGCTCGGAAACCCGAAAATAATCGTCTTTCTGGGCGAAATTTGAAAAAATCAGTGATTTAACATAAAAAGCTAACATTAAAAGAATGTTAAGACAATAATTTCATTTCAATTTGACGAAATTTACCATTAAATACTATTTGTTAACTTTCAAATGTTTTACGGGTAGTCCAAAACAGGCCAAAATTGCGTCTTGTAACCCGATACTTTTTAGAACGCGCCTAGCAATGGGAAAGAATGCCGTAGTGACAGACCGCCGTGCGTATCTGCATGAAGTTCCACACCCCCACTGCTATTCCAAACAACGCGTTTTTCTGGACCATTTCAATTCGCCTCGTAATTGTAGGGGTGCGTCTGCAATATTACATTGACCGCGAAAGCAGCAACGGCAAAAATACACATTCGTGCATCAACACGGGCATGCCCGCAGACGGCGTATAAAATTGCGTGCCGATTACACAAAGAGAACCCAGTGTTTTGACTGCGAACATGAAAAATCAGCCGATCACAACACTCCGTCCGGAGGTCCTGACCTCCTTCACGGAGTAACAAGGTACAATAAGTCTGAATTTATAATAATGTATAGCAAAGTTCTTTTATCACAACCATTTATTTTTCAAGAGCCGACGTTTTGATGACCGTCTGTCATCTTCATTAGGCCGCAGCAAGTAATTTTTATGGATGACATTTGGTAAAATATGTGTAACATGTACTTGTCGTCGTTTTAACCCCGCAATACTATCATAAACATATTAACCAAAAAGTTTACTCAATATGATATGAACTGAATGTAAAAAGGAAAGGCCTCGTAGTAAGGTTTTAGCGAGACCTTGTAGTAAATTAATGTAGCAAATAAAATGTGCGTCATACTATCCATTAAAAGGAAAGTATGACGTATTATTCTATTGTGTAAGAGCACAAGAGCGTTTGTAGCAATTATAGATGGAGCGCTATTCTTTTGTGCCTGAAGGCCAGCCACTTACAAAGATTGGTCATTACATGCTCTAATGACCCTGTGTTGGCGCTCTGACAAAAACAACCAACATTCTGTTGTTACAGAACGCGCCGGGAGACGACAAAGGCAAGATGGAAAAATTCATGATGTTGGTTGCAGGTCAGTCATGTTTTTAAAGTCCAGTTTTAATGTTATGCTGGACAAGGCAATGGCAGGACATGGGTCTCCCACCGGAGATGGGTGGAACTCAAATGACGGGTCTCCCACAAGTGTTTCCCTTGTTAAGTATAAGAGCAAAACAAGCAATGCTGAAGACCAGATGGTAGCACAAAATAATGTCAACTTGAGTAAAGCTAGTGAGAAACCTTACATGTGTGGAAGAGAGGTAAGAAACTATTCTGCTGTACAGAAATCGACCTAAGTCCTCTCTGTCATAATATGTACACATATTTCTCTTTGCACACTTCTTTCTGTGCTTATATCAACTGGTACATTTTCCTCCTTTAAGTAATTTACCCAAACACTCCTGCAGTTTTAGGACAAGCTGTAGGGGGGGGGGGATCTAGGATCAGAATCACCTCACCTCAACAGTCCCATAGCTGAATACGACCAGGGCAATAGCCTGGATGAACTTGACAGGTCAATATTGATAGATTTGTTCAACAAATCAAGATAAATATTCACTAACTTTACTCATACGATTGTTGTTTGAATCTTGTCAGGTACAGTGAACTTATATTGATATCTTAATTGATAATGAAACACAATGGCTGTGAATCATTGATACAAGGCAATTCTTATTTGAATAATTATTTTCTTTTTTGACTTTTACATCGTCGTGAATTTTATTAGGTGGATTCTCTATATAATTGTATGCAAAAGCCATTAACATGTCATTTGCATGTAATTAAAACTTGTAATTAAAACTTCGCTACGTAATGTTGAAATTGCGAAGGTTAATACAGTGAGCCCTCATGTTGACTTGCATTTTTTCGTTGTGCTTGAAAGTCACAAATATCTCGTCAGTCGAGGATACGGCTAGTCCTCACGCTTCCTTTCTGTCGGTTGAACATGGTAAAAAAAGAATTGTGATTATGAGAACCAATTTTCAGAATAAGATTATGTATGCCTAAGGTAAATCCTAACCCAAACATGATTATTTTGACAGTCTAAGCGCTTAGAAATCAGGTAAATTTGTAGATGAAGATGCATGAATCCTCAATAATATAATGAAAAGTATGGAAGATTTACCACTATACAGACAAAACAGCAAAACTAACACTGCCTTAAGTTGAATCTCTCCCTGTCTGTCTCTGTCTCTCTCTGTCTCTCTGTCTCTGTCTC
>NW_017804198.1:1304183-1306913 GCF_001625305.1 Branchiostoma belcheri
TATATATATATATATATATATATATATATATATATATATATATATAGAACAATTTTTAAAAAAGTAACAGGACATAGCTGTTCGGTGTTTGAGATCATCTGAAAAAAAAAGAAAAAAATAAGACTTACGTTAAACGCATCAACAGACAATAGACCACATATAATAGAGACATGCCTTACTGAAATAAATGGGGCACACCTCAGTTTATTTGGCGTTTCTATTTGAAGCTGCACACCCTCAAGTCTAGCGACCGTCTCTTCCGGGGAATAATTCGGAAAGAAAATAAAAGTATGTGGGACAAAAGGATATCTCTAATCTACAAAACCAACTGAGTTTGGTTTTTCCAACCTTTTTAGTGTTGGTAGAATTAACGATAACAGAAAATATTTTGCTCCAAAGTGTACACAATAGGAAATTTGGGAATTTGGCGTAGGGTCATCCCATTGATAAAAAACAACTTTCCATCAGAAATGACCGATGCTGGTTGAAAGACACAAACCTTGTCTATACCCGAGTACATTATAAACAAAATCCTAGTACTAAAATGCTGTAATCGTCCACGTTGCTAGGGGTTGCTAGTCGACACACAGGACGCCACAGCGCTATATCTGGGTCAAACGGGTGGAGGAATACCCGAAAGTATGGTTCAAAGCCCCGCCTGGTAGATTAATGGACCAGGGCAATGGACAGAGGGGAAGGTGTGGGATGTGTTTTCCTTGTCCTGAGGAAAGCATTCGAAAATGTCTGGCACAAGGGTCTCCTTGCCAAACTATGTGCCCAAGGAATACGCGGACCTATCCTCCAATGGTTCCACAGCTATCTGTCTGAAAGGAGACAACGTGTGGTTATTCAGGGCGGGACATCTGAGTAAAAAACGCCTCTTGTCGGCGTCCCACAAGGGTCCGTTCTTGGGCCCACCCTGTTCATCCTGTTTATAAACGACAAAACATCCTGTTGTACACAGTGTTCTCCAAACTTGTTCGCTGACGATACTTCACTGTCCGCCAGTAACAGATTAATCCAACGTGTAGTCACCTCCCTTAACAGAGACCTGTGCTGTGTATCAAACTGGCTCACACAGTGGAAACAGGAAACAAACAGGGATAAGTGCAAGGTGATGTACATCACAACTCGCAACATCCCAAGGCCCCATGTGCCAGTCACTCTGGGTGGAACTACCTTAGAAGTCGTTGCTAGTTACAAACATCTAGTATATACTATAGGTCCTGGTCCAAGCATATTGATATAATTTCCACCAAGTCAAGACTATCTGCTGGCCTTCTGTGTGCACTAAGAAAGAATGTGCAAAGAGACATCCTACTCAGGCTATATAAGACCATTACACGACCTGGCCTTGAGCATGCCAACATCGTCTGGGCGGGACTCACCAAGAGTGACAAACGGAAACTGGAGTCTGTACAATACCAAAGTACCAGCTTTTGTGAGAAAGTTTTTAAATCGTTACTTAGCCAAGTTACGTTACCATCCAATTCTAGCTCTGGTCCGTTACTCTGATTACTCCTTGCCAAACGGTCTGATCTATTTATCTTCAAGCAGGTCCTATGTATCAAACTTGCGTATTGGACCCTCTCTGGCGACTGGGTACTGCCTGGGCAATTTAACACTGTCTTTTGCCATAGGATCTGCTTGGAGATTACTGATCTGGTACCTGTCTTTGTCTAAATATTTGCCCCATATGGTCAGCCTGCTATTACAAAAATTCTAGCTATTGAATGTTTCTTCGAAACAGTGCAGCATACAGTACTTTCCATTGGCATTTTTGAAGTGAATTGAATTTTTCATTATTTATATTCTGAATGGCGGTCTTCATGTCAATTACAAAAAAATAGAGTGGTCTAAAGATACAATAATGTTTCTAGGTGTCTTTTTCAGGCAGCTATGTTTCTGGTTCTGTTACAACAAATATTATGTTACTTTAATACAAATGTTAAATGCAAATCAAACACTAAGCTTTATTTACAATACAATTTACAATACATACATACATACACATACTAGTAACTTGAACAACATTAGATATAAAAAAACATAACTAAAGTGTCTATAAACAAGTACACATGTAATAAAAGAAAAATGGGACTACAAAACTACATTCTGCTTCTTCCAACAATTTTCTTGAAATATCTCTAGTTAATCATAGAATTACAAACTACGACTATATCATTCTATAACTAACTTGGCTTTTCTTTTCGAATACTTCTCTTTTCATTATCATTCGGAACTCTGCACCCAAATCTAACAAAACAATATAGATAAGTAGATAGGTGTGATAAGTAGATTAAGAAAAACTAACAGGATCCATACAGTTTCCGGATTTTGCTAAAAAAAGAACTGTCTTGATCCTGGGAAGAAAGAACTAACAAACAAATGAAAAGCTGCGTTAGAAAAAAAATTAAAAGCTGTATTACAAAAACTCCATGCTAAGGAAAAGCTTCATCTGTAGCATAAAAAGTTCTTTTGTAATCAACGCCAGAACAAAATTCAAAAAAACAACAGGAAGCTACTACCAACATATCTCCTATTGAAAGATTATCAAATTTTGTTAGCGGTAACAACATACTTTTATCAGAATACTCAATGTTTCCTTTATCTGTGCTTTCATGCTTCAGATATATAGGTAATCTCCAAGCAGATGTTTCGGTGGCTGCAAAACAGTATCAAATTGGCCAGACAGTATCAAATTGGCCAGCCAGTATCCAACACTTTGGG
>NW_017804198.1:1307223-1320719 GCF_001625305.1 Branchiostoma belcheri
TGATACTGTCTGGCCAATTTGATACTGTTTTGCAGCCACCGAAACATCTCCTTGGAGATTAATATAGGTTACTATGCCAAAACAATGTTTCATGTTTCCTTTAAAGGCCGGCCCCTCATGTAACTTTTCACGTAAAAATTCGAAATCTTTTTCTAATTATACTAAATTTTGATGTTATCAACAGATACTATCCCTTTACCACACATTTGTGTCGTTATTAATTGATTAAGTATTACATATTTTTTGTTCATTCAAACAGTCCTTGTTCAGTTCCCAGTGCCACCGGTTTGGCCTCAGGACAACAACAACAAAAACAGCAACTACAGTGGTTGGCCCCCTAGGGTGGCTAATAAGTCGGGCATGCCAGGCTAGATAGACGGACACATGTCACAATATTACCTTGTTTGGAAACACTCGCATTTTTCACATGATGAGGTGGAATATAATTATGAACTTAGTGCACTTGGTCATTGATAAACTGTGGTCATTACTCCTTCAAATGAGATTTTAAAAAATCTGGTAAACGATCAGGTCTTTAGGAAACTTAAGCTGTCAACTGACATCCAATTGGGAGGTAGGCCACACCACTGGCAGTGGACAACCGTATGTTCGGTGTGGCCAGAGGTTTGAATAGAAGATCATTCAGTCTTCTACCATGCTTGCTTGGAGCAAGGATGTTGTATTTGTATGGCTGAATATTGTTCTGGAATACTAAAGGGTTAAGGGTTAAGTCAACTTACTATGAAAAGGAAAGACTGGAAAATATACTTTTTGTATTGTCAAAAAGTTACATAATGGGCCTTTAAGATGACGTGATGTGTGATGGTTTGCAACACTCGGAACATTTTTAAGAATTGTGCCTAGTGTGAGTCTGCATGTGTTTCTTTAGACTGGAACGATGACGGAACTGCTCGCTACACTCCTCACATCTGTAGGGTTTCTCACCAGTGTGAGTCCGCATGTGTGACTTCAGATTACCCAACTGACGGAACTGTTTGCTGCACTCCTCACACACGTAAGGTTTTTCACCAGTGTGAGTCCGCATGTGGTTTTTCAGACTATAAAGACAACTGAACCGCTTGCTGCATTCCCCACACATGTAGTGTTTCTCACCAGTATGAGTCTGCATGTGTGACTTCAGATCACCCATCCGACTGAACTGCTTGCCACATTCCTCACACTTGTAAGGTTTCTCCCCTGTGTGAGTACGCATGTGAGACTTCAGACTACCCGGCTGAGTAAACTGCCTGCTGCACTCATCACACCTGTAAGGCCTCTCACCAGTATGAGTTCGCATGTGCCTCTTCAGACTACCCGCCTCACTGAACTGTTTGCCACATTCCTCACACCTGTAGGGTTTCTCACCAGTGTGAGTTTGCATGTGTTTCTTAAGATTACCAAGGTCCGTGAACTGTTTGCCACATTCCTCACATCTGTACGGTTTCTCACCAGTGTGAGTCCGCATATGTCTCTTCAGATCACCCAGCTGACAAAACTGTTTGCTGCACTCCTCACACATGTAGGGTTTCTCCCCTGTGTGAGTACGCATGTGTCTCTTCATATTACCCAGCTGACTGAACTGCTTGCTGCACTCCTCACACTTGTAAGGTTTCTCCCCTGTGTGAGTACGCATGTGAGTCCTTAGATCATCCATCCGACTGAACTGCTTGCTGCACTCCTCACACTCGTAGCATTTTGCAGTCACCATTCCACCGCCAAACTCCCCTTCCAAACTCCTTTCCATGTCATCAGAGCTGACTCCACTTGATGCCATGCTGGTGAGAATATCTCAAATGACTTCTGAAACAGAAGAGATACAAACAATTTCTTGTACGGCCTAGTCTATTTATGGCACAGTCACATTTATCGTAGGTCATTGTTTGATTTCTATGTCAAACAGACCCAACTGCCAACAAGGTTCTAAGATTCATGAAGGCTGAATTTTGAAAGGCATTCAAACCACCTAATGAACAAATACAAAATGTACCTCTGTTTGCGTACAGCGTATGTACCATTTTAGCTGTGTATCTAAACGTGACATCAGGTAATCTCCAAGCAGATCATATGGTGGCGAGACTGGCAAGGCAGTATCCATTGGCCAGACGAGTGACCATTACCTTTGGTGGTTAAGGCCTAGGCCACAGCAAATAATTTCTATGGCTCATTAGCGCGTGCATTAATTTTCACCTGATTAAAAAATCAACAAGAAATCGCAGTAGATTTGGAGTCAGAGGTAGCCTGGGTACCATCCTACTTGTATGTCGGAGCTCCCACACTCGCTTCCCTAACAAGTAGTCTGGGAACGGTTAGATCTATTTGGTATGGTGATGATTTTACATAATGAGGTAGGCCACATGTGGAGGGCTGGGCGGAGCCCCTTCCACTAGTAGATGACCCATCAGTACAAAGTCCACGTGGCCATGTGCTGTTTTGGTAAGGGTAAAAAAGTTGCTGCATATGTATGACAAGTACAGCCACAAATTTACCTCGAGTACAAGCATTTCTTGTAATGTTCTTTATTGCAAGATGTTCTTTGTGGCTGTGTTAGCAAAATCATGACAACAGTGTCTCTCAAAGGCTACTCCACTCCGTCCAGGATAAATAAACAAACCCTTCCTCGGTCAGTGATACCTGCTGAGCAGGCAGGAGATAAGCATCACCACATACTGAGAAGGAAGTTAAGCTAATGAACAAGACAGAAGGGACCAATCAGCACACGCGGGCAAAATCTGACCGAGAATTTTCAATTCCAGATGGTTCAGATCTAACCGTTCCCAGACTACTTCTTAGGGAAGCGAGTGTGGGAGCCCCGGCATACAAGTAGGATGGTACCCAGGCTAAGTCAGAGGAGGATATCATTCATAAAATTTACTTGTTGTGGCCTAATGGACATTCCTCTGGCCAATGGATACTGCCTTGCCACCGTATGATCTGCTTGGAGATTAACATCAGTACAGAATACAGAGGTTTAGATAGAGAACCTGGACCTGTATCGGAACAAGTTAACGGAAATATTCTGCTGAACTTCCTCAAACAATAGAGACAGTAATAAACTTGACAAAATCTTTTTTTTTTTCTTATTTGAAATAAAACAGGACAGAACTAGGTGGCCTTGTTCAAACAAAACAGAACCACGTGGACTGTTTGTTGCTCGTACAATGAATGAATGAACGATTATAACAACGCTCTCCAGGGCTGGGTGCATGTGCACCTTAGTGCACCCAATAATTTTTTGCTGTGGGTACACTGGTGCACCCAAAATTTTGTAGGTATTTCTGTACATATCAAAGGTGTAATAGTATACATGATATTCTTGTATACACGATATGCATTTAAGTTTCAGAAAAATAATAAAGTCTTGTTGTACTACTTGTTACAGATTTTGAAGTTAGCTGCCATTTCAGATTCAAGCTAAGAAGGGGAGCAGTAAGACCTGTAATTAGACCTTGTTTCTGAATTGATATGGTGTACCTAACATTTTTGAGCACCTAAATTTTTTAGGTTGGGTGCACCTATTCCCCAAAACGAATTTCGAGCCCTGCTCTCCTTGAAAGTTTTGAGTCTCTGGTCCCATCATGTACCAGTACTTAATGAGTTGGTATTTTGGACCTGTAACTAAATTTGTATTCCTTTTAACTTTTGATAAACCTGCTCTAAGTAATCTCACAGCCGCATATATCCATACAACCACTACTAAGCGAGATGAAGCCGAAAATAATAGAAATTAGACATTTATTTACGCTCTTATATGTTCATTTGTATGTAATGTATATGTATATGTTTATGTTTATGTTTATGTTCTGTACCCATGCGACCTGTACTTAGTTCTGTAGAACACAAATGTACAATAAAGGTCTTCATTCTATTCTATTAATCAATTTTCACAGTACAGTACTTCTTTGCAACCCTACTAGTAGACAACCCCAGTCATGATTGAAGGATGCATATCAGCCTGCAGCGAGGTCATGAGTCTAGAGTTAACAATCAAAAAGTACAAAAGCAATGTACTTGAAGTTGCAATTCTTACAACTGGTAAATACATTGACAGTTGGTCTGGCAGTGCATCAGAGGGCCTGAAAATAGGCTGAAAAACATTAGTTGAACATTTCGACACGGAATAACAGGGCATTAGATGATTTACAAGTATTGACATAAAAATCACTGCTACAGATGGCAAACGTATCGTCAGGAATACCTAAAACATTCTGCTGCAAAACTCCAAACATCGGCATCATTAAATTGTAACCTCCGGTAGCGCCCGCGCTAGCCGGATTTTAATAGTGAAGAGCGTTTCTTCGTCCGTACTTCATCCGTACTAGCAACATATATATGCATTTCCGCTACAAATTACTAGTTTATATCACGCCAAAACTACATCAAAACATGTAAAGAAGCGTCATCTTATCTCTCATACACGAGACAAATTTTGAAAAATATTTGGCTGTATCGTAGCTTTCATTGCTGTTTCATTCAACAAACGTGCTCCTTGATTGTAAAATGATCACTCATCTGTTGTCTCCAATACAGTGTCAAATGGTAGCGTGATCGTAGCGTGAGAAAAATCAGCGTTAAAAGTAAAAAAATCGCCGGAAAAATAAACTTGCAGCACACATTATCGACCTCGCTGTAGAAGATAACACGCACCATTTTTTTCATTAATATGTAAGTAGCAGAGTGCACTCTACGCTCTGATTGGTTGACCTCATATGACCTGCGCTCTGATTGGATAGAGCCAACTTTGCCGGCAGAACTGCGGAATTTGTTTGTAGGCGAAGAGTGTTACACTGCCGTACTTTCTACGTGTTCCTACCACTACTTAGTAACATTACATTAAAGAAATTCATTATTAAGAATTTTTGGGAAAATGTATGTATCCATATGCCGATTTGTGGTGCCTTTCGCGTATCCATGGAAGCTGGAAGTGTCAGCGAACCGCGATGCAACCCGCCCGCTACAAGACCATCAAAAACATAACTCCCAACAAAACTCCCACAATGTAACTCCCAAAAGAGAATTTTCACATCCGAAAAAAATTTTATTGGAGGAAATATGTTTGTGGATACATTTTACCGGATGGAGAATTGAAAAACGGGTTTTAATGAGATTAAAGTATGCAAAATGCGCCGACATCAATTGTTCGTCTGCATATAACAATAGCAAAACAAACAATGTGTGTCTTTCCTGCCTTGGACGGCGTCCCCGTCTACAGCCACATAACAAAGAATGTCAATTTCTCTAATTTTCCGAGTCTCGGCATTTTTTACGAAGACGGCCTCTGTCCGAGTTCAGGCCATCCAAAACGACAGCTGCTGGTGAGCGTACCAAAACATTACTGAAACGTCCATAACGTAGTCTAGAGGAGCATAAAATAGAGGGCTTAGACCGCATAACATTAGTGAACCTCCCCTGACACGGAGTAGCATTGCATCAAATAGTGAGCCTACAAAGCATTAGTGAACCACCCCTGACACAGTTCGGCTAGCCAAGGACATTATACAGTATAATGTCCTTGGTCTATAATGTCCTTGGTACCCTACCAAAACATTAGTGAACCGACCCTGGCCCTTTCACAATCATACCTGATGGAAACCAGATGTTGGTGGGGTGGGGGATAAGTCACGATTCCGAACATTTTCGAGGTTATAACTTATATATATATCCCTAATGCTACAAACGGACTAGAAAGGATCATGTTTACGTGTTGTTCGAGAAGCACTTTGTTTGCGAGGGTCTATCAAAACTGTATCAATTCAAATCGTCACATGTGCACAAAACTTCACACGCCATAATTTCGATCACAACACACCACGACGTTTTTTGGTCTATTCTACTGTTGCAGCTTTTCCTACGTACCTGAAACGGATCTCAGATGAAAACTGAGTGGCCTTGATGCTGAATCGGGTACCTGATTTGTCCGAAAATACCGCCGTGGATCACACAAAGCTGCGAACTCACGAAGCCTTCAGTCTCTGAGCTGCTGATGACATCGTCTCGCCTGTCAAACTGAACTTCTCGCGACCGCAGAACACAGATATTCATCCGCGGTTCAAGATCCCAGGGAAGTAAAAAAAAGGAGTCCGGATACAGAATTACAAAATCATGGATGATTAAAATTTTGCAATGTGGCCGATATCTCTTTAGATATGCTAACGTTTATGTAAACTGGGTTAACTAGTAGTTAAATCTTGTTTCTTGTCCGACATCTGTTGTTTCTATGATTTCAGAGTATTACTTAGTATATAAAAGAGGCTGCAGTACAGTTCACCATCGCGTGAGGTCATGATGTCAAAATACCGGGCATACCGAGAAGACAGGTCAGTATTTGCTAGCCAAGGCAGAATATTTCTCTCCAAAACTGTTTTCCCCATAATTTTCTTTGTGAAATTTATCCAAGCAACCATTCATAAGAACTTTAAATAATGTCAACTGTGTGCTATTTATTTTGTCTGAGTCTGACGCTTCCCTCATGACTTAAAAAAGTGCCTGCAGGCCAATTTGAACTTCCCATCATTGAAGATAGTAATAAATAGTTTTAAAAGAACATCCAATCCTAGACAGTTGGTATTGCAGATCATCAAACACAGGGCCTGCAAAACACAAGTGAGTTGCCCCTGACATAGGAGGGCATGAAATAGAGGACCTGCAAACCATTAGTTTAATAGTTCGATTTCCCTGACACAGTTGCTCTACAATTAGTGAATCTCCCCTGCCACAGTTGGTCTTGCAGATCATCAAAGACCGAGCCTACAAAACATTACCGAACCTCCCCCTGGCACAGTCTTGCAGAGCATCAAACACAGAGCCTACTGAACATTACCGAACCTCCCCCTGACATAGTCTTGCAGAGCATCAAACACAGAGCCTACTAAACATTACCGAACCTCCTCCTGACACAGTCTTGCAGAGCATCAAACACAGGGCCTACTAAACATTAGCGAACCTCCCCCTGACACAGTTGGTCTTGCAGAGCATCAAACACAGGGCCTACAAAACATTAGCGAACCTCCCCCTGACACAGTTGGTCTTGCAGAGCATGAAACACAGGGCCTACGAAACATTAGCGAACCTCCCCTAACATAGTTGGTCTTGCAGAGCATCAAACACAGGGCCTACGAAACATTAGCGAACCTCCCCCTGACACAGTTGGTCTTGCAGAGCATGAAACACAGGGCCTACGAAACATTAGCGAACCTCCCCTAACACAGTTGGTCTTGCAGAGCATCAAACACAGGGCCTACGAAACATTAGCGAACCTCCCCTAACATAGTTGGTCTTGCAGAGCATCAAACACAGGGCCTACGAAACATTAGCGAACCTCCCCTAACACAGTTGGTCTTGCAGAGCATTAAACACAGGGCCTATGAAACATTAGCGAACCTCCCCTAACATAGTTGGTCTTGCAGAGCATCAAACACAGGGCCTACAAACATTAACGAACCTCCCCCTGACACAGTTGTTCTTGCAGAGCATCAAACACAGGGCCTACGAAACATTAGTGAACCTCCCCTATTAGTTGGTCATGCAGAGCATCAAACACAGAGCCTACAAAACATTACCGAACCTCCCCTGACACAGTTGGTCTTGCCGAGCATCAAACGCATGGCCTACAAAACAATAGCGAACCTCCCCCTGACACAGTTGGTCTTGCAGAGCATCAAACACAGGGCCTACAAAACATTAGCGAACCTCCCCCTGACACAGTTGGTCTTGCAGAGCATCAAACACAGGGTCTACAAAACATTAGCGAACCTCCCCCTGACACAGTTGGTCTTGCAGAGCATCAAACACAGGGCCTACAAAACATTAGCGAACCTCCCCCTGACACAGTCGGTCTTGCAAAGCATGAACCACATGGCCTACAAAACATTAGCGAACCTCCCCTGACACAGTCAGTCTTGCAAAGCATGAACCACATGGCCTACAAAACATTAGCGAACCTCCCCTGACACAGTCGGTCTAGGTAGCGAATTTATTAGTGGGTCTGCAAAGGATTAGTGAACCTCCCCCTGAAAAATACTGCGGATAGAGAGTTAGAAAAATCAAAGATGATTATCCGATCATGAGTTGTGCATTGAGACGTCTATTCAAATGTCCATAAAGGTGACGTTTCGATAGTACAATTTTCTTTCTTGTCAGCCATGTGTTGTGTCTATTAAAATTTAAATATTTGTGATAAAAGCGGCTGCAGTACCTTTGACCACCGCATGAGGTGATGTTAAAATACCACCCAAAAACCAACATGACGGCGATTTAGTATTGGCCTCACAGAATACATACTTCTCAAACGTTAACGCCCAGCGATTGGTCCATACAGAATACTTTCTTCTCAAAAGCCCTGCGATTAGTCCTTATATAATAATTGGTTCGCCCGTTAATTGCAGTGAATAAGGCTTGATTTGGAATGTATTTTCTTCGTGAAATTCATAATAATGATAATTAGTCTTTTTTTTCTCCTTCTCTCAAGGCAAGTAGTGGTCAATTTTTATCTTCCCTACAGTAGCAATACTTTCGAAGTTCTGGATTCGTGTTCAGGACACAGTCGCTTTGGTGTCCATACTTGTTAATTCTACTGATGTCTGAAGTAACAGTCATGGAGTCGTTTCCGAGCTTTTCCGTGATATGAACAGTCGCTTCAAACAGTGCCAGTCCCGGCGTGGTCTCTACTGTGATCTGTACATCTCTATACGTGATGCCGTTTTGGTTATCTGGTTCAGCCGCCTCGGCATGGGTCACGTTTACAATCGACAGTTGGTGGCACAGACTCATGTAGGGCTTGATGAGGGCGTTGATGTGTGCAACCAAGAACTTGGCAACCTTCGTGGCGACACTGCCCTCTGGCGGAATAGATTTCCACTGCAGACAGGCGCACCAGTGCGTCTCAATCCCCGCGTCTTGACAAGTCCGGTTGGCGGGAATTTTTGTGAAGAGACTGATCGCCCGAGGTAGACCGTTAGGCGCCGGTAGGTGCGAATCTTTGTGCCCTATAACGTCAGCTAACGTAGCGTACATGTCAAACGGTGTGGTCAACCTGTCCGAATTTTGCTGCAAGGTTTTCAAGACTTTCGGGTGGTTGCGTTTGATGCTATCCGGGAGTACAATAGACATAAAAGGGAGTCGTTCCTCTATCTTCCCTTGCAATGTTTCCCTCATGTTTCCATACCTTGGACCGTGATCACTAAAGACGACCAGAATAGTGTTCTTCAAATGCCCCTCCTCGTACAGACCTGAGAGTAGGTTCAATAGATCCTGCTGTACCAGTTCGATGATATTCAGGTCATCGTGGCTGATCTGAGTGAGAAAAGTGAACCCAAACCGTGGCCGGGAACTCTCGTACGCCAGGTGAAACTCCTTCAGGTAATCAAACATCATAACGTGCTTTGGAACGGACCCGTAGCAAAATGTGGGCCCTTCGTCTATTTTGTGCCAAAATGGCCGCATGTAGTGGTCCGTGGGTTGTTCTTTGAATCCGTTTAAACGTAGGTTAAACGCGGCAAAACCGGGCATGTCTTCGGCGAACTGGGTAGCGTATCCTTTCTTCTTGTACTGTTTCCAGATAAGCGGGTACGCGTCAACGAATTGTGAATTCTCCGTGTTTCTTTTGACGTTCGGTAGCTCTGCCTCCGTGTGGCCTGTGAGGATAGGTATGAATGCACCTGCGGTCGCGTCGCCTACTATGTTATATCCTCGAAGCACAACAGCGCCCATTTCTTTTGTCAAATAGTCGTAAACCTTCGGCAATTTCCGCATGAAGTTTAAACGAGAGGTCGAGTCGAAACCGAGCATCAACACACTGACGTCTTGAAAGGGGTTCGGGCTTACTTTCAAAACGGGGCGACTCTGTGGTACCAGTAAGTTTGGGTTTGGGTAGATGTGAGAGAAATACCTTTCGAACTCTCCACACTTCACTCTAAAGAAGTCAGTCGTGACGTTAAAATTCAGCCGAACAGAATCACTCGTGTCCACAACCCTCTCCTCTACTTTGTTTTTGAATACAGCCTCCTCGTCGTCGATTCTGTGGAAGGACCAAAGTTGGCACCTGTCGAACTCCGGGGCGATGTGTTTGTGAACTTTGACCATGTCGACTGTGACAGCGCCATCTTGTATGGTGAACACGTCGTCGCGACCGGTGCAGGTGAAGGGGTTGATATCGTGGAACCAGTGCGCTATTTCAGTACGGTTTAACTCTAGATGTGGTTGCTTGCACACGACTGTTTCCAATTCAGTGGTTGGTGCCACCATATCATCCCGTTTCCACTCTTCGAACGAGTAAACTACTCCTTTAGTGATGACGTTAGTGCGTATATTTAGACCTATGAGATACTGGATATACACCAACACCCCTAGAAGAAAGACTATGGCTATGCACAGTCCTCGTGTAACGTTCTTCAGTCGGCGGCGGTTGACATGTGTAGACCGTAGCACGTTGTACGCCATAGTTTTTACATACGCGACTCTAGTGGGCAAATGCAGAGATGCCAAATATTTTCGTACCTGTGTAACTCTTGGACCATTCTCTGCGGACCGGCTTTGGAGTTTTTCAGTCTCAGTTTTTTTTTCTGACACTCGATCTGGTTAGCCGGTATTTCTGATACTTCGTGGCGAATAATTGAAACCCCTACCGTGGGCTGAGCGGGAGGCTTGGCGGGCGGGCACACTATTACCGCCAGGGAGACCAGGTAGCCACTACGGTCTGTTTCCCCGGGCTCGTATCGGGGTCACTCACCTTCTGTGTTCCCAGATCTTTGCCCTTTTGTTCCCGTCTCATGTTTGTACAACGGCAGGTGATTTGTTCGTCAGAGTGCAAAGAGCAAAACGTACGCGTGGAGGCCGAGGGTACTATGATCTCCAAGCAGATGCAAGGATCGGCTCATTCTCACTGTCCGAGGCTTTTTGCAATATTTATATTTCAATCATAAAACTTGGTATGCCTGAAATATATTGTTTTCCCTCGTGTATCTTCTTCTCCCTCTCCTTCTACTCCAATTTCTTAATTTTTTTTTGGGGGGGGGGGTAAATGACATGACATTTGGCATCATCATTTTCTTTTAGATACAAGGCAGTCTATTAGAATTGTTTTATTTGGCTATTTCAGGCAAAAAAAAAATGTACATTTTGGGATCTGAAGCCCTGGTATTAAATCCGAATGACCTGCAATTTTCTATGGGGATACCTTTTGCACATGTCCCTAGAACGCCATTCACACTTTTGACACACACTACTTCAAAATGGAGTAACATAGGGCTTTTTGGCTATTCTCTTGTTTATTTTAAATATATATCTAGATCGGAGTTCTAGAGCAGACTGTAAGAGACTTAGAATTAGGGAACCACCCAGACAAGCTGAATTTGAATGATGAAATGCTGACTGATGAAAAAATTCGTATCTTTTTTTTTAAAACAATCACTGGGCGAAAAGGCCTCGAATGCAGCCATATGAGCACAGGGATATTTACGCATTTTTAGCAGATACAAGCGGATGCAAACGGATACGGGTAGGATCCGTAAAATATCCTAAATTTGCATTCTTAGGGATCCGGAACGTTTGGATCCCTAAATATCCCAAAATGGGATTTTCCACGGATACCAATTTGTTTCTTTAGGGATTTTTTTGTATTACCTGGACTGTCCGGATCCCAAAGGATTCCAAAGCGGGATTTTTCGGGGATTCCAATTTGTTTCTTTAGGGATTTTTTGTACACCTGAAGTAACCTGGACTGTCCGGATCCCAAAGAATGCAAAAATCGGGATTTTCTACGGATGCGAATTTTTTTAATAGGGATTTTTCCGGATATGCGATAGATCCCCACGTGCAGACGTCGGTATTTTACACGGATGCGTACAGATACAACTTGTGCTTTTCCCGTATCCCTATCGGATGTCCATATACACATTTCTCTGCATTTGCCTCGGATGCAAACAGAGCCGGCGTTTGGATTTTTATTATCCGTACCTCGGATCTTCCCTAATCCTTACGGCATTCTCCCCTCGATACGCCCGTGTTTGATATGTATACGTGCAGATCCAACAAGCAAGTCAAATTAGATAAATGAAGGAATAAACGAATGAATAGATTTAGCCTGAAAGCCTTTATTAAAACTCCGCACATACTGTGTAAAGCAACAACAAAGAGAGAACTAACTATACGAATACATCTAACATTTGTAAAATAAATATTTGCAATGCTAAACAGGTAGAACTAGAACTATAAAGTCTTGCTTCGCCAGGATGATCGTCTCACAGCCCATGTGTTGTTTCAGCCATCATCTGTCTCCTAGTCACACATCAGGATGGTCTTTGTAGAAGTCTGCGCTGAAGACAGTCTTACCCCACGTTCAATCAGTCGCTTCTGACCTACGAAAAAAACAACAACAGAAAACTAAATACAGTGTAAAAATAGCATTTCGGCCAGAATGTGCTAAAAACCGTCTCCCCAGCGGCCCGGATGCCAGCAGCAGGCATTGTTATGTGAGCCAGCATTGACATGTGAAATACCCCCCGTGAGAAGGCCGGAGCTTTTACATATGGGAACAACAGGTCAGATAAAGGCCACAGATGTGAGTTGCGAAGTTGAGTTGCTCTAAACTTTCGTCAGAAATGATCTGAAACCATTATACTAATTAAAAGAGTTTCGAAGGGTTTACTCACTTCTATATGCCGTCAACAGTCTTATGCAGTCGGTTTATGGTCCAGTTGAACTGTTCGTCAGGCGAGTCTGCAACGTGTCATGACATGCCTGGCGGCTTCGTGCCCTCGCCGGGCGATGTCCCCGGTACGTCTCTCGTCCTTGTCTCGACCACTGATAGCTGCTCATAGCGTCCAGTCGGTGTACGGTCAGTTGATCCTAGACTTTGACAATCAATGCCGTGGTTGCTGAACTTATATGCAGCGTATATATATGGACAGCGGGACGATAGAAAGGGGACGCACACTCAAGCAAGCGGTCACTGAAAGTGACCGTTGAGTTTGAATCTCCCCCGGGGTCTTCTCAGATTACCCACAAGGCACTGCTGCTGCCGGAACTGCTCTGCGGATCCAGCAGAAGTGGATCTTTGAGATATGCTCGGTTTTGGTACCGGCGAAGATTATATGTGAACCAACTTCTTGTCTGATACGCAAAGTTTCCAATCAGCAAAAATCAGTACAGTCACGAATCCGAGCAGACAGTTGCTTATGCGACGCGCAAAGGCAACGTTATGTACGTATATTACGGAGTGCGCCCTCTTGTGGCGATTGTAATTTCAACAATTTGCGGATGCGTACGAAAACAAATTCGGATATTTAAGAAATCCCCAGATTACCCACAATTCGCTTCTGCTGTGGAGTGGGCCCGCGGATGCGTACGAAAACAAATTCGGATATTTAAGATATCCCCAGATTACCCACAATTCGCTTCTGCTGTGGAGTGGGCCCGCGGATGCGTACGAAACAAATTGGGATATTTAAGATATCCCCATATTACCCACAATTCGCTTGCTGTGGAGTGGGCCCGCGGATGCA
>NW_017804198.1:1320739-1335022 GCF_001625305.1 Branchiostoma belcheri
GAGTGGGATTAAAAAAAAACAGGAATACAAGTATCCTTGTATCCAGTGTATAATGGAGTATCTCACATATTTATCTTACAAACGGTGGTATCCGAGGTACACAAATATGGCAGGATATGACCCCTAAAGATGTGGAATGTTGCTATCCTAACAACGTCTTATTTCTTAACCCTCAACAGAACACCTTCCAGGACTGATTAATCTGTACACCTGGGGTCCGCGCGGACCCCAGATCAGTTTTTTGCTAATTTTTAGAAATTATCAAGATGATACCAGTTCAATTGTTTTGCAAACTGATGTGGGAACCTCTGTGTCCACATTACATACAAAAATCATACATTTTGAACTTTTTCTATTTTTTGGTGAAGAAAAGAAGACAAGAAGAAATACCCGATTTTTAAACCCATTTCAGACTGAAGGGGCTTTTGAGGCCCAACTTTGATCTCAGATAGCGGCTAAACGGCTTGCGCTAGAAGTATCAAATTTGGAGACCTTACCTAAAATGTCTCTGGAAAAAAAGTTCATATTAGTTTAATACTAGTAAGTTAATGTTTTTTTGTGTTGCCATGGCAACGGGTTTCTTGCAGGCAGTTTTATTGAAAATAGAAGTAATTTTGGTTTAAACATAAAAATTTTCTGAGTTTTATATTAAATTACACTTCTTTTCCAAAAGTAATAACATCTTACATAATTAAATATAAGTTAAATCATTTAATATGCATAGAATATGCTAATTTGATGACGTCATTGGTCAAAATCCAATATGGCGGACTATATTGTTAGCTCTGACGTCATATGACGTGATAATTACACCAAAGTTATTAAAATTTAATTCTATTACTACACCATTCTCTGAAAACTTGGTAGACATACGATGAGTGCATAAAATCATATAAAAACGGAAATAAGGTAATGTATAAGAACGCCAGTGTATTCATTATGATCGAAAGCCGGCTGGGGTCCGCGCGGACCCCAAAAGAAAATCAGATATAATTTTTTTTATAAATGGTAGAAACGGAGTTTTCTGCACTGTATTGAGAGACAACTTTGTGGGTGACAATTACCTAAAATTTCAGAAAAAAATCTTTAGAAACAAAAAAGATACTACAGAATATATAGTGCTGGGGTCCGCGCGGACCCCAGGTGTACTGTTTAGGGTTAAGTATATACGTAACCAGCAAGTATCCATACGGATGCCATGTCTGCATCCGCTGCGAAGTAAGTATCCTTACGAATGCCGCATCTGCATCCGCTGTGAGGCACGGATGCATACGTATGCGTTACGGATGTGTGTGGGATCCGCAATCCTGGGGATTCTTGGTGTGAGATCCGCAATTCTGGGTATTTTTAGGGATCTGCGCAGCATCCGTAAGGTGATGCAAATTGGGATCCTTGGGATCCGGCTGCATCCGAGGCCTTTTCGCCCAGTGAATGTTTTCTAAAGAATATGTAGCTACATTTGAGGTGGGCACTGTGGATATTATCCCCATGATTAAGTGTCTGACCTGCTTGTAGGATGTTAGAGTCAATTTGAGTCTACAAGACGGAGAAGAAATTAACCAATTTTAAGACTTTGTTTCCAGTGTTGTACATACTTCATGTTCAAAGGAATGTACACATTGTCATGAAAGCTTTAAGAAATAAAACATTAATATGAAATATGTCATCTTTCTTCAACGAGTTTGTTTCAAGGCCAAGAGATAGCTGAAGATAGATACAATGTGGGACGGAAAGGAAAATAAAGTTCTTTACACAACTCTTCCAAGTGTTCTCTTCGTCGACCGTTCTTTATATACAAAATAAGAAGCACAACGCAACGTTACTTTGGACCCCCCCCCCCCATATAATGTTTACCTCGTAAATTAATTAGCAACGGCCGTGGGTCAAATATTTCATTAGTGTACATATTAAAACGAATAAATAAATTTTAGTTCTTTTTTCCATTACGTAATACACGATGGTCAAATTTGGGCCCAAATATTCCAACCTTTTAATCGAACCGAATCATGTTCGATATGACGTCATTCGAATCGAATCATTTTCGATATGACGTAAATCGAACCGAACGTTCGTTCGATCCGGGGTCACCTGCGGTCGCGTACCGTAAACCCGCGGCTTCAAGCCCGTTTTTACACGCGTACCACCTAACAGTAAAAAATCAACATTTTCACAAATATAAACCAATTTCGGGACAGTACATCTATGCCCTGTTTTATAGTTGATATGTAACATGTAACGAAGCTACCGCCGTCATCGTGTGTGACCTTGACGATCGTAATTGTTGTTTACGGGGATATAAGTTACCCCCTGTACTTACTCACACTGCCTGACATGCTTGCAAACATAGTATTTAAACCGCAACAAAAACAAATTCAATTTCCCTCAGAAACATTTTAAAATGTTAGCAAAACACTAATCTCGATCTGTGTCGGACGGATTTTTTTAAGATGGCGGCATTCTGGAATTATCGGTCTTGGAAGTTGAAAAACTGCATTTTTTGGCGAATTTTTAGGCCTTAGCAACACTTTAACTTTGAAATAAAGAAATCTGTCCGACTCAAATCTTAATTTTGTTATACTGTTCTCTAAAATGCAATAATGTGGTATTTTCTGGGAGATTTGGGGTCGGTTTAAATCAGTTGTTTGGTTATTGACGTCGATTGTTCTAGAATAAGCATTCTACGCGTTGAGAGTGATTTCACACACATTTAAGCGTTGTAATAAAAACAACATCATATGAGGTATATGCAGTGCTGATTTTATCACATTTGGACAAGGGAGTCGCCGTGAAACTGTTAATTATTGCTTAACAAAATGTTTACCGTTGAGACTGGCACCACAGATGCCGCGCGTGGAACCCCGGTAACCTGATACCCCTCCGTAGAATTGGAAACTTTACCCTAGAAATTGACCACCGTGATATGCTTCATTAATTCAGTATTTTTTTGCGTGTAGAGACAAACGTTTGCTTCATGCATGAATATTTCATTGCGTTAGTATCAAATACAAAACACCCAACCTTCTTGTCACACTCACACAGTTCAAAAATCATAGATCCGCATTGAACCATAGTAGTTCTTTTTATTGTGGAAATAGCCAAAAAGCGTAAAATCTTAAACAGTCTTAATAATGTTAACGACAGTATCAATGACAGACAACTTAACAATGGTATTAAACTGTTACATTGTTACATTCCTGATTGTTACAGTGGTTTTAAACTGTTTCATTGTTTCTCATCAAGGTAACTTGAGATGATTCTGTCATCAGGAGGACATTGTGGGCCTTGTAAAATGGCAAAAAAATATATAAGACGTGCCAAAGTCTACATCTGGAAACTGAAGTGTTACAGTACTGTTTCATAACATTCTATTTTCCCATGTAGAATAAACTTGTAGGAAAAAATGTTGATCTAAAGGATCTAAACCAATGCTATATTTCCCGGTCTTAGGTTTTTCTAGTTAGTTTTACTGCGGATGGTCGGAGAGCCGTTGTACAGTAGTGGTGAGAGTCCCGCCTGTCGCCTATGGACGTCCTGAAAAAAAAAACCGAGCCGAATTAAAAGGGATTAGAAATGATTTGGTTCGCCAAATGATGGTCTGCCACCTTATCCAGATATGTACTTAAGCTGCACAATGATTACTGAATGAAATGGCTTCATGAAATAGTGCGGATACAAGAAGTACCTGGTGCAGCCTGGCATATGAAGTAATTCAGCATGAAGCATGGTTGGTCGTCCCACTTGTCTTTTTCGGATGGCTTTGCGGAGTAACAGACGCAATCTTGCATTCCGAAAAAGTTGTTCGGTTCTCCCGGACTCCAGGAGCTGTACGGCCCAAGTGCAGAACGGTCCACCCACTCAAACCTTCCCTCTTCGCGCTGATCGTGCAGGCCGATCCAGAAGTTCCAGTGATCGCTCACGGACTTGTACAGGGAGATGAGGAAGGCGTCGGTCCCAGCGTCTCGGGGCATGGCGAGGGTGCCGCCGTCTGCACGACATGCCGCGGCAGCTTTGTCGAAGGACTTTCGTTTGTTGAAGGCCTTGTAGCAGGTTCCACGCCACATTGTGTAACTCCGAGGACAAGATGCTGGAAAACACGTTTTGTATGAAAAACAGGCCAAATATGGATCATGTTGAAAATCATGACCCACATGCAACATATGCAGTTAAACACTGTTTTTAAAAGGCGAAATAAACCTAGCCTCCCAACATAGATACCAGTGCCCCGCATTAAGTGTTTTTAAGCTAATGGTGGCGGAAAAAAGACCATCAGAATTAGTCAACATAACAGCTGAAAACCAATTTACTTAAAGTCTGTCCAATTTTGTGACGACGCTTCTCGTTGTCCAGTTCGCGTTTCAAGGCGTCAACAGTGGTGGACAGTCGGCGAATGTCGTGGTAGTTGCGTTTCAAGGCATCAACAATTGTGGGCAGTCGGCGCATGTCGTGTTGGTCACGTTTCAAGTCGTCAACAATGGTGGAGAGTCGGCGCATGTCGTGTTGGTCGCGTTTCAAGTCGTCAACAGTAGTGGACAGTCGGCGCATGTCGTGTTGGTCGCGTTTCAAGGCGTCTTGGTTGCGTTTCAAGGCGTCTTGGTCTCGTTTCAAGGCATCTTGGTCGCGTTGTAAGGCTTGAACAGTGGCGGACAGTTGGCGCAGGTTGTCTCGGTGTCGTTTCAAGGCGCCTTGGGGTGCTTCACTATCCATGATCCGTTCTGGGGTAGAATAGACAGGGTTTTATCCGTAAATAAATTCATCAGGTTGGTAAACGAAATAATAGCAAAGGCAATTGATCACAACCATTTATTTTTCACGAGCCGACGTTTCGATGACCGCCTGTCATCTTCATCAGGGCAATTCTGATTGGTTTACTGTGCACACTTGCACTACGTTCGGAAATGCATTGTTAACAGTAAAAACTAGCTTTAGTGCAATGTGAACCAAGTAACAGTGCACTGTGAACTATGTAACACCTTTAGTGCAATATGCACCAAGTAACATCTACCGTCAGTGCACAGTAAACCAGTCAGAATTGTCCTGATGAAGATGACAGACGGTCTTTGAAACGTCGGCTCGTGCTACCACCACTTATTTTTGAAAATAAATGGTTGTGATCAAATAACTTTGCAATTCAGACAGGGTTTCAGTTAGCTGCGACAATGCCAAAAACAGGCCAAATATGGATCAAGTCGAAAATCATGACATACACGCAACATATGAAGTTAAACACTGTGTTTAAAAGGCGAAATACACCCAACCCCATCGAATACAGGTAACCTCAATAGTACATAACTATATTGTATGATACCTTGCCAGGTCCCTAACAACAGGGGGTTTTCCTCATGAAGTTATGAAGTCTGGAAAACATGGCATGTGCAGATCTGATTATTTATCCCATTTAGCTAGTACAGAAAAATATTTCACTGTAAAAAACTATTCGATATTATGTGAATAACTGTATTCAATTTGTTCGTCCCATTTTTTAACCTTATGTATCATCACAATCTTTATATGGTAAATTAATGGCATAGCACCCCTGTTATTTCATTATTTTTTAACGGTGTCGCTCAATGCAAGGCCAATTATTTTTGGCCACTTTTAGGCATAGAGTTAGAGGTACTTAAGTGAGTATAATGTAGTTTTGTCAGGAGATGGCGGTGGACCTTTGTGTTGAAGCTTTGTGGATTGTAGTCGGACGGAAATCATCTGTTTGTAAGAGACTTCCATAATTTTGCAGTCCGAGGAAAGAAGCTGTTGTTGTAAAATAACTTAGAGACAGGTATGTTAACGGTGTATCGATGAGAACATGAAGAGAACCTAGTGGCACGCTGAAAGGTTTTGAGCGGCGGAACAAGAAGTGCAAGTCTCCTGGACATTGACCGTGAAAGTATCTGTAAAAGAGGGATAGGGATGCGGCATTGCGTCTGTGTGAGAGGGAATCCAGCTTTGCGGCCAGAGAATGGCCGATGGCAACACAGATTCTCCTTTGAATGCGGTCTAAAATACGTAGGCAATCTTTTGGGGCACCAGCCCAGAGATGCGAGCAATACTCCATGCAAGGACGGATGGTGGATTTGTACAGATACAAAATACTTGCAGGGGTGAGGTAGTTTCTGGCTCGAAGCAGTGAGCCTACTTTCATATCTGCTGATTTGGCTATGGATTCGATGAAGTATCTCCAGGACAAATCCTTGGAGAGAATAAGACCGGCGAGGAGACGGAGACTATCATTCTCCGGCAACTCGTTGCCATTCATGGATATAGGTGGAACAAAAGGTTCCCGGTATCTGTTGATGGAGAGCTACTCGTAATTTACCAGAAAGAGATTTAATGGGATACCAGAGATGCTGTCCCATTAATTTACCATATAGAGAACCATATAGAAAAGTTGTTGGTTGTATAATGGGATAGACTTTTCTACCTATAGCTACCCCATGTACAAGTAGTTAGCACGTTTTCAAAGACAAGTTTTTTTTCGTAATAAATGGGACAAATAAGCAAAGCTGCATGTGCAGCCCCTGTTTCTCCTAGTGGGTCAGGTTCTTTCAATCATGATGTTTCTGACTTAGAAGATAGCCTGATTCTTGTAGCCCGGAACCTTGCTGTGGACTTCATGTCACACCTTGCAGTGGCCATCCGGGCTATGGTGACCATCATCATCATCATCATCATTCATCCTCTGTAGTAGAGGTGGAGCATACAAAGTTACCTCGCCACAACTGACCACCGAGTAAAGAAAACTCTTAGTGATCAAAGTGTAAGAAGAATGGCATATTGAAGTAATTCTTCTGTCCTACCTTTGTTCAAGTGATACTTCTGTCCTACATTTGTTGAAGTAACCCTTCTGTCCTACCTTTGTTGTTGGGCTTTCCTTCACTCAGCATTGCCTTGATGGTGTCGGGGATGTGAGACAGGGGCGGTTCTTCTGCCTGTTCTTGGTTGGGCTTTCCTTCACTCAGCATTGCCTTGATGGTGTCGGGGATGTGAGACAGGGGCGGTTCTTCTGCCTGTTCTTGGCCTTTCTTGGCCTCCGCGGCCCCCTGGCCAGCCTCCGCGGCCCCCTGGCCAGCCTCCGCGGCCCCCAGCTTGCCAGCCTCCGCGGCCCCCTGGCCAGCCTCCGCGGCCCCCTGGTCAGCCACCGCGGTCCCCAGCTTGCCAGCCTCCGCGGTCCCCAGCTTGCCAGCCTCCGTTGCCCCCTGGCCAGCCTCCGCGGCCCCCAGCTTGCCAGCCTCCGCGGCGACCACAGTTAGCAGGACAGGTAGTATAATCACGGTCAGCACACCCATGGTTACACTACCTTCTGTAGCTTTAGATAACTGCTACACTGTACAGGATGCGGACTGCAGTGTCCTCTTACTGCTGTAACACACTGACTTCTCACCACTCTTACATGAGTTAAAGAAGTCGTCGAAGTGGTCCTCGGGGCACAATCTTGCCGGGCTTTTAAAGAAAAGCTTCATTAATTTCATTATTGTGTTCAATTTTCCCACCAGAAATCCCATTGCTGCCTATCAGTAACCTTGTTTTCGGTCGTTCTCGTGACTTGATCTTACATGAATGTTTGAGACCCTACTTTTTGCTACATTTGTTTAACTCAATTCTTATAATTCGGTTGCCCAAGCTTGTTCAATAGGGTAAGTAGAGACCACCTACGTGTATATGAAAATGCCACTGAGATCTTGAGTGGTGATGTGGGTGTATGGCTGCTCTCAATCATTGCACAGTCAGACCTGTACAAGTAGCCACCTCTATCTTCACAAGGATCACCTGGTCATCGTGGCCACTTCTTGTAGTGGTCTATTCTTACTTTCACCAAGAAGGTTTTTCTTCGGAGACGTTCGTGTGTGTGCTTGTCTGTTTGTTAACAGGATAACTTAAGAAGGTTTATGTGGATTGTCTTGATATTGGGTATGTTGGTAGGTCTTGATAAGGCCTCGAAATGATAAGCTTTCTGACCCCCTGGCGGCTTATTATGGTACTGCACCAGAACTCCCGGTTTTGATATCTCATGATCATGATACTGATTCAACCCCGGAATTAATCCTTTAAAGTTACACTCTCATGTTACCATAGTTACCAAACACAAACACATCAAAAAAACAAAATTCTACAACAATACACAGAGCAGACAACTTGAAACAGTTCGAACACTAGTACTGATAATGCAGCTACCAATGTAACTTATCTTGGGTTGGGTTGGCAACATTACCAAGAAGTAAGGCCATGTTACGAACGGTATTGCTCGTACATGAGCATGCATCCAGGTCTTATACTCGTATCATGCATGTATTTGAGGTTAGAAAATGACAGTTTTATCCTAACAAGGAATGCAATTCTAACATTTCCTTATAGGTTATGCAAATGAGGTTCTGTTTTGAAAAATATATGTATAATGTCCACCTTCATTCAACTTCCAAATTCTGCAAGTATGAAGTTCCCAGCAGTTACAACTATGGAATTATGACATTTTCTCATAAATGATTTTCTCATGAATTAGGTCTTCATTTACAAAATTTATATTTGCTGGTTTCCTTTTGTTCTCAATTACATATCACACAAGTTTGACTAGTCCTATCATGGAACGCAGTGGCATTATACAATTCCCATTACTTATGGAAATTAGATCCTTATTTGCACAATTGTCATCTAATTATGTCAGGCATCTACTTGCAAACCAAAAATAACAAAGATCCCTCTACCGGAGTATTTTTCAACAAAGGCTCCTGCAGTTCCAGGGTAAGCTGCTAGTTAGCCCAAACTCGTGTCACTTCCTGGCCAGCACAAGAGCTACCCACAATGTAAATTTCGTGACCCTAGCATGTCTAGATAATGAGATATTAAAACCGGAATTTCTGGTGCAACACTGTACCAAGCCGCTAGGGGGTCTGAAATCTAATCATTTTGAGGTCTCATCAAGACCTACCAAATTACCAAATATCAAGACAATCAAGTTAAACCTTCTCGAGTTATCGTGTCAACAGACAGACAAACACACACACGAGAAGAAAAACCTTCTAGGTGAAGGTAATAAGGGACCACTACAAAAAGTGGACACGGTGACCAGGAGATCCTTGCGAAGATAGAGGTAAATATTTCTACAGGTTTGACTATACAATGATTGAGATCAGGCATACACCCACATCACCACTCAAGATCTCAGTGGCATTTTCATATACACGTAGGTGGTCTCTACTTACCCTATTGAACAGGCACGGGCAACCTAATCATAAGAATTAAGTAAAAGAAATGTAGCAAAAATTAGGGGCTTACACATGTATATATTAAATTCAAGTCATAAGAACGATCGGAAACAAGGTTACTACTAGGCAGAAATGGGATTTCTGGTGGGAAATTTGAAAACAATAATGAAATTAACAAAGCCTTTCTTTAAAAGCCCGGCAAGATTGTGCCCCGAGGACCACTTCTAGACGACTTCTTTAACTCATGTAAGAGTGGTGAGAAGTCAGTGTGTTACAACAGTAAGAAGACACTGCAGTCCGCATCCTGTACAGTGTAGCAGTTATCTAAAACCTTAGCACCAGCTACAGAAGGTAGTGTAACCATGGGAGTGCTGACCGTGATCATACTGTCTGTCCTGCTGACTGTGGTCGCCGCGGTGGCTGGCCACGGGGCAGCGGAGGCTGGCAAGTTGGGGGCCGCGGAGGCTGGGCCAGGGGGCCGCGGAGGCTGGCCAGGGGGCCGCGGAGGCTGGCAAACTGGGGGCCGCGGAGGCTGGCCAGGGGGCCGCGGAGGCCAAGAAGGGCCACGAACAGGCAGAAGAACCGCCCCTGTCTCACATCCACGGCACCATCAAGGCAATGCTGAATGAAGGAAAGCCCAACAGCAAAGGTAGGACATAAGGATTATTTCAACAAAGGTAGGACAGAGAATTACTTGAATATGCCATTCAACTTACACTTTGTAAACAGATTTCTTCTACTGATACTATTAATGTGTGCTGTGTATTAAGTAGGTCGTGTTTGTTGCCACCGCTCATAAAAGATGAAGCTAAAAACTGTAGATCTTGTTGGAGAAAAAAAACCAAAGTGAGATGATGTTGTAACCTCCGCGACCGTTACCTGTATTCTGTAAAATTCAATGAGAACGAGCCTCAAGCTGGAGTAACATTTCCAACGGGGCGTGCTCGGCATGTTCTTAGTGTAGACTTCGAACCCCGTCCGGCAAGGTACGCCGATGCAACGTCGTAACTTCACCGGACCAAGCCGTAACCTAGCCGCCGGGTCCCGCCAGGCGGCCGCACAGGCAGCTGTCCAAGATTATGCACGTGTGCTGATCTGTGCTTTAATTGTTTAGAAGATGGTGGTTATAGAGGGTATTGCGATGTTCTCGACATAGCTCCATCATCAGTGAGTCGTAATAACCACAAACGGGTCTGTGCATTTTGAATAGTGGCGAACCCACCATACCAGCCAGGGGCGTACCAGCCAGGGACTCGCTAGGATCACCCTTGGACCCCGCCAGGGACCCTGTAGCAGCCCTGCCGGAATTCAAGAACCAGTCAGCACGTGCACCCTACCGCATCCCGCACGGGTCAAGACAGGAGACTGACCGGGCACCGGACGGGTCCCTAACAGAACCGGAGGAGCCGTAAAGGGACATTTAATTGTGACCCCTAACAGCCGGCGCACGCTCGGCTTCATGACGCCGGTCGGCATCTACACCGAGAACATGCCTAGCAGGCCCCGTTTCACATGTGACTCCAGCTTAAGATAGAAATTAAACATCATGATTGAAACAAGCTCGACTCACTAACAGCGAGGATTAACTGACTCACTAGGAGAAACAGGGGCTGCACATGCAGCTTTGGTTATTTGTCCAATATATTTAGTACTGAAAAAATTTGTCTTTAAAAACAGGATAGCTATATGTAGAAAGGTCTATCCAATTATACCACCAAAAACTTTGCTATATGGTTCTCTATATGGTAAATTAATGGGACAGCATCTCTGTTATCCCATTAAATTCTCTTTCTGGTAAATCAATGAGATAACAGGGGTGCTATGCCATACAAATTTACCATACAAAGATTTTGGTGGCACATAAGGTGGAAAAATGGGACGAACAAATTATATACACTTATCCACATAATATCGATTAGCAGGTTTTTTTACAGTGAAATGTTTTTCTGTACTAAATAAATGGGATAAATAATCAGATTTGCACGTGCAATGTTCCCCAAACTTCAAAACACCTGTTGTTAGGGACCTGGCGATGTCATTATACATGTACTACTATGTATTAATCTGGTTACCGGTATTCGAAGAGGGTGGGTGCATTTGGCATTTTAAACACAGTTTACCTGCTTATGTTGCATGTATGTTATCATTTTCAACATGACCCATATTTGGCCTGTTTTTGATACAAAACTTGTTTTCCAGTATCTTGCCCTGAAGGTTACACAATGTGGCGTGAAGTCTGCTACAAGGCCTTCAACAAAATGAAGACCTACAGCGAAGCGGCGGCAGCCTGTCGTGCAGACAGCGGCACCCTCGCCATGCCCCGAGACGCCGAGACCAACGCCTTCCTGATCTCCCTGCACAAGTCCGTGAGCGACGGTTGGCGCTTCTGGATCGGTCTGCACGATCAGCGCAGAGAGGGAAGGTTTGGGTGGGTGGGACGGGTCTGCACTTGGATCGTACAACTCCTGGGGTCTTGGAGAACCGAACAACTTTCTGGGCAAAGAAGATTGCGTCTCTTACTCCTCAATGTTATCCCAGAAAGACAAGTGGAACGACGAAAACTGCCGCATGCCAAATCACTTTATATGCCAGGCTGCACCAGGTACTTCTTGTATCCGCACTATTTCATGAAGCCATTTCATTCAGTAATCATCGCACAGCTCGACTCACTGAGTAATATTGAGGATTAACTGACCCACTAGGAGAAACGGGCTGCACATGCCATGTTCACCAGACTTCATGTAATAATTATGAATAAACCCCCTGTTCCTAGGGACCTGGCTTGGAACTACACAATGTTATTATGTATTACTGAGGTTCCCCGGTATTTGAAGAGGATGTAACAGCAGTTTAAACTCTCTCTTTTTGGTTGGCTTTAGTCTAATGCCGCGGTTTCCACACATTTTGGGCGGGTGTGATTTTTTTTTGGGGGGGGGCTATCTCTGAGATCCGAACCTATGACTATGAAAGTTGCACAATGATAAAATCTACATATATATTTGAATGTATGTTTTTACTGTGATACAGTATTTTTCTCAATCATTACAATTCAAAAGAGACCAAACAAGACCTCTCAGATCATACATTTGAAAAATAATCTTCTCGAACCTTCCTATCTACTAAACACCATGCACAACTATCGACATCTTCTCAATTTATGCTTTACAAACACACATACATAACCTCCTGCAGAGTTTTAGTTAACGTATTGCAGCTAACTAAAGCCCTGTCTATTCTACCCCAGCACGGATCCTGGATAGTGAGGCACCCCAAGGCGCATTGAAACGTAAACCAGACGACCTGCGCCAACTGTCCGCCACTGTTGAAGCCTTGAAACGCGACCAAGACGTCTTAAAGCGCGTCCAAGACGCCTTGAAACGAGGCCAAGACGCCTTAAAACGCGATCAAGACGCCTTGAAACGCAACCAAGACGCCTTGAAACGCGCCCAAGACGCCTTGAAACGCGACCAAGATGCCCTGAAACAACGCGACCAAAACGACGTGCGCCGACTGTCGACCACTGCTGACGCCTTGAAGCGCCGAACCGCCGCCACCGAGCTGCATCTTCACAAAATTGGACACAGTATAAGTAAATTGGTTTTCAGCTGTTATGTTGACTCATTCTGATGGTCTTTTTTCCACCACCTTTAGGTTAAAACACTTCATACGGGGCACTGGTATCTATGTTGGGAGGCTGGGTGTATTTCACCTTTTAAAAACAGTATTTAACTGCATACGTTGCATGTGTCATGATTTTGAACATGGTCCATATTTGGCCTGTTTTTGATACAAAACTTGTTTTCCAGCATCGTGTCCAAAAGGTTACATAGTGTGGCGTGGAACCTGCTACAAGGCCTTCAAGAAAATGAAGACCTTCAGCCAAGCGGCGGCAGCCTGTCGTGCAGACGGCGGCACCCTCGCCATGCCCCGAGACGCTGGGACCGACGCCTTCCTCATCTCCCTGTACAAGTCCGTGAGCGATCACTGGAACTTCTGGATCGGCCTGCACGATCAGCGCGAAGAGGGAAGGTTTGAGTGGGTGGACGGGTCTCCACTTGGGTCGTACAGCTCCTGGGGTCCGGAAGAACCGAACAACTTTTTCGGAATGCAAGATTGCGTCTGTTACTCCGCAATGCCACACGAAAAAGACAAGTGGGACGACCAACAATGCTTCATGCTGTATTACTTCATATGCCAGGCTGCACCAGGTACTTCTTGTATCCGCACTATTTTATGAAGTCATTTCATTCATCAATAGTTGCACAACTTATTATCTGGATAAGGCGACGGACCATCATTTGGCGAACTAAATCATTTTTCATCCCATTTAATCAGTAGTGGCAAATTATTGGACATCGAAAAACAAGGCACATTTTAGAATCTTACACAAAATCTTACATCGGAAAAAGTCATCATCCCATGCTCCCTGTTAGCAAGATCCTATACTCCCTGTTAGAAAGCAATCAAATAAGCAACAAAGAAAATCGCCACAAAACTAGATTAGATGGAAGCCTTTCCAAATAAATTGCACCCAAGGGAATTCAACACAAAAACAACATAAATGGTATTCCTGGTAGATAAATCGTCTGCAAAACAAACAGCACATAAACACGCCTTTTTTTGCAAATGTTAAGTACCTTTTCCTGATATAGGATAGTTGCATCAGCGTGCTACATTTGCAAAACAAAATCAAAGTACCTTTTCCTAGTGTTACAACAGCAAATAAAAACGCGTGCTAAATTTACAAAGAAAAATTAGGACCTATCTCCTATCTTCCATCTTACATCTTAGAACACAAGTCTCTGTAAGATGTAAGAGGTAAGATTTCGAAAAGGTTCTGTCCTTGCTTTTATAAAACATCTTATTACATATTACAGACAAGGGAAAAAAACAAGGCTTTTTCAAATCTTACATATTACAGACACGGATCCAGCGACAAAAAAACCCAGGCTTTTCTAAATCTTACATCTTACATCTTACAGACACGGGTCATTAAGCACGATGGTAAATTTGACAGAAGGGCGTGAAGGTCTTTAATCCAGCACGTGTCTCTGTCTACAGCACATCGGTTCTGGGAGAGAAAAAC
>NW_017804198.1:1335042-1345040 GCF_001625305.1 Branchiostoma belcheri
CTTTTTCCACCACCTTTAGGTTAAAACACTTCATACGGGGCACTGGTATCTATGTTGGGAGGCTGGGTGTATTTCACCTTTTAAAAACAGTGTTTAACTGCATACGTTGCATGTGTCATGATTTTCAACATGGTCCATATTTGGCCTGTTTTTGATACAAAACTTGTTTTCCAGCATCGTGTCCAAAAGGTTACATAGTGTGGCGTGGAACCTGCTACAAGGCCTTCAAGAAAATGAAGACCTTCAGCCAAGCGGCGGCAGCCTGTCGTGAAGACGGCGGCACCCTCGCCATGCCCCGAGACGCTGGGACCGACGCCTTCCTCATCTCCCTGCACAAGTCCGTGAGCGATCACTGGAACTTCTGGATCGGCCTGCACGATCAGCGCGAAGAGGGAAGGTTTGAGTGGGTGGACGGGTCTCCACTTGGGTCGTACAGCTCCTGGGGTCCGGAAGAACCGAACAACTTTTTCGGAATGCAAGATTGCGTCTGTTACTCCGCAATGCCACCCGAAAAAGACAAGTGGGACGACCAACAATGCTTCATGCTGTATTACTTCATATGCCAGGCTGCACCAGGTACTTCTTGTATCCGCACTATTTTATGAAGTCATTTCATTCATTAATAGTTGCACAACTTATTATCTGGATAAGGCGACGGACCATCATTTGGCGAACTAAATCATTTTCATCCCTTTTAATACTGCTCGTTTTTTTTCAGGACGTCCATAGGCGACAGGCGGGACTCTCATCACTACTGTACAACGGCTCTCCGACCATCCGCAGTAAAACTAACTAGAAAAACTTAAGACCGGGAATTAAAGCATTGGTTTAGATCAAATTTTTTTCCTGTAGTTTATTCTACACGGGAAAATAAAATGTTATGAAACAGTAACATGGATGTCACACTTCAGTTTCCAGTTGTAGACGTTGGCACGTCTTGAATACTTTCATGCATTTAAACAAGGCACACAATGTCCTCCTGATGACAGAAACATCTCAAGTTACCTTGATGAGAAGAAACAATGAAACAGTTTAAAACCACTGTAATAATCAGGACTGTAACAATTCACGAGTTTCACATCCCCAGAATGCATTTCGAAAGCAGGGGTCTAAACCTCACTTGCATAGGACAGGACAGGCATCGGGATAATCCTGTTGACGTGAAACAGCTTGCTTTTCACTGTGTTTTGAAGTGTTGGGCATTTTATGCTCGACGTTAACTAAATTACTGGGTTGAATTTGACAACAAATAATGGATGATTTTTTAAATTCGTGGTTTGTAACGTTACAGTGGTAACGCTATACTGATGCTGTAACGTTACAAACCACATGTTCCATGTTGAAAAGAAAACAAAAACTTCATTCTCTATTTGCTGTCAGATTAGACCCATAGTATTAAATTTAATTAATGTTGACAATAAAATGCCCCAACACCACAAAACACTCTGAAAAACAAGCTGTTTCACGTTAACAGGATCATTCCGATGCCTTCCTATGCAAATGAGGTTTAGTCCCCTGTTTTTGCAATGCATCCTGGGGATGGAAAGCTCGTGAATGAAACAGTTTGAAACCACTGTAACAATAAAGACTGTAACAATGTAACAATTTAATACCACTGTTATATCTGTTGACTTTCATTGATACTGTCGTTAACATTGTTAAGACTGCTTAGGATTTTGCGCTTTTTGGGTATTTCTGCAATAAACAGGAACTACTATGGTTCAATGCGGATCTATGATTTTTGAACTGTGTCAGTGTGACAAGAAGGTTGGGTCTGCTATGATTGGTACTAACGAAATAAAATATCCATGCATGAAACAAACGTTTGTCTCTACGCTCAAATATTACTACAACCCTGAATGATTATTAGACTAATTATGGAATAATGTAATGAAAAAAAACTGCTAAAATTTATTCATTCCACAGTTTTAATATGTAAAGCGATTTACACACACAAACACTAATTAAATACACACACAAACACTAATCAAATATTTGAAGCGAAAGCAAGTGCCAAAGTCTCATGACCCACGGTCGTTACTAATGGATTTACGAGGTTAACATTATGATGTCAGCTGTAACTAGAGTTATTGTGTGTGTATGTGTGTGTGTGTGTGTGTGTGTGTGTGTGTGTGTGTGTGTGTGTGTGTGTGTGTGTGTGTGTGTGTGTGTGTTGGGGGGGGGTCCAAAGTAACGTTGAGTTTTGCTTCTTATTTCGTATAAAGAACGGACGACGAAGAGAACACTTGAAGAAGAATTGGGTGAAGAACTTTATTTTCCTTTCCGTCCCACATTTTATCTATTTTCAGCTATCTCTTGGCCTTGAAACAAACTCGTTGAAGAAATATGACATATTTCATATTAATGTCTTATCTATTAAAGATTTCATGACAATGTGTACATTCCTTTGAACATGAAGTAAGGACAGCACTGGAAACATCCTCTTAGAATTAGTTCCTTTCTTCTCCGTCTTGTAGACATATAAGTCGTGCTGTTTAAAAACAGCTGGTCAAATTTAAATGTACACGTAGGTACATATTCTTTAGAAAACATGATGATTGTTTATCAAGAAACTACGAAATGTTCTATCATTTTCTTGTGTTTATCCAGCAGCTTATTGATTTCACTCGCGCACGAAAACGTAGATGTCATCTATGAAATCTGTTCTAAAAACCAGATCTGAGACCGGAATCTTCAGTCTATCCTAACTCCCGCTCAGTTCAGTCTAACCACACGTCGTTTGTACCATTATAAGGACATCAAATCCTTAACAAAATAAACAGACTGTATGAACAATGATTATGGCTATCCAATAGGTCCCGGGTTCGATACTCACCATGCCCCCGTTGTACCCCTGGGAAAGGCACTTTACACGACTTTCCTCCATATACGATGGAGTGACGGCGAACTTGTCTGTTAGGCTAATCTGCCAGGATTATTAACAATGTGAATCTGTACTGATAAACAGTTATTCTTATTGAAGCAAACCTTGATGGGATGGGAGTAAAACTTGATGGGATATGATAATATCTCATCATCTATCTTTAAGTTTACTTCAATAATAATAACAGACTGTTTATCAGTACAGATTCACATTGTTAAAATAATCCTGGCAGATTAGCCTAACAGACAAGTTGGTCGTCACTCCATCGTATATGGAGGAACGTCGTGTAAAGTGCCTTTCCCAGGGGTACAACGGGGGCATGGTGAATATCGAACACGGGACCTGTTAGTTTGAGCCAACCCCCCGACCGTTCCGCCACCGACGCTTATGTGACACATCGACATAAATGTTAGAAATGTGAGATAATTATACAAATAGGTTGCAAAATGGAAGTGAACTACAATCACAAAATGACGTCATGCATACTTAAGCTATCCGCCATTTTGGACCATCAAATCTTAAATTTTCAAAAATAGTTTTTTTTAGGATAAAGCCTAAAATACATTGTAAACAGACTAAAGACGTTCATATGAGCCTTTTTTTGTAAAAAGAAATGGAAGTTTTGATGAAATTTTAAGGAAAATAAGCTGTATATACCTGTTCTAATGATATGGTATGCTATGCTATGGTATCTTAGATTTTGGCCAATGACGTCATCAACCATAACGCATGATACCTGATTTGTCATTGGAGACAGTTTCTGACATGGCGCAAACAGGGAGTGGGGGGTCGGTGTGTGGATGTCGCATGGATGTTTGGAGTCGGTCAGCACAATTCCTACTGTATTATTCTGTTGGTAAACCTGATATGAGCGTGACCAAAGGTGGCAGCCAGCCAAGTAATCGATTTTCTTATGGTAGAGACGATACACTACCGCATGAATACACTGTACATAGGTCGGGGCACGGCGTGTAATTGGATACAAAACCACACGCAACTTGTGGAGAAAACATTTGGACCAAAAAGCCTGAAAGAAGGACATACGACAAGCATTTTCCCTCTTTTGACATAAATACCCTCCTCCATAGGAGATTTCCAATTCTGATTTAACGCCCCCCCCCCCCCAAAAAAAAGAGCTCGGAGAATTTGCCAAGGAGGCTACGAAATACCTGCCTAATCGCGATCGGTAAGCATGAATTTTTCGCCTTTCCTGATTTTCTAGTGTATTCAGTGAAAGCTGCCTATAATAACTGCCGTTCAAGAGGTGCATATAATAGTATGTAAGACATAGTACGTAACTGTGTGTGTTTGCTGTTACTTAGACTAGTCATTGTTTGATCACTATATACTACTGACGACAATCTTAATTAGCTGATATGAAACAAGAATAACCCTTACTGTGTATAAATAGTTCAGTATATCAAAGGATGTTTAGACCTTAGCTAGACCAAGTAGCACTAGTTGATTCAACTATTGTTTTGTACGTAGGTTGATTTTGTTGTACCTACGTATCTTTCTGCATGTCTACATGTACCTTACGAAAGTCGCTGTACTTTTGTTGTGTCAATACATTTCCACTATTTTCCAGCTGTTCGCGGCGAATATGGAGTCTGCGCGCTCAAGTCTGTTCCAAATACCAACCGAGAGACCGCGCAGCTGCGCAGGCGCGAGCTATGTGTCCCTGGCATGTGAACCTGAACTCGGAAGGTCAGTGGCAACCTTTACGATCTTTCCTAGGAGATAACAACTATGATAAACACCTTTATACAGAGCCAAGGAATGGTTTATCGGCCTGGTCTATTGGCCAAACATCACCCTTGCAATCGCTGAATTGATGCAGGGTTTACAATCACATTATACAAATGGTATATGATACACATAATAATACACATAATAATACACATAATAATAATAATATACATGATATAAATTTGTTTCACCCACATTTTTGTGGAACTGTCGCAAGGGTCTGTACGGCTACCATTCGGCGCCACAAAGTGACCTCAATACGGCTTTCCCCAACTGAAGTTAGGTACCCATTCACACCTGGGTGTAGTGAGGAAAGTCGTGTAAGGTGCCTTTCCCAAGAACACAACGTCGGGCGCATGTCCAGAGATGTCCTGGGTACGACTCGGGATCGAACCCGGGTCTCCCGGTTCACAGTCGAATGATCTACCACTACACCACCCGACGCCACAAAGGAAAGGAAGAACATTGGCTCTGTAGAAAAAGTATGGATAAAACTTGAAAGGTATTATAACATTTGCAAAGCAAATGCATAATGTTTACCTTCACCTGGTCTAACCCAACCCAACAAACTACTGCACGGTTTATTCTAATGTAACCCAACACCAGAGGTGTTGCTACATCACCGGTTACCTTGGTGACAGACATCTGGTCCAGGTCATTGACCTTATTTGTTTAAAGAAGAAGAACCTGAGAAAAAACAATATGTTTCCTTCTGCGAAGGTTAACATGAAAATAGGGCTTTTAATTTCAGGTTGGTTGACGTCATAATTTGCCCGAAGAGCTGATGTCGGTGTTATTTGACATTTGTGATGGACGTCCGTAGCTGACTGGGTATCATCCAGATTTTCCACTACGCTCGAATTTTATTATGCAGAATTATTGATAAAAATTACATGAAATTATATAAGATGTTATCAATATTAGGAAGCATGTGTAAATTAACATGAAAGCCTGAAAATTACATTGTTTAAGTAAAAATCACTGATTTTTGCAAAAAAATGCCTGTCACGAAAAGTTATTAATTTATCTCACTGCTATAAAATTGTTGACAACAATGTTTTAGGAAAAGTCATCAAGTTTGGTGGCCCTAGCGCAAGCCGTTCGGACGTTATCCGACATCAAAGTTGGCGTGGACACTTTTAGCCCCCCCCCCCCGCCTTTTGTACAGTTCACTAAAACAAAAAGGTCATGTTTTCGTTACACAGGGAAGGGGTCTTGTAACAGACGGGTTTTGTCACCAACAAAATGCCACAGATAATTTCCACAGCTAATACATTTACATGCTTATTATATCAATAGTCACGGCTTTCTCTTTTAATCCGCTTCTAACGAATTAACGCAATCAGACCGGTAATCTAGGAGGAGAGTCTCAGAAAATGCCTAGAAAATGAGAAACGTAGCACACCCTATACATACTTTGGTCATTACCATAAAATCGTACCTTGATGCCCCCTAATCATTTTCAGGTATGAGGTGGTAGGGGCCAAGTGGGACAAAGTGGTTTCTTTCACGATGGTCAAATTTGGGCCCAAATATTCCAACCTTTTTTTCGAACCGATCATTCTACGGTACTGGCCAAAGTTTGCGCGGGGTGGGCTACGACACGAGTTTTTTTTCACAGGCTGGTCCTCCTGGACTACGGGGGCACATACCGATGATTACAATTAGCAGTTCAACCAATGATAGCATGGCAATTAGGGGGTTCGACCAATGAGATAGTGATTGCATATCCATCTCCTTTTTTATGTTTTTATTCTGTGAACGTGGTCGTTTTGGTGAAGGTGAACGGGGCTAGAGGACGATTAGATTTACATGATTAGGTACAAATTAATTTGCATGATGAATGCTGGTGCTTTTGTTGACAGCCAAACGGACCTGTGCAGACACAAGTCTCCCCAGCCGAACACCTTCCGTCTGGAGCCGGAGAACCGCTTCAGTGTTCCCACCGTGCGGGACGTCATCTTGACCGTGTTGAGCTGTAACCTGGGCGGCGACGTGTACGAGGTGGACCGGGCACGGGAGCTGACCAAGGGCCTGGCGCAGGATATCATGAGGAGGGTGAAGGCTCTGGAGTATGACAGGTTCGCGGTGTCCTTAGTAGTTGTAGTAGTATTAGTAGTAGTAGAAGTAGTAGTAGTAGTAGTAGTAGTAGTAGTAGTAGTAGTAGTAGTAGTAGCAGTAGTAGTAGCAGCAGCAGCAGCAGTAGTAGTAGTAATAGTAGTAGTAGTAGTGGTGGTAGTAGTAGTAGTAGTAGTAGCAGTAGTAGTAGTAGTAGTAGCAGTAGCAGTAGTAGCAGTAGTAGTAGTAGTAGTAGTAGTAGTAGTAGTAGTAGTAGTAGTAGTAGTAGCAGTAGTAGTAGTAGTAATAGTAGTAGTAGTAGTAGTAGTTGTTGTAGCAATAGTAGTCTGAAACTTAGATTTGAACCTTCCTCGAAACCTACAATAGTCCGATCCTAAAGCCCCGCCCACTTCTGTCAAAGCGTAGTTCTTGCAAATATTTGACGGGCATGCAGACACTCATCACTCATTGGTCGAACCGCTAATTGCCATCCTCTCATTGGTTGATCTATTCAACCAATGAGATCGGGATCCGTGTATTTGCTGCAGGGTGTTTTGCTCTACACCTCCATGATGGTTGGTTGAACCGGGAATAATTAAGCACAACAGCAGAACGTACTACGCCTGCGCCGTACGTGGTTTCTATTATATGCTTGGTCAAAATTTTGTCTGTTGAATATGTCTTTTCCAACAACATTTAAAAAAACATTAATGATTACATACGCTAACACGACCGTTTTGCAGGAGTGCTATGGATTGACTGAGTGCCAGTGTGAAAAGCCACAAACATACATGTAAATACACAAATTAACAATGAATGAAACCACAAATAAATTCACAATCCTTGAAATGCTTCACATGTTAAAAATGTTTCTTTCTGTCTTTATTTTTTTAGAATGAAGCTGGTTGTTGTTGTGTCTATCGGAGAGAAGCGAGGTCAGTGTGTACACGTGACGTCACGCTGTCTGTGGGACGTCCAGCGGGACAACTTCGCCACAGCGTCATTCCACAACGAGGCTCTGTACGCCACAGGGACCGTGTTCGGGGTGTATTACGAATAATCTATGGACTCATTATGTAGCAAGTTTTACTGTAATTTCCAACACACAAAATTGGACTTACCCACATTTTTACTGTACAACTCGTCTTTCTCAAGGAATGAGCTTCCTTGACGTCATGTTATGCAGAGAACACACGTGACTCAGCTGTGGATCATAGGTTGCAGAAAGTCTGTGGCGCCCCCCATCTTTGTTGAGGTATTGCCCTTCATGGTAAAAAAAACAACACTTGACAATAGTCGGCATTAAGTATCAAGAAGTTTATTTAAGTCTTACAAATGTACATATCCATTATTATTTCGTCCTCCAAACTTGTTGTGACCCATCTTATAAAAACACAAACGTTTGCAAATATGCTGGAGGTTTTTGATTTGATCGACCAGTCTGCTGTTCTGATGAACTATGTGTCAAAGAAAGGATAATGTAATGGTCTCGTATCTACTGCAAATATCAATTAAGCATGCTAGTGTTCAGTTTCAACCGTCTTCTTAGCTCCGTACGTTTGTGGCGTTATTAATATCGTTATACATTATGTATATTTGTGCATAAGGAATTTCCCTAACCACAGATCACAAAGGGTCTAACATAGGTCACGACAATGAATAAAGCAAGAAATTCACAAAAATAGGACTTCTTGTTGTTTTAACGTAAATTGGCACATGATTACTTTGAACTTTTCTAAATCTTTATTATGACGTTCCGCTACTCGATCAGTACAGAGAAGCGAAGAGCAAGCATGGGCATCTTGATCACTTTGTGTCAAAATTTAAACAGTCATATCTCCTTCCAACTTGACCTGAAGGTCAATCTGCGGTACCAAATTCCTTTTGCCACTCAACAGAGAAGCGGAGATCAAGCATGGGTACTTTGATCACTCTGTGACAAAATTTAAACATTGTGTGTGAAGCCATACTTCCTTACAACTTGACCTGAAGGTCAATCTGCGGTACCAAATTCCTTTCTGCCAGTGTTGGGCATTCGAATATAGCCAGGTAACCAGGCCAATTCGAATACCTACGAACACAAGCTCTGCTTGGCTCAGTGGCCTATGACTTTCACCCCGGACGATGTTCTTGTTGTCGGCGGGGTCGGTGAAACATTTCCCCGAGAAGTCCGTCATGTTGGTGCACTTCTTGATCTCCGAGTCATCAACCTGGGCAGCGGGAATACAATAAAAGTTTGATAAGTCTGATTCTAACAACAGTTAGCAAAGGTATTAATAAGAACATGTAAGGGTATAAGCTATAAAATTTGAGATGAAGTACATGTTTGGCCTCAACTTATCATCAAAACCCAAAAGAAGCTGCGCCATCTATACGCAAACACCTGCGTCGTCTACACATGCGTCGTCTACGTATGACAACTGCGTTGTCTACGCATGGCACCTGCGTTTTATATGCACAACACCCGCATCATCTACGCATGACACCTACGTCGTCTACACAGGACACCTGCTTCGTCTATGCATGACACCTGTATCGTCTACACATGGCACCTGCTCCGTCTACGCATGACACCTGCTCCATCCACGCATGACACCTGCGTCGTCCACGCACGACACCAGCATGGCACCTACGTCATATATGTACGACACTTGAGTCGTATATGCACGACACCTGCGCCGTCTACGCATGCCACCTGCGTGGTCTACGCACACCTGCGTCGTCTACGCATGACACCTGCGTCGTCTACACATGTCACCTGCGTCGTCTATGCATGACACCTGTATCGTCTACGCATGGCACCTGCTCCGTCTACGCATGGCACCTGCTCCGTCTACGCATGGCACCTGCTCCATCCACGCATGGCACCTACGTCGTATATGCACGACACCTGCGTAATCTACGCATGACACATGCGTCGTCTACGCATGGCACCTGTGTGGTCTACGCACGACACCTGCGTCGTCTACACAAACACCGTACCCTACTGACCATGTTGAGCGGTGTGTACGAGGCGTTGTAGTGCTCGTACACGGGGTCGTTGGAGGCCCGGTTGTAAGCGATAAGATATCCCCACCGGATCCGGTTTGACCTGTTCGCGTCGCTCCGGTGCAGGACGTTACAGTGGAAGAAAATGGCGTCACCGGCTTCCAACTCTGCATGGACCACCTCTAGTACCTAGGGGTGGTATTAGATAAAAGGGAATTTTTAAAACGCTTTCTCATGACGAAGGATGTTGGTGACTAATGGGCATCCATCAACACAACAACAGCAAGAACATGTCAATCTTCTGTGTAGATTTCTATTA
>NW_017804198.1:1345746-1361282 GCF_001625305.1 Branchiostoma belcheri
GACCGGGGGGGGGACTAAAAGTCGCCCGCGCCAACTTTGATGTCACCTAGCGTCTGAACGGCTAGCCGTAGAACGACCAAACTTGGTGACTTTTCCTAAAATATTGTTGGTAACAATTCTCCATCATTGGAATAAGATAATAATTTTTTGTGTTGCCATGGCAACGGGTTTCTGACAGGCATTTTTTGCTAAATTTAGTAATTTTTGTTTCAAGAATAGAATTTTATGGGTTTTATGTCAAGTTACTCATGGTTTCTAATATTAATAACATCCCATATGAATTTATGTAAATTTTATCATTAAATATGCATAATTTATGCTAATTTGATGACGTCATTGGCCAAAATCCAAGATGGCGGACCATATCATTAGAACAGGTATATACAAGTTATTTTCCTTAAAATTTCATCAATACTTCCATTTCTTTTTCCAAAAAAGGTTTAAATGAAGGTCTTTGGTATGTTTACAATGTATTTTAGGCTTTATCACGAAAAAAAACTATTTTTGAAAATTCAAGATTGATGATCCAAGATGGCGGATATCTTAAATATGTATGACGTCATTTTATGACGTCCCCGGTGTTGCTATGAGCAACATAAGACTTAGTACACTCTAATATTCTGTCATAAACACTTTTGGTAAAGTTATGTTGAATACCATTTAGTTTTCAGGGAATAGCCTATCTAGACGGTTTTGGCCAATGAAATCCCATTAATGACGTCATAAGGACGTCATATTACGTCATAATGACATCAAAATTGTAGATATGATAAATTTTAACTAGTACACCATCCTCTGAAAATTTGGTAGCCATACGACATACCGTTAGCGAGTTCTGAGGGGGGGGCCAAAGAGCCCCCCCCCGGTCAAATCTTGCTCAAAAAAGCCCGGTCTAGATAGGGTTAAATAGAGGGTCTAAGCATGCTGACCTTTAATTCTATATTATGCGTTAGCTTGTTTACCTCTGCATACGGGAGTTTTGTTTTGGGTGTGTTTGTCTGTGTGTTTGTTTGTGTCCATGAGTGTCTGATAGCAGTAGATTGACTGAAAGAGGGTTTGGCTACATAATGGCAGGCAAGCTGTGTGTGTGTGTGTGGGGGGGTTATATCTAGTAGGCAATTTCATTGACAGCATTTTCCAGATTTGCTGATTTTTTTTTACTGCGCAAAACTGGTCAGGTTAACTTGGTCTTCGGGAACAGGTCAGCAGTGTACAGGCCATAGTTACAGCCTTGGTCACACATAGCCGAATATGGCCTCCCGATCACTGCCGAATGAGCTGTTCGTCTCTACCGATCGTCGGAACTCGATTTTCGAGTGACTTCGGCACCCGTCGGAACCCGCCTTCGGCACCCACTCGGAACTCGAAAACCTCCCGAGCTACAGCCTATGACCTAACCTTGTTTAGGAGCAAGATTGGCTGGAGTTCGGAGGTTAAAGTTCTGTATGGGTGTCACTTCGGCTGGGAGTTGTGGTGTAGACCATGTTTCTGTTACGACTGCAATGTCAGCTCCAGAGGTGCGCAAGATCGCTTGAAACTCACCCATCTTGTTTACAAGCGACCTGGTGTTGGTGAGTAACATTCTTGGTATGTTTCGTGATCGACAAAATGTTTTCTTCCCTTGTTCCGACCTGATTGAAATCAGATGTCCTCGTAAGTAACGTCATTTGATTGGCACCGCATCCCCCAAACCTGATTTACATGTGAATGTTACGGCTATAAGGAAGATGGCCGACAACCGTAGTGATTTTACGTACCGAGTTTCTCCCGGCTTTTTTTCCCCGAGGTCTGCTTCTCAGGCAAAGAATGACAGCCCTCCTTTGGAGGTAAGAATATCATTTTGCGTACCCTTATCTTAGTGTCAACTACCATTGTTTAGTCTCTACTATCGTGTAGTCACTACTATTTTTTGTTTGGTCCGTCCTACCATAAAACAAGGTACAGTAATCCACGAGGAGGCTGGCTTTGACTTGCTCTCTTGCCTGTGGGTCAACCGTCGGCACAGCACGTCGCAGACTCTTGAGGAAGTTCAGTGAGTAACGTAAGATCCCAGGGTACGCCATTGTTCCAGTAACCAGCAGGCCGTCACAGTTACTCAGTTTACAGGGTTCTAGCTAGGATTTAATTTTGGTGTAGTGGCACTGGCCGCATGTCGAGGGGGCGAAGCGACCGTGAGGGGGGGGGGTGCAGAGCTTTTAAAAGTTTGAGCTAAAAAAGAGGCCATTTGAGGGATACCCAAAGGGGAAAATGTTATTCTTAAGGTACATTCAATGTATCCTAGATTGGTGATTTTTCACATTTGATCTGGCATTCTTGAACAAAGAAATACAGTCACAATGCCCCTATGCTGTATTGAAATTGGCGTAGGTGGGGATTTAGCGTAGGGGGTCAAAATCATAGCGTAGGGGGCCCCTGGGCTACTTCGCGCTAGCTAGAACTCTGGTTTAATGGCGTGTTCGGGGGTCAAATTTGACTGAAATTTAGCAAATTCGATTTAATACGTATAGGTACGCGTGGCCTACATACGACCAGACTGCTTGGTTCGGAATGAATTATTACTATTATATCAGATACTACTGTACGAACTCTGATCGAGTCAAATTTTGACACCGAACACAGCTCATCTACTTTTTGTTGTTCAACGTACAGCCTTTAGCCAACATATTTACCATGATACGTGTCTTCTTCTTTCTATGTGCACAGGAACCTTGACTAGACCACGGTACAAGTACGTCATGAAGAAAAAAGATCAAGGAACAGGTCGAGAATTCAAAATGGCGGAAACAGGAAAAGTCAACTTGTTGTGGTGGGTGCTGCTGTGTCTGATCATTCTGTTTCTTCTGGATCTGAACGTGAACTTCACCGGACAGATGTGGGATCAGCTGGACATGGCGACATCTAAACGTCTTCAGAAGCAACGACAAAATTCAAGGTACCGTTTTTATTTTCTACAAGCAGATGTCTTACTTTTGTCGTGTTTGGGCTCGAATCCTCCATTCACCACCTCTTAGGAGGAAGTTCCAAGCTGAAAGATTCTTTCCCAGAACAGCATCACTTTGGAATAAGCTACCACGTGATTGTTTCCCTTATGAGTATAACCTTAAACTTTTCAAGTCTAAGGTCAACAAACATCTATCCTCACTGGCTGTACTGTAACCCAAAACATTTAGAGTGGCTCCCATGAGCCTTGTTTTGTGGTGACCTATGAAGTGATTAAAAAAAGTAGCGGTGGCGGTCGTCCTATGTTTTCTTTTTGACGTAGTATCTTTGGTTACACCAAGGACATTATACATAAGTGTATATAATGTCCTTCGTTACACAACCGATATCGTTGACAAGGATTTGCGATACTGTTTTGAGTAGGCAGCTGAATAATGTACGGTACATACCGGACTATTCCAACATTGTACTCAATTTGCTGTCTTAATATCGTGCTATGAATGTGGCCAGTCCTCCCAAAAAGTTAGCTCCTTCATCAATTCATAGAAGACTATCTGTATGTGAAAGAATTTGTAAATATTCTAGTGCAAGGGCTGTGGATGACGAAATACACTTTATCTCAAACTGTTCGCTTCATAACAACGCTCGAAATGAGTCGACTATTCAAACTTTTACAATTCATCCCGATTTCGCTAAACTTACAGACAAAAAAAAAAACTATTCTTCTTTCAACTTCCCAAAATACACACATTTGGAAAAGGTGATCGACATACCGTCTTCCATGGTTTACAGAAGTTTTAGTTTTAGACATAGCCATAGTTTTAGACAGATTCCTTTCATCATCATGACATGTAGATTTTAGTTATTCTATACTCTGTTTCAATGTTCCTTTATATTTGTAATTTGCAATTAGGCCACAGCAAGTAAATTTTATGGATGACTTCAAATCTAATGCGAGTGGGCGAAAAAAAACAAGGCGGGCTGAAAAAAAACAAGGTTCCTACATTTCAAAATTTTAACTAAATCATTGTACAAATGGTTTTGATTCAGTGGGAACATCACATATACACAGCCAACATCACAGCATCACTCTCTCTTCATAGTTATCTGTCATCCACCTTCCGGCATGACATCTTCGCCCACTGTCAGAAGGCAACAGAATTTCTTGGGTTTTTTTTCCAAAATCAGGCGAAAATTAATGCGCGTGCTGATGTCATCCATAAAAATTACTTGCTGTGATATTAGCCACCGGACATGAACCTGCAACTTCTATTGTATTAATCTTGTCTCCAGTGACGCAGTGTTCGGAGGACAAGGCCGACTTGTGACAGCGGCAGAGAACGTGACATCTCTCCCGTCTCTCCCGTCGGAACTCAGGACCATGGGACAAAACTGGAGCCTGTCGTCCGGGGACTCTTGCACGAAGCCTGTTACCAACTTTGTTTTTATCAAGGTACGTAGGGGCCATTTTGCAACAGTCTTTGAGGTAGCCACGTACAGAACAATTCGTGTTGGCTGCGAAGATCTTAAAAATTCATACCATAAGCATGGGGACAAAACATGCAGCTTTGAACACATGTTTTGGGAGTATCAAAATCAGATGTGGAAGTAATTTAGGTCAAAGCAATTATATATCTATCACGTTGACACTCAACGACAATTCGTTAGCTGCCACCTTAGGTACATGTAGCTTAAGGCAGTTAAACTAAGAAGAATGTATTTTGGCACAAAGATAGTTATTTGGCATAGTGACCTCAGCATACGATTTTTCGTTTTTTGGTGCAAAAATGTTACATAATGCCCCTTTAAGTATTTACAGTCTCTTGTCGGCTTGCACATTGTAGGTCCACAAGACTGGTTCAGACAGTACAGCCGTCATCTTGCTGAGGTTCGCCTACAACCATCACATGACCATGTGCTATGGAACCAACGGAATGAGACTTACTTTTCCCAGGTGAAAGACTTCTTATTGAAAAGTCCTCAACTAGAATATAACACCACGTTCCTCTGTCCAACCTCCACTAATATTTTAACGCCATTCATTATGAAGCAAGTTTAAACTGCAATTTCCAACAAAACAAATTGGACCCACCTAAATTTTCGACTGTACAGCCATCCCTCAACAGAGACGGGGGGCGCCTCAGACTTTCTGCAACCTATGATCCACTGCTCACGGAGTCATGTCTGTTATCTGCGTGATGTCACGGAAGCGGTGGATTGCTCATTCCTTGACAAAGACTGGAGTTGTACAGTCGAAAATTTGGGGGAGTCCAATTTGTTGTATTGGAAATTGAAGTTTACACTTGCTTCATACTGACTTCTACCAACAAAGATGAACAACTTTCAAGATAAAACGCCATTCAATTTGGATCTGAAATTTGTCAAGCCGCTTAAAATCTGCTCTTGTCTTACCAATATGTACACAGAAACAGGAGGAAGTATTCTCGAATGAGGTGCGAAATGTTACGAGTTAACTTTTTACTTCCATGAAAAATGGGGGTATTGTTTTTGGTAAATGAAATTATTGCAAATTCATGCCCGAGGGCTAATTGCAAGAACATAAGGGAACATTTGGTATAAGAACAGGCAATCAATACACAGGTTGTTTTTGGTATATGTGTGTGTGTGTGCGTGTATGTGTGTGTGTGTGTGTGTGCGTGTGTGTGCGTGTGTGTGTGCGTGTGTGTGCGTGTATGTGTGTGTGTGTGTTTCCGCATGACCCTGAGATCAAGTTCAGTTTTGCTGGGTTCAGTTTGTCCCAGAGTGAGGAAGTCATTTCAATTATTTGTACATCTTGTACAAATCTTTGCTTTCACATGTGTTTTTCATTACATGACCTCCTTGAGAGCTAACAGCTGCATGTGTTTTTGTTACATGATCTTAAGTTCACAGCTATTTCCCTTTCATGAGAAAGAAGGGGATCGCCAAAGGAGATTGAATACGGGAAATCATGACAAGTTCTTTGAGTAAATATTTGATGGTGGTCTGTGGTCTCAGAATTCTTGAAAGTTGGTAAGGCCATGATGATTTCATTATATGGATGACATTCATATGACCCCAAAACTGATGCGAGTGTGAGAATAAAAAAAGTTTAGCCCAACAAAAAGTTGTTTCCATTATGAAATCTGCGTGGTTTGAAGGTTGAACAAATGAGTGTTGTTTGGCGAATAATCTAGTTTTCAAATTCATTTCTTTACATTTTGTCTTTTTCGTTTGATTTTGGCATTCTACGACATTAGTATCGTTTTCCTATGGTTTTTCAACTTATGGTATATATCTGCCCATTTTGCAACTGTTTTGTACGATTTACACTATTGTTGAAAACATTTTTTTGGAAACGGCCGAAAATACATGCGAGGGTGGATGTCATCCATATGATCAAATCAACATGGCCTAATCGTAACGTCGTTTGAAATCAAAGTGACAAAAGTTGACTGAATTAATCAATATTGAAAAAAAAGTTGATTCTGTTCTTCTCCATTGATAGGACGGAGATATACAAGACTAACTGCGCTCGTTGGAAAGTGTTTGAGAATCGCTTCAATTTCCTCGTACAGCACACCGTCTTCAACAAGACACTGATGGACCGGATCATGACACCGGGAACTAGGTACATCGGCATCATGCGTGAACCTCTCAGCCATTTCCGTTCACAGTTCTTCTACTTTGAAAAGCCCCTACGCTACGGGTTAACGAAAAGTCGGAATCCGCTGGGAGACTTTCTGGATAACCCCGAGCGGTATGAACATGAGCTGGCACTGACGGAAAATATAGGGAGAAGTAGGGAGAGAAACAAGCAAGCTTACGTCATGGGTTTCCCGCCACATCTCCTCGGTACACAGGACACTAGGCTCATGGATAATCTAATCAAGCAGCTCGACCAATGGTACACCTTCGTCATCATCAGCGAGTACTACGATGAGTCTCTTGTCATGTTGAGGCGGAGGCTGTGTTGGGGTTTGTTTGACATACTACACGCCAATAAAAAGGTCAACAAGCAACACAATCGACAGGAATACGTCCCCCTCACGGTAAAACAGTTGGAGAATCATAGAAGAATCAACACCATAGACTTGAGAATGTACGACTTCTTCAACAGGACATTCTGGAGGAGCGTGGAACAGGAAACGCGAAAGGGATTCTGGGAGGAAGTGACGTACTTTAAGGAGGTAGTGAAGAGAGTCAACACTTTCTGCTCCAAACGTACGAAAGAGAAGCATTTAGAAATTCCTACCAGTAAATGGAACAAGCCATTCTCAGTCAATGGAGACTTTTGTGGAGGTTTGAGTCGGAATCCGAAAATATGGGCCAAGAAATTATTTGATCAGATGGTACAGAGTGTTAAGAAAAGACAACATCTATAAATGTTGCATGAAAGTAATTTGTTAACAAATGTACCTGAGAGCTAATTTATAAATAAAATTCCATTACCTTCGTCAAGAAGGTTGTGTATTGGATGCACCATATATAGGGGTTAGCGATTTTTGAACGAGTTATAACTTTGGGTGTGGGCTATGCGAGTCAGGAACTTGTGGAGGCAGTAATTTTTATGGATGACATTAGCGCGCGCATTAATTTTCGCCTGATTTTTGGAAAAGAAATTTTGTTGCCTTATGACAGTGGTCACTATGCCGAAAATGGGCAAAGATGTCTGTTGCCATGCCGGATGGTGGATGGCAGATAACTACTAGTATAAAGAGCGGAGACAAGAAAAGGCTCTGATTTAATGTTCTGTTTCTTACTTTGATGCAGTGATATGTGATGTTGGCTGTGTATATGTGATGTTCCTACTGAATAAAAACCATTTGTACAGTGATTGAGTCAAAATTTTAAAATGTAGGAACCATTTTTTTTTGGCCCGCCTTGTTTTCTGCGGAGGATGTCATCCATAAAATTTAGGTGCTGTGGCCTAAGGACGAACTGAACTGAACTGCATTTATCTTGAATTCATATTTGGTGGGTAGGGTGGGATCGGGATTGAATCAACTTCAATTATTGGTAATCTAGCGACTTTGTACGGTACTGCAGAGGTGTACCTGGAATGAATAATGACATCTCTTGTTATGGGCAATGGTCTTTATTTCAAGTGGGACATAGTAGGTGTTTGCATTATTAAATTAGATATCTGCGAAATAGCTGCTTTTTGTAAAAACTGCTGTGGCCTTTTATGTCGGAATTTCCCCAGACAGGCTAACTTCTGATGTTGTGGATATTTTTCATAATACTTTGTAGGTAGGTTGGTGTGGGAAATACGAAGGTCAAGCTCGATTATGGGCATTCTAGTGGCTTTTCAAGATGGTTGCACAGAAAGTCACACAGGCGTGTGTGCCGTGGCCATTTGCCAGAGGGTAATTAGTGAATAATTAAATAAAATACAGTCACAGTAGTGATGAAATTACATCTACTAGTATGCCAGTATCTTGCCGTATTTTTTTATACATTAGGTTTGGTAAATAGTCTTCAGTTATGGACCAAATATGTTGTAGAACTAATAAGGTTTTCTTCAACTTGCAACCGAACGTATGGGGTCTTGCTGTGCTTTTCTGGACCTGAACATCATTTGCGTGACAAGTGTTGGTTTACACATATGTTTGAACAGATAACAGTAAGTCCACTTTGCCTTAATTTTATGGATGGCATCCGCCGAAGATCCCAAACTAGTGCGCACGTGCAATAGAAAGAATTCCACCCCAAAAATGCTGCTAAACCACAGGAATACAAAGCTGGTATTGTGAATTTGCGGTAGTACATACTATTAGTAACCTATACGACAAGCCGACACATGCTGGCCTTTTGTGGCATTCATGGGTCGGAACGGAGTTCTGGAGTTCCGTGAGCCTGGGAGGAGGTATTTTTTTCAAAGAGGCGAAAATCAATGCGTGCGCAATCCATACAATTGGACCAGTGTGGTCTAATATCAATAAAAACATGACCCTGACCTTCTCCAAATGCTTGACCCTGCCTAAGTCCGCTCCTGTCTGTCCCGCCACACGTGTGTGATCAACCCGGCCTGCACGGTGGGAGCCTCTCATCACCTGTACACACACATGGAACAAACACTAACGGAGATCTAACAAAACAAACAAACAAACAAACAAACAAACAAACAAAGTTTGTCTGTCCCGCCACACGTGTGTGATCAACCCGGCCTGCACGGTGGGACCCCCGCATCACCTGTACATACACATGGAACAAAGACTAATGGAAATCTTACAAACAAACAAACAAACAAACAAAGTATGTCTGTCCCGCCACACGTGTGGGATCAACCCGGCCTGCACGGTGGGAGCCTCTCATCACCTGTACACACACATGGAACAAACACTAATGGAAATCTAACAAACAAACAAACAAACAAACAAAGTATGTCTGTCCCGCCACACGTGTGTGATCAACCCGGCCCGCACGGTGGGAGCCTCACATGGAACAAACACTAATGGAGATACTAACAAAACAAACAAACAAACAAACAAAATATGTCTGTCCCGTCACACGTGTGTGATCAACCCGGCCTGCACGGTGGGACCCCCGCATTACCTGTACACACACATGGAACAAAGACTAATGGAGATCTAACAAAACAAACAAACAAACAAACAAAGTATGCCTGTCCCGCCACACGTGTGAGATTAATCCGGCCTGCACGGTGGGAGCCTCTCATCACTTAGGCCAGTACACACGGGGAGGTTATGGACCAAACACCGATGAAGATCTTAACAAAACAAACAAACAAACAAAAACAAACAACAAACAAAGTGTGTGTTTGTCCCGCCACACGTGTGTGATCAACTCGGCCTGCACGGTGGGAGCCTCTCATCACCTGAACACACACATTTGGAGAGGTTATGGAACAAACACTAATGGAGATCTAACAAAACAAACAAAGAAACAAACAAAGTGTGTGTGTGATAAACCCGGCCTGCACGGTGGGAGCCCGACACTTATACATGGTTCAATGTATGACAACAACAATTGAACATAGTACAAAAGAGAAGGGTATAAAATGAAACTTCAAGTGCTAATATAATATACAATGAAACAAACAAACAACTAGAGTTCCACGATCTCATACCTTCGCCAAATGATGTTAGCCTTTATGAATAAGAAATATACTAATCACCCTGATTATGCAAATAGGATCCTCAATTGCATGAATTATATCAGTCTGTTGATCATATTCTCCACCAAAAGACAGTCTTATCTTAACAAAGAATGCCATTTTCTCATAAATTATGCAAATGTGGTCCTTATTTGAATAAGTTATGTTTAATTATGTTCACCTTCACTTAACTTTCAAACACCCCAAGTATGAAATTCCAGGCAGTTACCACTATGCAATTATAACATTTTCTCATTAATTATGCAAATTAAGTCTTCATTTGCATAATCGATATTTGCCTGTGTTTCTCTCGTTCTTAATAACATGTTACAAGCTTGAACTTCCTATCATGGAATGCAGCTGATTTATAGAATTTCCTCATTAATTATGCAAATTACATCAATATTTGCATAATTGTAATATCATTATGTCAAGCATCACTTAAGCTACCTACATACCAAAAATACACGATGATCCATCAATCGGTTCTTGCGTTATCCTCTTTTAACATCTGTCCTTTAAACCCCCTGCAGTTCTAGAGCAAGCAACTAGGGGGCTCATACTCATGTCACTTCATCCCCAGCACAAGAGCTATACTACCATTTAAAATTTCGTCACCCTAGCATGTCTGGATCATGAGATATCAAAACCGGAAGTTCTGCTGCAGTACCATGACAAGCCGCCAGGTGGCCCAAAATCTAATCATTTTGAGGTCTCACCAAGACCTACCCCCCTACCAAATATCAAGTCAGTCCATTCAAGCCTTCTCAAGTTATCGTGTTGACAGACACACACACACACACACACACACACACACATACACGAACGCCTCTGAAAACATAACCTTCTTGGCGAAGGTAACAACAACAAAAACAGTATGTCCCTTTTTTTTCCTGTACCAACCTGAAGACAGCCGTTGTTCTTGTCAGCTCTGTCCATAGCAATGAACACTGTTCCCATGTCCGGAAACAACAGGCCGTTGTTGTACCAGTATCTAAATAGTTTAAGCAAATAGTAGAAAATATTATTTATATCATGATAACCAAGCTACTTCTCTTTGAAAATCTTTGGAATGTTTCGATCATCTTTAAGGACATTACTTGTATGTAACATTTCTGCACAAAAAATATAACATTTCTGCACAAAAATGCATTAATTTGAATATTTCTGTACGCTTGTAATTTATTTGCATTTTTCAACATGTTTGAGCAATTATCTCACATTTCTAATATTTATGGCTGGCGCAAAAACAGCCCACACGAGGCTCACTTATTTTGTGGTGCCACCACAAAATACCAGAATGTAAACAAACTTGGCTGACATCTGTGTTTCCAGCTTTAAAACTCAGGCGTCATATTTTGGCACCTCCACTTCCCGAATGACACTTATTCGCAATGAAGTAGGGTTGATTCAACGTACTTTGTACAGAAATGAGCACAAAAAAATCACCTTTTTATCGTTCCAATCATGTTACATAATGCAGCTTTAAAATTTTTTTGTACTAGTCTAACTCCCCACCACACGATGAAATTTATCCAATCACCAATGGCATCTATACGAGACTTGTGCTGCCGTGAAATGTTTCATCAGGTTGGTAAGACACTGAGTAAAGAGACTCTTTTTAAGTCTTTTTAAACAGCCGACGTTTCGGTGACCGTCTGCCACCTTCCTCAGGGCAATTCTGACTGGTTCACATTGCATTGCAGCACAGGTGTCACTGCTATAGATGCATTCCCAAACGTTCTGCCCCGAGGAAGGTGACAGACGGTCACCGAAACGTCGGCTGAATAAAAGACTTGGTTGTGTAAAAAGAGTCTCTTTACTCAGAGTTATACTGTCATTTAGCATGTATCAGTTTCAAAACGTACTGTTGAAGCCATAACATATGGAAAGCAACTGCTTATTTTGCAGTGTACTGTATGTTGACACCTTGTTACACCTAGTAAGGCCACACCGCCTTAATTTTATGAATGACATCCTTTGAAGACCCCAAAACTAGTGCGCGCGGGCGAATAAAAAAAATTCCAGCCAAAAATAAAAATTATCCTAAATCACAGGAATACAAGCTCAGGTATTGTGAATTTGCGGCAGTACTTAGCGACGTATATGACAGGCCGGCAGGTGCTGGCTTTTTGCGGAATTTATGAATCGGCACTGTACATGTGTGTTTGTACTGAGCTCTTGCCGTCAAGGAGCTTCGGCAGCCTGGGTGCCATCCTAAAGAGTTACCACCGGCTCCGTATTGTCACTAACTACCATGGACTACCCTGGCCTAGAGCCTGGAGGTAGGACGTGATCTTTTCTTTTTTGTTTTTGGAAAACAGGCGAAAATCAATGCGCGCGCGGATGCCATCCCTAAAATTAAGTCGGTGTGGCCTAAACAAACTCACCCATAATCCTGGTGCCACAAAAACGCCCCTCCCTGCTCTGGCTCCTTAATGTTCACCTTAGCGTGGTACTGGTAAACTTCTCCTCCAAGGAGCTTGACAAGAAACATAGATATCGTTTGTTAATACATATATCAAAGGAATATAAAACAATCACAGATGGAGAATTGGCTTACAGGGAAATAGAAAACGACTTCATACTTTCACCATACTTTAACCTTTACAACTGATATCGATGGATAATGAATGTCATGATTATGCAAATAAGGTCCTTATTTGCATAAATTAGATTATCTGATCATCTTCTGCTCCCGAATAATGGGAGTTGTTCAATCACAGTGTTATCGTAAGAAACAAGACTATTCTAGTATCACCTAATCATTTATGTCCTGATTTGCATAATTTGTCTTTGACGATGTTCACCAAATGCCACAAGAATAAAATTCCTGCCATTCGCCACTCCATTTACATAATCTATTTCGTTGTTGTTTCTCTCATTCTCTGTTACATATGTCACATGTTTAAAGAATCCTATCATGAAATGCAGGAGATTTATGCATTTTCGTGTAAATTATGAGGCTCGTAATTTGCATAATTGCTTTCTATTACCCTCTAATTCACCTTTTCAAACGTTCCCGCCACTTTATTACTGCGTGCAATGATGCCCGTGACGTCGTTCCCAGGGTGTTTCCAGAGACAGACCTTCACGAGGCGCCCGGTGTCGTCTGCAGAGTGGAACGCGTTAGACAACATCCCGCCATCAGCGCCCCCTACCGTCTGACGAAGTTTCTCCACCTCTTCCGCGTCCAGCAAATTCCTTAAAGGCACCCAATGCAATTTCGGGACAGCAATAACAATACTCTTGATGAAGAAATCTTGTCTAATATTGAAATTTACAGTCATTTCAGATTTTCATCATCATTTCATGCCTAGAGCACCTGAAATAGCCCCATAACATGCACAGCCTGGTTAGAGCTATAATAGGTTTGGTAACCAGGCTACCCATAACAAGCTACGTGAGGAGTTCCTTTATTTTGGTACCACCAATAAATAGATCCCGCCCAGAATACGAAACAACCAACAGTTTTTCCGACAGCGACATCAAACTTTAAATTTGCCTCGTGGATATCAGTACGCTATGCATATATGGAACAGGATTGATTCAACTAGTAATTCTAGATTGACCAGAAAATTGACTTTGGAAAATACTCTGGAATTGTATTGGATGGCTTTAACATTGGATTTCTCTTCTAATCCCGCCCCATGTGTGTTTCAGTGTTGCTGTGTGCTTCATTTTCGAGGACGAATATTGCAAAGAGGTTTCAAGTTCATACATTCTTTCTCGTTCCCAATTACATATGTCGAGTTTGGTTAGTCCTATCTTGGAATAAGTCAGATTTCAGAATAGAATATCCTCATTAATTGTGTAAATTAGATTCTGTAAATACAAACGTTGCAAATGAAAAATGGAGTTTGTGGGCCTTGGTTAGTTCGCTAGATGTGGAAAACTACTGGCTGTGACCGCGAGCTCTCTGACCTTGCGACCGTCACACCCCGATCCTGACAACAACCTGTTCAGCACGTCTTAACCCTCAAACACCCGAACGTATATTTTTATGTGCTATTTGAATTCTTTTTTTATTCTAAAAAAAAATTCCTCCCGTGACTTTGTCAGTAAACCTCTTCTACAAGTTCTCCTAAATTTTTTGGAGATCGGCACAAATTTGTAAAAATAACGGAAGTCGATACCCGAGCCAAGTATTGGCACTTTCCTACACACAAAATTGTTCGGATGTCCTCAATATGTCTTCAAGGAAGCATTATTGCTTTAACAATATGTAGTTTGCCAAGTAACCTCAACCTCATGCATTATTTCATCAGGTTTTTAGAGGTTTGACATTTTGACAATCATATGAGGTCAAAGGTCAACCCCATGTTCATGCCTGCGGGCCTCATCCTATTTTTGCATAAATTATGATAATGAGCTGGAATTTTTAATACTTAATCATGCCAAAATAAACATATTAATATGTTTAACCAATATATGTGCAAAGGTCACTGAAAGGATGCTAAAAGGAATATAAATTTGAAAGAAACCAAAGGGGGTCCATTTGGACCCCGTTCGGGCATTAATGTCACATTTAAAGTTCGGGTGTTTGAGGGTTAACTCAGGCACATGTGTCAGACTGTGCACACTCTGACTTTTGACCTAGATCTCTTAAATAGCAGAGAACGGTGCGAAGGTTCACAGGGTCACAGTTCACACCGTGTTAATCAATTTACTAAACAGACTGTTTTCTGCCAGGGAGGTTCAAACAGTCTGACAGGTCCTGGCCCTATAATATGGCGTTGGGGTCACACAAAGGTCAGACGTAAATAAAAGCATAATATATAAGCCACATAAAGCTGACAAAACAGATTTTTCCAATACAAAAAATCGTGTCAAGATATACTTCTACACATAACCTAGGTACACTTACCGTACAATAACAAACCCGTCCCGGTCAAAGTCCTCCTTCATCTCTGGCGACACGTCATACTCCCCGGCCTTGTATGTGTATTCTTTAAAACAGAGACAAGTCAATACATATCAGCCTGACTACAAAAATACAAGAGTCCACGGATTGCAGGAAAACACCACTTTGCCTCCAGATTTTGCAAATGCAACTAGTTTAGCGTGCCACCTATCCAATCTCCAGCCTATGTGCCAGACTAGTTACTGTTTCCAGGGTCTGCACGGACCAGTTCCTCGGCTCCAGGGCCAGCGTGCCCCCGGCCGTGGAAAAGAGATCGTTAAAGTGATATATCGAAAAGTCAAAGGATTACAGTTGCAGAATTCGTACAATTTGATGTTTATGACTGCTGGTGAATCCAACTTACCGCACGCTGCCATGTTGTGTTTTACTTCCCCTGGTGCAAACGATCTGTGACGGTGTGAACTTTGACTAACCTCCGCACAGCTCTCTACTGTACATGTTTGACAGATATAGGTCAAAAGTCAGACGGTGTACATGTGTGAGTAGATACACAGCTAGACGTGCCCTACAGACTGTTTCTGCAACCTGCGTGTTCAGGATTGGCGGGGAGGGGGGGGCTTCCAAGGTCAAAGA
>NW_017804198.1:1361342-1364867 GCF_001625305.1 Branchiostoma belcheri
GGGGGGGGGGGTACAAGGTCACAGAGCTACAGGTTGTTCTGAAAGCTGCGTGTTGATTGGTTGGTGGGACATTCACAAGAAAAAAAGCTACAGACTGTTTCTGAAAGCTGCGCGTTCAGGATTGGTGGGTGGGAGAGTCACAAGGTCAAAAAGCTACGGATTTTTTTCTGAAAACTGCGTGTTCATTGGTGGGTGGGAGGGTTACAAGGTCAGAGAGCTCGCCACTACATCCATGGCAGTAGTTACCTAGCGAACTAACCAAGGCTGACACGAACCCCATTCTTTTATTACCTTCGCCAAGAATTGACAAAGGTTATGTTTTCCTGGCCGTGTGTCTGTCTGTCTGTGTGTCTGTCTGTCAACAGCATAACTTGAGAAAGCTTAGATGGATTATCTTGATATTTGGTAGGTGGGTAGGTCTTGATGAGACCTGGAAATGATTAGATGTTGGACCCCCTAGCGGCTTGTTATGGTACTGCAGCTGAACTTCCGGTTTTGATATCTCATCATCTACACATGCTGGGGTGACGAAATGTGGATGGTAGGTAGGTCTTTTGCTGGGGAAGAAGTGGCGTGAGCTTGGGCCCCCTAGCGGCTTGCTCAGGAACAGCTGGGCTATCTGATTGAAAATATTCAAAAGAGGATAACTCAAGAACCGGTGGACGGATCGTCGTGATTTTTGGTATGTAGGTAGCTAACGTGATGCTTGGTATAATTATGCGGCAATTATGCAAATCTGGATGTAATTTGCATAATTAATGGAGAGATTCTATAAATCAGCTGCATTACATTATAGGACTATTCAAGCTTGTGTGTCTTTTCCAAATTTAAAGTGATCAGTGTTACTACAGCAACGTACGGACCTCCCACGACGCCCATTTCCAAACTTGATCTTGCTATCGTCAACGGTAACTTGCTCGCAAAAAATCGTGAACATCCATTTGCAGATTCTCAAATTATCCCGCTAACAACAATAACGACCACCACAAAAGGTCAAATTCAATGACATGGGAACCCCCCACGAGGCCCGTATCCGAACTTGACCTCCGTATTCTCAACGGCGACTTGCCCATTGAAAATCATAGACAGCCACTTAAGGATTCCTGAGTTATCTGGGTAACAACAAAAATTGCAAACACAAAAGGTCAGCTCCAGTCACGTAAGAACCCCCCACGAAGCCCATTTCTGGCCTTCACAATGCCCATCACTAACACAACCTGCCTGCCAGAAATCATGAACCACGGACCATGCCTTGAAACTTTATCCGATGCATAATCTGCAAAACAGTGCAAAAACGATTTCATAGCCTTCTGTCGAAGGCAAATATTCACATGGCCCCTACCTACATTTGTAGTAACATGCAACACAATGGTGAAATCCTTATTATTTGGCATGGACAAGGTGTCTATATCAGTATAGCCGGTATACCCGCCCTTCGGCGTAACACACCAGGTTGAAAAGGGTATTGTTTGTTATATGCAGGCTAGAGACTAATTTTCAGGTTTCATACACAACTAGAGTTCGGAGGTCTCATGCCTTCGACAGTGTGATATTGTTTTGGTGGGTGTAAAATGTGTGTGTGTATAGTGTAGGTTTTTTGTGAAGATGATTATCGTAGTGAACGAAGCAACAGACTATTCACCAAGCCTGTACCATGTCTTTCTACGGAAATACGGATCGTAGAATTCGGCAAAAAGAAGAGGAGAATTGGCCTGGGGAGTCTGGCCGCGAAAGGTTGTTTTCTTCCCTCCGATACGCGGTGATCCAAACTTCAAAACGGCAAAAACTCCTTCAACTAAATTATTCTTCTATGCAGCCAGTGTTGTTGAAGCGTGCGATGTCCAATACATTGAAGACAATTGCAAGTTACAAAATCACACAAACTGGCCAATTGTTGTGATGGTATGTGGTATGTAAGATAAGTGGGTTCCTCCCGGTGAGTTGTATCTCTCTAGCGGGCTATCTGACCCTTTAGCGGCATACTATTCCCTTTATTTTGGCCGTTTTCTACTATTTTTCCAGCGATCCATGGTGCCTGGTAGAAAGTTAATCTTCCTCCACAAAGAGAAACTCATTTATCATATATGCCTTACTTGTTAGAGGGGCCGTCGTATCAAACTTTTAGCAGGAAACAGCCCGACTTTCTATTCCAGCCCGGATAGTGGTATAGATTAGCCCAGGTCCTCCGGGGACGTTCCCAGAGGTACGACTGGCAGGGCTGAGGTCAGCCTCGGGTGACCTACCTAACCGTCCCAGTCTATCCTGTCAATGCAATTTATCCTGGATAGAATTCAAATAAAATATGTATCCTAGTTGCAATTTAACAATCTTCAATTTTTGAACTAGTAGTTATTTACTGGTTATTTCTCAGGTTGGCGACGCAGTTTGGCTATGTTAGTTTTCTTGTGGGGGCCCATCGGACCATAATATGGTCGTGAAAATCTATCCTTTCAATGGCAGGGCTTCTCTATTCCCTCTCCACACGACCCATTATGAAGAAGATTACAGGCATCAAACTCAAAGTCATTCATAGAATACCGCCGTGCTCCTCGCTAAAGCCACTAAGCTTATAAAGATTAGATACTGCTCAATGCGTTCAGACCACTTCCTTCTAGTGACCTGGCCAATATTGTGTACAGTATACCAACTATGTTATCGATTAAAACAAAGTTTGTGACCTTATATCGGGTTTAAATCTTTAACTCCTGTTGCATTAAGATACGATATGCACAAATGTACTACACAAGACTGCACAAATGTACATGCTAATGTTGTAGGTATTACGGGAAACCTATTCACATTATCCATATTCCAGATTTACCTGGGTGCCAAACTGAGATACTTTGTGTCCAGTGTGCTATGGGTCTGGCAACCAGGCTAATTCCAGATGTTCACACTGGGGGCCACAGACCTGTCAAATAAAGCACGCTCTGCTGGGGCACTGGGCCACTAATGTTTTTCAACAAACAATTTCTAAAGAAAACGTTTTTTTCAACTAAAACCAATGTTGACAGCTTCCTGTCTGTAACTTGTTGTTTTAACCTAGATATGAATAGGTTTCCTGTATTCCCTACAACATTAGCGTGTACATTTGTGCAGTCTTGTGTCAGGGTTTACAAATTTTACAAGAGTTATGCAGTTGCTCCAGTACATGTAACAAATATTAATAAAAAGAAAGATTGCCTTTTCTACATTGTACATTATGAATGATGTATCTATGTGTGTTTGAAGGCTGGCCGAGTCGTTAACCCAGCATTAACCCAGTATTAAAACTTTCAGTATTAATGCAGCATTAAGCGCCACTTTCGCCAATTTCGCAAGGATTCTGTTGTTTCAACAAACAGGAAAGTTTTTTCCAGCTATCCTTGTGGGCATAAAGCAATGTAATCCACAGAGGGTGTAAACCAAAAAGGTCTAGTGCAGTATGAAAGACATATAGATTTCTCTTATTAATTAATCAGATTGGGTCACAATTTACATAATTAATATCTGTCAATGTTCCTCTTCCTCTTGTTTAATATGCCA
>NW_017804198.1:1364887-1413832 GCF_001625305.1 Branchiostoma belcheri
GTTATCTTGATGACAAGAAAAAACACAAGAAACAAAGGTCAACTGCAGTGACATAGAAACCCTCACGGGGCCCATCTTTGAACTTGACCTCGGCATTTTCAACGGTAACTTGCCCACTAAAAATAATGAACATCCATTTAAGGATTCTCGAGATATCTTGATGACAAGGAAAAAACACCAAAAACCAAGGTCAACTACAGTGACTTAGGAACCCCCCACGAAGCCCATTTTTAGCCTTGACAATGGCCACCCCTAAATCAACCTGCCTGCCAAAAATCGTGAACCTCGGACCTTGCCTTCAAGAGTTATCGTGCCTAATCTGCCAAACAGTGCAAACCCGATTTCATAACCTTCTCCGAAGGCATAGCCTTCAGTCGAAGGCAACAAGAGTTACACGACCTCATACATGTACCTTCGCCAATCTTCATGTTAAGCGTTCAAACTGACATTTTCAAGGTGATCATACAAATTATAAGAGCCTCGGCTGAAAATTATATCAATTGATCATATTCTCCACCAAATGACGGTCTTATCTTTAGAAATAAGACTATTCTAGCATTTCCTCATAAATTATGCAAAATAATGTCCCGATTTGAATATATTATGTCTAGTTAAGTTCAGATTCACTGAACTTCCAAGTATGTCAAATATAAAGTTCCCAACAGTTACCACTATAAAACTGTACCAATTTCAGATAAACTATGCAATCAATATCTGCGAATCTTCCTGCCGTTCTCATTACATAAAAGTGTTTCATAGCCCTAATATCGAACACAGCAGATTGATAGAATTTCTTCATTAATTATTTCTTCATTAAATATTTCTTCCTAAATTAGATGCGTCACCCGGTTTTTATTTATCCTCTCTTGAAGTTTTTTTTTTAACAAACCGTCCTGCAGTTCCAAATATCAACACCGGAAGTTCCGCTGCAGTACCTATCTAGGGCCACTAGGGGGCCCAAAGTCTCATTTCCAGTTTTCATCACATTCTACCAGCTCACTAAGAATGAAACCAACCAGCCGTTCTTGAGTTATCTTGTTGACCGATGACTGAGGGCGTATAGATACGGAACCACCCAAGGCGGTTTACATGTGGTTTACCCCGAAGCCGGTTTCAAGTGGCTCCATCTGAACGCTCCGAAATCACATTGAAAGCGCCTCGATCCCAAGCCACTTCTAGAGGTGGTTTCGAATCGCTTTCCCCGAATCGCGATTTGCGTCTGAACGCAATGTGATTTCAATGTGACTTCGCCTGGTCATGGATTACGGAGTGATATTTCTTTTTTTATATGCAATACCAACTTTTACGTGGCAGCAACTTAAAGAGCGGTAATGGTCAAATAATGTGTCCGTTCTAGGGCGAGCTTCGCCGCCTCTGGCGGGACCACGTCGGCATTCGGCCGAGATACGCTGGGAGGGGGGCATCAGCAAGCAGGTCGTTGACCTCTGACATTAATAACACGCCGCCTTGCGTGTTATCATCAAACAGCAATAAATGTTGCTCAAGCGTATTGTGTTCGGACACGGTTTCACAGGTGTGTGTGGCACGTGGACCAGATGTGAGGAATGTGAGTTACCCGAATCGCGTCTTGGGTGGTTCCGTATAGACACGGCCTGACAGAATGAAAGAATGACGAACGCACCTGAAACAAGTCAACATTTATCTCGCACCCTGCATCGTCATGTCATAAATGTTAATGTTATTTAAGTAGCCAGCTTCAGACAATTAACACCACGTGACTAATCCTGGGTTGTTTGTCACACGGCGTTACGGATCGGTTATCGAAGGAGGCAGACACACCATAGAAGAACAGCAATCTGTGCCCGAGTTCCTGTCAAGAAGTGACAACTGCAGCTATTCTGACCAACTTGAAAGGTGCGTGTCTGCGAGTGGATAAACTATTAAGGTATAATCTAATGTCGCCAGTTTGTCACTGGCCTACGGCTAGGCTGGAAATCAAATGTTAATTGTAATGGGGGGCTTTATTTCAAGCACTTTACAGCCCGAAGGCTGAATTACATGTCCCGTACATTGTATGTATGTCTAAGTCAAGCAGTGTATCTTTTGTCTACACTTTTCTACATATGTTTGTTATGTGTCTGTTAAGTCTTGACCTGTACCTAGTCGTGGCATGAATGTACAATAAAGGTATTTCATTTAATTTCATTGAAAGTTTTCCTGAAAAAAAAACTGTATAAAACAACTTGTGACTAAACAATTATCACTTGTAACACTACAGCCAACATTCATTAAAAGTACTAATTAAAAGATTGAAATATAACAGCATGTACGTGTAGTGGGGTCGCATTACAGAGTACTGTTTAAAAGCTGGACCAGGTTCTCCAAGTAGATGTGACGGGGGAAGATTTGCCCTTTTCTGACTGTTGGCAATGGTATAAATAGCTGGGAGAGAAAACGTTTAACAATATTCCAAATTAATATCTGCTTGGAGGTAAGGTTACATGTAGGGGGTACAAAGGGTGGTGCGCCATGATAGTTTTATTTGCTGACGTGGCACTATTGGCAAAAATGGCTGGAAGTAAAAACTTCGGATAAACCATGCAACATTGCCAAGAAACTTTCTGTTTAAAATTCTTTAAGGCTTGATGTTATGTTACGACCATATTACTTTTCAAAATGAACACGGCAACACAGCTTATATGTCTACATTTACCAGGAGATTTGTGTACGTACAATTGCATTATTCCAAGGACATAGAACGTCCTTGATTATTCAAAAGAGTGCGTGCACGTAACTAAGAAACACATTCCTATAGTGGCTATTTTGATGACATTTTAGAAATAGGAACCTTTAAGATTTATAAGAAGTGTACAATTTTCTAGTCTTACGACGTCTTTATTGGTTTTCCAACCGCAAACATACATATGCAGGGGAAGACACAAGTCTTCCTGAAGTGGGTAGTTCGTTACAATCAACACATAATACAATACAATCAATGAACAATAAACAGTTGTAAAATACAGCATAAAGATGACAAAATTGGACGCAGATACAGCATGGGGTAGCTCATGAAACAGTCTTCTGCTGATTCCTTGCCTGGGAGGTCCAAACAGGGCCATAAGAAGGAGTTCAAAGGAGAACAATATCAATATTTAAGCAGCAAGTCTCAGACAATTAACAGGCCCATACGATAACCACTGGAGACAGGGGCCCCGCCGGGTAGTTCACGGGCTGTTTTCCTGCATTTTCGGGCGCGGCTGCCGGGCTCTTTTATGAGACGGATGGGGAAGCAGATTTTTCATAGGGCCAGAGCAAGTCATGTTTATTGCGCGCAGTAATTTTCGCCTGTTTTAAAAAAAAGAACAAAAAAGAAATTTTGTTGTCCTCTGCCGGAACGTGCATGGCATATACATGTAAAGAGAAGAGACAAGACAAAGGACAATTTAATGTTTTGTTGCAAGTATTTCAATCCTTTCATATGTGATGGTGGCTGTGTATATGTGATATTCCCACTGAATCAAAGCCATATGTTCAATTAGACTTTTATGTTGCTCGAGGTCAGTTTTGGCTTGGCTCCCTAGCCGCAAAAGCGCCACCTACATATAGCGACAAGAAGCAGCACTCCAGTCAGAAGCCTTGAGGTAATAGACATTGAAACAAGGTAAGACGACCCTGGCTGTCCCAGTACCTCCTACACGTTCTGCCAACCTGATGAAATTTACCGCGACATCTCAGGGTGCTGCTCTGTCTTTGTAAGAACATTTCCCTTGCCTCAATTTAGTTTTTTGCTTGTTTCACACAACCAGTAAATGCCTTTAGGCGTAAGACACCAGTACAGTGTGGGGTGTGCCGATGACGTTGACCTGTCCAGGTCAATCCCCTGTCGGTCATGTGGCACAGACAACACTATGTCAGCAGAAGCGTTTCAACTCGACACGTGGGCTGGTCAAAATGACATGATACTGAACGGGAAAAAGAGTCATCAGTTGCAGATCTGCTTCAGTAGGAACATTCCTGTATCCCCACCCTTGTCTCTTGGAGGCGAACTTGTTCCTGTTACAACAACTGCAAAGGGCCTCGGGTTTACTTTTGACAGTACTTTATCCTGGCAAGCACATGTAAAGTCAGCAGTTTCCAAGACCTCCAGCAGGCTGCATTATTTGCGGTTATTGACAAAACAAGGAATGAGTGTCGCCGACTTGGCGCAAGTGTATCTGTCGCTGATTCGCCGTATACTAGAGTATGGTCATGTTTTGCTCGTTGGCTGTAGTGACGAGCTGTCCACAAGTATGGAACGAGTACAAAAAACGCGCAGTGCGCATCATCTCCCTCGGAGGAAATCGACCAGTTCCAAAGCTCCCTTCTCTGAAAGAAAGGAGGGAAGCGGCCGTTTTGAAGCTGTTCACAGCTATGATAAAGCCTGAGCACCCACTATGACTTAGTGCCCCCCCCCCCCAACGGTCCACAGCTACAGGTAGATGTTTGCGGAACAACAGTGCCTTCAATGTGCCAAAAGCCAGGACTGAGCGGCTGAAAAGGTCATTTGTTTACTGTGCGATAAAACTTTACAACGAGTCTGTTTCATGAGCTACCCCATGCTGTATCTGCGTCTAATCTTGTTATTACCTCCGGGGGAGGAGACATCCTTCCGCGGAAGGGTTTTGTGAGAGATTTAGATTTTCAAGTTCGCAGCTGTTTCTCGCGTTTGGGTGGACGGATTCCTTTGAGACTCGGTTTATGTTTTGCTATTGGGCTGCAGATGATGCACATTCTTTTGTTTTTATTGTGTATGTGTTTTCGGGCGTGAAAATGTTGCATTTTGGTGGCCCCAAAACACCCCTTTGAACGTGAAAGTGGTGGCGACCGTTGACCTTTGGCATGTTTGAGCTATTCTCGGTCTGGTCCAGGTATATGACCCCTCACACAGAGGGGTGTCCGGTGTCGACAAATTATTTGTTTAGAACCCTATATAAAAATATACAATTAAAAGCCCGGAGGTATAAAATCTCGGATTTTACTTGTCTTTATGCTGTATTTTACTACTGTTTATTGTTCATCGATTGTATTGTATTATGTGTTGATTGTAACAAACTACCCAATTCAGGGAGACTTGTGTCTTTCCCTGCATATGTATGTTTGCGGTTGGAAAACCAATAAAGACGTCGTACAGTGAGACCGGACTATAAGGTTTTTATCAGTCACACCGGGAAGGCCCTTGACCCTTTTCAATAAGTGCGGAGGGATCTTAAGGGTTAAACTTAAACGTGTTTGTGGTGTGTAACTTTCCTTAAACATGAGACATTCAGCTTTACCTCGCATTATAACTGTAGCTAGGTATTCATTACTCGGTGAAGGTCATGACCTCCGGACGGAGTATTGTGGGAAGCCTTTTTTTCGTGTTCGTAGCTAGAACACGAGTTTCCCTCTGTTTAATCATGTTATTTTATACGTCGTCTGCGGGCATGCCCTTGATGATGCACGTATTTTTATTTTTGCTGTAGCTGTTTTTGTGGTCAATGTAATAAATCTAAAGCACCCCTAAATTTAAGAAGCACGTGGATGCGGTCGCAAAAAAAAACGTTGTTTTGAATAGCGGGGGGGGGGGTGTTTCTTTCAGGCAGATACGAATTTTGGTCGGTGATTGAAAACAGCTGTTTCGTCGCATATAATCGAAATGGTGAGCCGTTCTCTAATGTGTTCGCAGTGAAAATTCATTGTTGTCTTCGCTGTATTTCTTCGTAATTGGGCATGTGGTGTGCTGTTATGTCTGTGATGATGCACGTGGTTTTCTTTTCACCCTAGCTGTTTTTATATTGAGGTAAATTCATATTTCAGAAACACCCCTATTTTTATAATCCCTTGGAATAGGCCGTAGCTTAAGTAGCTGTGTTGTAGGCGCGTTTCTCTAAACAGATATTAGGTGGTTGTAGTGTATAATCGTTTGCGAGTATCTGTTTGGATTGTGACTTGTTTGCTCCTACTACGATACCTTATCAAAGAAATAATATGTAGTAAATGAAAGATATTGTTACGAAAGATGATTGTCATGTTGTTGATCATATGTATTTGAAAAATATAAAACTTCAGTGGCCTTACTGAGGAGCTTCCCGTTCTACTCAGGTTGCAGTACATCATGGGAAGAAAGCTGAGACACGTGCTGATTTTCCTTCTCGTCATCCTGAAAGAATCCAACATGCCAGAAGCATACTGCGGGTGTAAACCATCATCACTCTGCAAAGAAAACCTAGGCCTAACCAGCATCCCTCAGAACCTTCCAACATCCATCTCTGGCTTGGATTTAGGAAGTAATCGGATCAAAACTGTAAAACAGTCTGAGCTGTTAAAGTATAAAAAATTGTGTAACTTGTGCCTGCAAAAAAACTTGATAACAAAGATTGAAGCTGGCACATTTGCGAATTATCTCCCACGGCTAGAGTATTTGTCAATCCATGCAAACAAGATAGCAGAGATTCAGCCTGGTTCATTCGTAAACCTTCCCCAGCTACGAAAGGTGTGGCTGGGTACCAACCAGATAACTACCATCCATTCTAGTACATTTGCAAATCTTCCCCAGCTACAAGAGTTGTACCTGGATACCAACCAGATAACTACCATCCACCCTGGTACATTCACAAATCTACCCCAGTTAAAAGAGTTGCACCTGCTTGACAACCAGATAACTACCATCCATTCTGGTACATTTGCAAATCTACCCCTGCTACATTCATTGGAACTCGAAAACAACCAGATAACTACCATCCATTCTGGTGCACTTGCAAATCTTCCCCAGATACAATCGTTGGAACTGGGAGGCAACCAGATAACTACCATCCATTCTGGTATATTTACAAATCTGCTCCAGCTAAAACAGTTGTTCCTGTACGGCAACCAGATGACTAGTATCATCCATCCTGGTGCATTTGAAAATCTGCCCCAGCTACAAGTGTTGGACCTGGGTGACAACCAGATAACTACTATCCATTCTGGTACATTTGCAAATCTGCTGCAGCTAAATGACTTGTTCCTGTACGATAACCAGATAACTACCATCCATTCTGGCATATTTGCAAATCTGCCCCGGCTACAAACGTTGGAACTGGGATGCAACCAGATAACCACCATCCGTTCTGGTACATTTGAAAATCTACCCCAGCTTAAAACGTTGACCCTGCACGACAACCAGATAACTACTATCCATTCTGGTACATTTGCAACTCTGCCCCAGCTACAAGAGTTGTGGCTGAACGACAACCAGATAACTACCATCAATTCTGGTGCATTTGGAAATCTGCCCCTATTCAAACGTTTGGAACTTCAGAACAACAACATGTCGACCATTCCCCTGTCAGTCTTCTGCTTGTTCCCATCTACTATCAGAATAAGGCTTGACGGGAACCCCTGGCAGTGTGACTGTAGGGTGGCTCCCTTTAGACTCATTCAGGCATTAAAAGACCAGATAATATGTGCCCAACCCGCCAAAGTTCAGGGACAGAAGCTTACAGATGTCAATCCTAAAGAATTGATGTGTAAAGAGCCAACCATATCACCTTTCACTGTTGATAGCTGTTCAGCCGCAGAGTCAACATCTTCAGTTGGCAACGCAGAAAGTGCTGATATCTGTTACAATGCAACCCTCACCTCTCGATATCACTGGTTCTTTAAACGCACTGCCGGTTCCTCAGCACATCCTGCCGAAAACACAAGCAAAACAAGAGCAACGGTAACTCAGCCCCTTGCAATCACTTCAGACAAACCTGAATCTGCTCTCTTCCCCCTACCTTTTCTCATTAGCTCATTCTGCGGTCCAGTTATTGTCATTGTCCTGATTGGCACAATATTGGTCACAGTTTGGTACAAGAGGAGGACCAGACATCCCCCATTAGGTCCAAATCCCGGTGTTGTTGGGAGCAACACAAACACAGCAGTTTCGGTGATGAGCAGTGGCCATCAGAGAAGGCAGGGTCATTCTCAGGCTAACATTCAATCTCTGACAGTTGGAAATCTATCCAATGTTCAAGTGATGGCTGCTTTAAAGCAAAACGCTGGGTATGTAGGTGTGGGAACAGCACCAACTGAACAAGCATATACAGAAATGGCCAGTGGTCATAATCAGACAGGGCAGGGTCAGTCACAGGCCACCACTGAATTCAACACAAACACCACTACCGTAATGACCAATGGCGATGATCACCAGTATGAAGATATTGACAACCATCGTGTTGAGGCAGGGCAGGGTCAGTCTCAGGTCATTACTGAATCCAACACAAATACCACAGCTATTGTAATGACCAGTGGTCATGATCAGACAGGGCAGGGTCAGTCTCAGGTCATTACTGAATCCAACACAAATACCACAGCTACTGTAATGACCAGTGGTCATGATCAGACAGGGCAGGGTCAGTCTCAGGTCATTACTGAATCCAACACAAATGCCACAGCTGCTGTAATGACCAGTGGTCATGATCAGACAGGGCAGGGTCAGTCTCAGGTCATTACTGAATCCAACACAAACACCACAGCTACTGTAATGACCAGTGGTCATGATCAGACAGGGCAGGGTCAGTCTCAGGTCATTACTGAATCCAACACAAATACCACAGCTACTGTAATGACCAGTGGTCATGATCAGATAGGACAGGGTCAGTATCAGCCCCTAATCAAATCCAACACAAACACCACAGCTACTGTAATGACCAGTGGTCATGATCAGACAGGGCAGGGTCAGTCTCAGGTCATTACTGAATCCAACACAAATACCACAGCTACTGTAATGACCAGTGGTCATGATCAGACAGGGAAGGGTCAGTCTCAGGCCATCGTTGAATCCTTAGATGCTGAAAATCTATCTTATGGCACAGGACTGACTACCTCGCAACTAAATTCTCAGTACGGAAACCATAAACCAAACACCACAGCTACTGTAATGACCAGTCGTCATGATCAGACATTGAAGGGTCAGTCTCAGGCCATCCCTGAATCCTTAGATGCTGAAAATCTATCTTATGGCACAGGACTGACTGTCTCGCAACTAAATTCTCAGTACGGATACCATAATTGAAACCATTATGAAACATGTTTGAACTGCGATATCCAACACAAGAAATTGGACTCGCCCAAATTTTTGACTGTGCAACTCCAATTTTTGTCAAGGAATGAGCAATCCACCGCTTCCGTGACGTCACGCAGATAACACGCGTAACTCCCAGTGATCATAGGTTACAGGAAGTCTGTGGCGGCCCTCGTCTCTGTTGAGGGATGGTTGTGCTTCCCTGAAGCGGTAGATTGCTCATTCCTTGACAAAGACTGGAGTTTCGAAATCGTCCAATTTCTTGTGTTGGGCAACCAGTAAGTGAGAAAGACCGCTGAAAGACCCTTGATCGATCTAATGTTTTTGACTCTCCGCAGTCTTTCTATTGTTTCCCTTATGTTTTATTCCAACCTTGACCTATACTGACATTAATTTTGTTAATGCCCAGAGAAACATTTTGAAGGAAACCCTAACAGAAACAATCCTAAGGCACAAACATTTCCTATATCACATTATTGTGTAAGTTCCTCCACACTTAGTTTAACATGAATCCGGTAGAAACCCTATCTAATGGCACAGTGTAACTATCAACTGCATGGTAGTTTTCACTATACGAAAATGTAGAAAAACCATACAGATTGCACTACTATATAAACATGGTAGATATTTAGTGGCTTGGAGGAACTGACTATTTCAACTTTCTGAAACTCAGTGCACCAAGGTATAGACCTTTCCCCCTCAAACTCTGTTCTCATAGTAGTAATATTTCAGCATTATTAGTCTTATTACCTTCGCCAAGAAGGTTATGTTTTCGTAGGCGTTCGTGTATGTGTCTGTCTGTAAACACGATAACTTGAGAAGGTTTAAATGGATTGACTTCATATTTGGTAGGTGGGTAGGTCTTGATGAGACCTCAAAATGATTAGATTTTGGGCCCCCCTAGCGGCTTCTTATGGTACTGCAGCTGAACTTCCGGTTTTGCTATCACGTGATCTGGAAGTGCTAGGGTCACGAAATTTGGATGGTAGGTAGGTCTTGTGCTGGGTGACATATGTTTGGGCCCCCTAGCGGCTCGCTCAGGAACTGCAGGGGCATTTCTTTGAAACTATTCATAAGATGATAACTCAAGAACCGGTGGACGGATCATCATGATTTTTGGTATGTAGGTAGCTTAAGTGGCGCTTGACATAATCATGTGACAATTATGCCAATCTGGATGTAATTTGCATAATTAATGAGGAAATTCTATAAGTCAGCTGCATTACATTATAGGACTATTGAAGCTTGTGACATATGTAATTGAGAACGAGAGAAACACAGACAGATATTGATTATGTAAATTAACACTTAATTTGCATAATTAATGACAAAATGTTATAATTCCATAATGGTAACTGTCTGGAATTTCATACTTGGGGTATTTGAAAGTTAAGTGAAAGTGAACATCATTAAACATAATATTCAAATAAGGACCTCATTTGCATAATTTATGAGAAAATGATAGAATGGCTTTCTAAATGTTAAGATAAGGCTGTCTTTTAACCCTCAACAGTACACCTTCCCGGACTGATTAATCTGTACACCTGGGGTCCGCGCGGACCCCAGAACAGTTTTTTCTAATTTTTAGAAATTATCAACATGCTCCTAGCTCAATTGTTTTGCAAACTGATGTGGGAACCTCTGTGTCCACATTACATACAAAAATCATACATTTTGAACTTTTTCTATTTTTTGGTGAAGAAAAGAAGACAAGAAGAAATACCCGATTTTTAAACCCATTTCAGACTGAAGGGGCTTTTGAGGCCCAACTTTGATCTCAGATAGCGGCTAAACGGCTTGCGCTAGAAGTATCAAATTTGGAGACCTTTCCTAAAATGTCTCTGGAAAAAAGTTCATATTAGTTTAATACTAGTAAGTTGATGTTTTTTTGTGTTGCCATGGCAACGGGTTTCTAGCAGGCAGTTTTTTTTAAAGTAGAAGTAATTTTGGTTTAAACATAAAAATTTTCTGAGTTTTATATTAAATTACACTTCTTTTCCAACATTAACATCATCTTACATAATTAAATATAAGTTAAAACATTTAATATGCATGTAGTATGCTAATTTGATGACGTCATTGGTTAAAATCCAATATGGCGGACTATATTATTAGGTCTGACGTCATATGACGTCATAATTACACCAAAGTTATTAAAATTTAATTCTATTACTACACCATTCTCTGAAAACTTGGTACACATACGATGAGTGCGTAAAAACATATAAAAACGGAAATAAGGTAATGTATAAGAACGCCAGTGTATCCATTATGATCGAAAGCCGGCTGGGGTCCGCGCGGACCCCAAAAGAAAATCAGATATAATTTTTTTCATAAACGGTAGAAATGGAGTTTTCTGCACTGTTTTGAGAGACAACTTTGTGGGTGACAATTACCTAAAATTTCAGAAAAAAATCTTTAGAAACAAAAAAGATATTACAGAATATATAGTGCTGGGGTCCGCGCGGACCCCAGGTGTACTGTTTAGGGTTAATGGAGAATATGATCAACTGATATAATTCATGCAAATAAGGATCCTATTTGCATAATCAGGAGGAATAATCTTTACTTTGTTAGTCACAGGGATTAACATCGTTTGGCGAAGGTATGAGATCGTGGGACTCTAGTTTGAAATGAATGGGGTTCGTGAGCCTTGGTTAGTTCGCTATTTTGCAACGTTTGTATTTGCAGAATCTAATTTACAAAGTCAATGAGGACATCCTGATTTATTCCAAGGTAGGACTATCTAAACTATGTAATGGGGAACAAGAATGAATGAATGAATGAATGAATGAATGATTGAATGAATGAATGAATGAATGAATGAATGAATGAATGAATGAATGAATGCCAACAGAAAAGCGGAGACGTGGTCGCCCTTCTTTAACTCTGAAGAAGGTGATAGAGGAGGACATAGGTCTGGGCGGTGCTAAACTGTCCTCTGTCATGCGTGACAGGAACTTGTGGAGGCAGTACATAGTGTCACCTGAAGGATGACCTGAACTGAACTTATTGCTCAACAGCTGTACAGATACAATGCATGCCATAATGACTGCAATCAATACAATACTTGTCTATTCTTTAAAAAAAAGGAACATCGGCAAATATCAATCATGCAAATAAAGAAGAAGCTTGCATAATTAATGATTAAATATTTTAATTTTGTAATGCTAACTGCCGAGAATATGATACTTATTAAGTTATTGCAATTGGAATGAGTGAAGGAAAACATCATTAAACATAACTTATTAAAATCAGGGCCTCATTAGCATAATTCATGCGTAACTGCTAGAATAGCTTAATTAATGATTAAATATTTTAATTTTGTAATGCTAACTGCCGAGAATATGATACTTATTAAGTTATTGCAATTGGAATGAGTGAAGGAAAACATCATTAAACATAACTTATTAAAATCAGGGCCTCATTAGCATAATTCATGCGTAACTGCTAGAATAGCTTTCTTTGTTAAGATAAAACTGCTATTGAGTGGAGAATACCATCAACTGATATAATTATAACATTTATAATTCGTCAGTCCATCCAATACGTCATCCGACGATGGTCAACAATCAAATGTTGTGCGTTCCTACTCAAATATGATATATATTAACAGTAACTAAACATAAGTTGTACATGTATTACTTTCATGTGATTAAATACAATATAAATAAGAGCGATGAAAATATTTACCCGGGCAGATGACATGTATAGTACATGATGTTATACATTTATTAGTTGTAACTGGTACTTCCGTGAGTAGTGTCATCAGGTTTGTAAGTCACTGAATAAGAAGACTCTTTTTATACGCGTCCGAGCGACTCAGTTACGTTTGGGACCGCATTCGTAAGAAGTACATCTTATTACACTCCTGTACGTTTGGGACCGCGTTGTGGATACCGTTCCCTGTAGCTTTGGTCCACATTGTACAGCACAACTGCTAATCAGATTTGCCCTGAAGAAGGTGACAGGCGGTCACTGAACACTGAATAAAACATTCTGTTGTGTGCAAGCAGATTCTGTAACTGATAAACTTTTACCACTTTTTCGTCCCTCCACCAAAGGAGTTTTTGGACACCGACTCAGAACTGTTGAGTGTCAATAGCATCAAGAGACATAACCATACTCTGTGATTGCTCAATATAATCCTGAGCCTTTTCTTGATAACCAAATTCACCCCATGCCAACCCTAATTTGAAGAGTATCTTGGCAATGTCCATATGTGCAGTGTTGCCTCCATAGACTGTTTTCATCATCGTCAGTGACTGTTCCAAGTACCCAATTGCTCTTTTCTGATCGCCGACCTTACTCCAAGAGGATCCCAACTCTAAAAGTGACAAGGCAACAATGTATGAGTGTTTCTTGTTGTTGCCATGTAGTGTTTTGCGCATAGTTGAGCATGACTGCTCGAAGTAGCTGATTGCTTTCTTGTTGTCACCGAGTTCACTCCAGGACAGCCCCAGGTTATAAAGCGTCCCTGCACTTTCCGGAGTTGCCTTGTCGTCTCCATAGATGGTTTGCTGCATCGCCAGTGACTGTTCGTAGTAGCTGATAGATTTTCTTCCATCCAGCCTACTCCAAGATGTTCCCAGTGTGTCAAGTGTCCTGACAACATCTTGATGTGGCGTGTCTCGTCCATAGATAGTTTCCATCATTGACAGGGACTGTTCGAGATGGTGAATCGCCTTTCTGTCATCTCTGAGTTTACTGCATGAGATACCCAGGTCAGTAAGTAACCGTGCTACATTTGTGTCTACAGTATTGGGTCCATTGATGGTTTTCTCCATTGTCAGTGACTGTTCATAGTATCTGATAGCTTCTTTCTGATCGCCAAGTTCATCCCAGGATAATCCTATGTTTCGAAGTAAAAAGGCAATGTATGGATCTGGTGTATTGTCTCCACATGCAGTTTTCGCCACTCCTAGCGCCTGTTCAAAGTAGCTGATTGCTTTCTTCTGATCTCCAAGCCCTCTCCAAGATGCTCCCAGCAATTCAAGTGGCTTGGCTATGTCATGATGTGCCTCCTTGTCCCCATAGATAGTTTTCGCCGTTCTCAGCGAATGTTCATAGTACCTGATAGCTTCTTTCTGATCGCCAAGTTCATCCCAGCATAATCCTATGTTTCGAAGTAACAAGGCAGTGTTGTCTCCACATGCAGTTTTCGCCACTCCTAGCGCCTGTTCAAAGTAGCGGATCGCTTTCTTCTGATCTCCAAGTTTTCTCCAAGATTCTCCCAGCAATTCAAGTAGCTTGGCTATGTTATGATGTGCCTTGTTGTCTCCATATGCATGGATAGTTTTCGCCGTTCTCAGTGACTGTTCAAAGTAGCTGATTGCTTTCTTTTCATCTCCGAGTTCACTCCAGCACATTCCCAGGTTACTAAATGTCTCGACAACTTTCGGGTGTGCCATGTCGTGTCCGTGGATGATTTCCTTCATCGCTATGAACTGTTCGTAGTAGCTTACCGCTTCCCTGTATGTATATAATGATATACAAGATGATATAAAAATGCATATGTGAGTAGAAGAAAGGACATACCGTGAATCATCCTCAGAGCTGAAGCAAACTTCTCTTCCGCTGTGTCTAGCTTCCCATCAGTCAGTGCGCGGTCCCCTTCCGTCAAGCTGCGTGTTGATTGGTGGGTGGGAAAGTTACAAGGTCACAGAGCTACAGGTTGTTTCTGAAAGCTGCGAGTTGATTGGTGGGTGGGAGATTCACAAGGTCACAGAGCTACAGGTTGTTTCTGAAAGCTACGTGTTGATTGGTGGGTGGGAGAGTCACAAGGTCTCAGAGGTCACTGCTACATCCATGGTAGTAGTTTTTTAGCGAAGTAACCAAGGTCCAAAAACTCGAGTCTTTCATTTGCAAAGTTTGCAGAATGTAATTTACAAAATAATGAGGACATTTATCAATATGTTTAATCCCAAGATAGGATTTGATATGTGTAATTGAGAACAAGAATGAATGAATGAACTTTATTGCTCAACAATTGTACAGATCGATAAAATGCATGCCATAATGACAATGCAATCAATGCAATGATACTAGTCTATTCTGAAAACAGGAACATCGACAGATATCAATCATGTAAATGAAGAAATAACTTGCAAAATTAATGATGAAATATTTCAATTCGTTAATGGTAACTGCCGAGAATGTTATACTTATTGCAATTGGAATGTATGATGGAGATCATCATTGAACATAACTTATTCAAATCAGGGCCTCATTAGCATAATTCATGAGGAACTACTAGAATAGCTTTCTTTGTGAAGATAAAATTGTTATTGAGTGGGGAATACCATCAACCGATATAACATTTATAATTCATCAGTCCATCTAATACATCATCCGACGATGATCAGCAATTAAAAGTTGTACCTTCCTACTCAAATATGATATACGATAAGAGTTGTACATGCTGTACATGTATTTCTTTAATGTGATTAAATTCTACATAAAAAAGAGCCATGAAAATATTTACCCGAGCACATGACATGAATAGTATATGATGCTATACATTTATTATTAGTTGTGACTGGTACATCCGTGAGTAGTTCCATCAGGTTGGTAAGTCACTGAATAAGAAGTCTCTATTTATACGCGTCCAAGTGACTCAGTTATGTTTGGGACCGCATTCGTAAGAAGTACATCTTATTACACTCATTGGGTTTGGGACCGCGTTGTGGATACCATTCTTTGTAACTGTATATACTAGTATGTATTTGGGGGGGGGCATCTTTAGCAGTTGTGTGCTGTACAATGTGAACCAGGCAGATTTTCCCTGAGGAAGGTGACAGACGGTCATTGAAACATCGGCTGCAGCTGAATAAAACATTCGATTGTCTGTGACTCTGTAACTGATAAACTTTTGCCCCTTTTTCGTCCCTCCACCAAAGGAGTTTTTGGACACCGACTCAGAACTGTAGAGTGCCACTAGCATGATAAGACATACTCCGTGATTGCTCGAAGAACTCCATAGCCTTTTCTTGATAACCATGTTTACCCCATGCCAACCCTAATTTGAAGAGTATCTTGGCAATGTCCATATGTGCTTTGTTGTCTCCATAGACTGTTTTCATCATCGCCAGTGACTGTTCAAAGAACCGAATTGCTCTTTCCTGATCTCCGACCTTACTCCAAGAGGATCCCAACTCTAAAAGTGACAAGGCAACAATGTATGAGTGTTTCTTGTTGTTGCCATGTAGTGTTTTGCGCATAGTTGAGCATGACTGCTCGAAGTAGCTGATTGCTTTCTTGTTGTCACCGAGTTCACGCCAGGACAGCCCCAGGTTATAAAGGGTCCCTGCACTTTCCGGAGTTGCCTTGTCGTCTCCATAGATGGTTTGCTGCATCGCCAGTGACTGTTCGTAGTAGCTGATAGATTTTCTTCCATCCAGCCTACTCCAAGATGTTCCCAGTGTGTCAAGTGTCCTGACAACATCTTGATGTGGCGTGTCTCGTCCATAGATAGTTTCCATCATTGACAGGGACTGTTCGAGATAGTGAATCGCTTTTCTGTCATCTCTGAGTTTACTGCATGAGATACCCAGGTCAGTAAGTAACCGTGCTACATTTGTGTCTACAGTATTGGGTCCATTGATAGTTTTCTCCATTGTTAGTGACTGTTCATAGTACCTGGTTGCTTCTTTCTGATCGCCAAGTTCACTCCAGCATGATCCAATGTTTCGCAGTAAAAAGGCAATGTATGGATGTACCGTGTTGTCTCCACATACAGTTGTTGTCACTCTTAGCGCCCGTTCAAAGAAGCTGATCGCTTTCTTCTGATCTTCAAGTTTTCTCCAAGATGCTCCCAGCAATTCAAGTGGCTTGGCTATGTCATGATGTGCCTTATGGTCCCCATAGATAGTTTTCGCCGTTCTCAGCGACTGTTCATAGTACCTGATTGCTTCTTTCTGATCGCCAAGTTCATCCCAGCATAATCCAATGTTTCGAAGTAACAAGGCAATGAATGGATCTGGCGTGTTGTCTCCACATGCAGTTTTCGCCGCTACTAGCGCCTGTTCAAAGTAGCGGATTGCTTTCTTCTGATCTCCACGTTTTCTCCAAGATTCTCCCACCAATTCAAGTAGCTTGGCTATGTTATGATGTGCCTTGTTGTCTCCATATGCATGGATAGCTTTCGCCGTTCTCAGCGACTGTTCAAAGTAGCTGATTGCTTTCGTTTCATCTCCAAGTTCACTCCAGCACAATCCCAGGTAACCGAATGTCTCGAAAACTTTCGGGTGTGCCATGTCGTGTCCGTGGATGATTTTCTTCATCTCTATGAACTGCTCGTAGTAGCTTATCGCTTCCTTGTAATCGCCTAATGCCTGCCAGGAGTACCCAATGTTGAAGAGGACCGTGGGGATTTCTGGGTGCGTCTCGTGTTCTCCATAAACAGTTTTCGACATCACCAACGACTCTTCGAAGTAGCGTATTGCTTTCTGGTGGTTGTCGAGCTTAGACCAGGTTAATCCGATATTAAGAAGTGACGTTGCGATGTCCCGATGACACGTCTCTCCGTAGATTGCCTTCTTCATCATCAGAGACTGTTCATGGTAGCTGAGCGCTTTCTTCTGATTGCCAAGTTTATTGTAAGACAATCCTAGATTATTTAGTAACAGAGCAATGTATGGATGTACAGTGTTTTGTCCATAGATGGTCTTCGTCATCGCTAGTGACTGCTCGTAGTAGCTAATTGCTTTCTCTTCATCGCCGAGTTTACTCCAACATGATCCCAGATGCCCAAGTGAAGAGGCAACCTTCTCATGAGCCGTTTCTCCATGGACAGTTTTCCTCATCTCCAATGACTGTTCAAAGTAGCTTTTTGCCTTCTTGTGATCACCTAGATCACTCCAGCATAACCCAAGGTTTGAATGTGTCGCAGCAATGATGTCAACATATGCCGGTTTGTCACCAAAGATAGTTTTAAACATCTTTAGTGACTGTTCGAGGTAGCCCATTGCTTTCTCTGGTTTGCCAAGTATACCCCAGGATACTCCCAAGCTAGCAAGTGATGAAGCAAAGACATAATTTGCTGCGTTGTCACCATGGATAGTTTTATGTATCCTCACCGACTCTTCCAAATACTTGTTTGCCTTTATAATATCGCCATGCGATGCAAAGTATTCCCCAAACTCGACAAGTATTTCCGCGCGTATGGCCATGTCGCTACCGGCTTCCTTCAGTGCTGCTTCGAAATGCTTCATACATTTACTAGACTGGAACAATGTTTTAGCTATCCGGCCCCTGCATGCATTGGAGATATCAAAGATGGTAGTTTTGAACACACTTCTTGATTGGTCCTGCGAGTCGTATTGAACAATGTCCGGTATACACTTCTTCAGTGGGATAGCTCTGCAGTAATATCGGAATAGAATTTGAGTATCTGGAATGTGGAATTCTGACTTAAGTGTTGTGTCAGACATCTCTTCCGTCTTTGTCTGAAATTTCATTTCGGCAAGAGGCGAGAGGCTGTCCTTTTGTCCCCTGTTGGCCATGTACGTTCTCAGCCGTAGCTCTGCTGAGATACCGGTGAGAACCGTGAGGTGCGTGGCGTTCTCTTCTTGAACCTGTCCCGTCTTCTTCAGTCTGTCTATCACGGCCCACGTGCTGGCCAGGTTCACCTGACAACACAGAGCCAGAACATCGACCGCCACGCCTGGAAAACGGTAGATGTTTTCTTGACGTTGAGCAGCTTCCCGGTGGGTTCACGGGCGGAGAGCATCTCTCTGTTCTCCTGAAGGATCTGCACGGCTGACAGGCGGGACTTGAAATCGGAGAGGAGATCGTTTGTGACAACTTCATCGAGCTTTTCCCGATACTCGCCTACCAAGACTTCTTCACCAGCTAAGAAAACGAACCGCCTGAGGATGTCTGACAGGTGATATCCTTCCGTCAGTGCCACCTCCAGCTGCTGAAACGCTGCCATCTTGGCAGGAGTCTGGATGAGACTTACAGGTTGTTTCGTTTTGGTTCTGTCTCTTCCAAAAGGAGTCTTGCAAGCCCACGGCATGAAGCCGTCGAAGGAGAACCCACGAGGCGTGACGGAGTCGTAGAACCAGTCTCTCTCCTGGTCCTCGGAGTAAAAGTCGTTGAGTGACGGGATGGCCATGGCCGGGAGGATGGTCTCTCCCAGGTTGATGACCTTCAGGTGCAGGTAGTGTGTGAGGTTTATGAAGTACCTCCGTGTATCATCATCATCCTTCCCCTCCTCGGTCAGAATGGCGAACTCCAGGTCGGAGTACGGCGTCACCAGTTCTGTGGCCTGTGAGCCCAAGCCAATGAAAGCGTACTTACATGGAGGAGGACCGAGTGTGGCGATGCATTCGTCAACTAATGTCTGGATAAATGTCTGTCTATCCTTGGCGATGGTCTTGAACAGAGCTTTGACGGCCTCAGCTCGCTTTGCCTCTACTGGTAACATCTTCGGGTCATCTTCATCATATTGATATGGATTGTGTTGATGATCAATGGCTTCTACTTGTGACTTTGCGCGCGCGCGCATGTCTTCTAGTAGCTTCTGATGACGCATGGCCGAATCAGGAAGACTCGGTTTACTGTCCACATGTGCTGTGTGGTGAAGAAACCATTTCTCCGTGCCCCACAGGCTTGTCTGTATTCTGTCTTTACCTCTGTCCGTTCTGGCCATGGCTGCGTTGTACAGGGCTGCTGCCTGGGTGAATTTCCTCCCCTCTTCTGTTCTTTTGCCTCTCTGTACGTACACGTCACCGAGTCTGCACAGGCAGTCTGCCTCTTTGGTACAGTCTGGTTTGTTGGGATCTGTATGTGCACAGAAATTTAAAGCTAGTTAGCATTTGGGCAACATTAAATCTTGTTGGTAGGCTAATATCAACATTGACATTCATTGCGAATGTATGCCCAAATATGGCTAAATGCACTACGTTAGATCATATTCACATGAACGTACAATGAGGATACTATCATGAAAGTTCATCTGTGTTGGTAGTTACATGTTTAAAGTTAAAACTTTTGGTCCAACACAAAAAATTCTCTCACCTACAGCTTTCGACCAGTCACCCAGGTCTTCCTCAGTAGACTGACCCAGTGAAGCTTGTCACGTGGCTTCTTTGAAGTGTGGCGTCAACACTGGGTCAAAGGTATCTGGTTGACGATGTCGGCCCCCGTCGCGGTTCAATGAAGGGTGATGGGCCCTGATGTATATGGCTTCCTTCACCCCTCTCAAGAAATAGTCTTGTTCAGTGTCCAAGCTCTGCGTTCTGCCAAGCTCTGCCAGTTCAGAGGTGTCACAACACATCCACATAGAGCCACCCGGACACTTTGTTTCACTTGACACTGTAAGAATTTTGGACACTGAACAAGACTATTTCTTGAGAGGTGTGAAGGAAGCCATGTACATCAGGGTCCATCACCCTTCGTTGAACCGCGACAGGAGCCGACATCGTCTTCCAGATACTCCAGTGTTGACGTCACACATCAAAGAAGCCACGTGACAAGCTTCACTGGGTCAGTCTACTGAGGAAGACCAGAGTGACTGGTCGGGTGCTGGTCGAAAGCTGTAGGTGAGAGAATTTTAACTTTAATACGTAAAATGAGCTCAGGGTATTATGCTATGCTTTATCTATGTTTGTAATCAAGTCATACGTCTTCTCTCTCTCTCTCCCTCCCTCTCTCCCTCTCTCTCCCTCTCCCTCTCTCTCTCCTTCTCTCCCTCTCTCTGAAAACACGTGCTTACGGGTTATCCTGAGCATTTTGTGCTTCATTTTCTACATGAGTTTGATATTAGAAACCATACATTTTATACAGTCTATTATTTGTCCTGCACCCCTTATAAACTAATGATATACAAGTTGATATAAAGAAGCAGATGTGAGAGATACCGTGAGTTATTCTCAGGGCTGAAGCAAACTTCTCTTCCGCTGCGTCTAGCTTCCCATCAGTCAGTGCGCGGTCCCCTTCTGTCAGTTGATCATCGTAAGACCTATATAATGTGAGAGGCGATTAGTGGTATTCTAGATATGTAACGTTATAGATGAACAGGCAAGATGAACTGGGATATGCTTATTAGCGCTGCTGCTGATTTGCGCATATTTGTGCCAACATTTACATAGACCAAATGGACTCCCTCTATACTTATGTAATAGATAAGTTCCCAAGCTTTAGACATTTAGACAGAATAGAAAAATTCGAATTCCTCATGAAACTTGACAAATCCTGTATCATTAGCTCAATATGTTCGTACATCTTTAACTGCGTTAAGAAGCGAGAAGAAGCTGAACCTGTAAATAGTAGATCACATTAGTATATATAGTATGTAAGTGTCAATGCTGTATTCTTTTTCCCTGTTTATCCACGACCTGTACTTAGCTTGTTAGAGCACAAACGTACAATAAACTTCGGTATTTCATTCATTATTGTCAGACTTGCGGCGAACTGTCTGTTACCATGGTATTGTATGATAACTGGTTTTCATAGTGATGAAATCTTGACTTGTCGAAAGCGGTGTTGCATCAAAAGTTTGAACTTTAAACACATAAAATCTTGAATTGGTAGTTAATGAGAATGGTTTCCTCGAGTAAGGAGGTGTATTCGGCCACAGCAAGCTGTCAGGGAGGAGGGCGCCAAATCAGCCCCTGACAGGTACCTCGTAGATGTAACACGGGCTATATAATAATTATATATATAAGTTAGATCATATCTGAAGCATACAGGTGACGTTCATGCTAAAAAAAAAGGACGTTTCATTCCGCATTGTACGGATGTGTATGTAATCCATGGAAATGCGCACTATAAAACAGTACAATCTTTGAGACGATGGAATCATGTTTACCAAATCTTGGCTAATCTCGCAACATGAAAGGAAACTTAGACTACTTTTATATACGAGCCCAACAATTACGTTTGTTAGAGGAAAGTACAATAATAACCAAACCTGTCAAATACAACACAGCAACGTACATGTTCAGCAAAAGTCCCAATGCACTAAATTGAAGATCAATATGTTACCAGTACTATAGAAGCTGTGCTTACATGAACTGTTGACCTTTCTCGTCACGGATGCTGACGTCTGTGTTGTTTGCGGACATGACTGGTAAGCCCCGCGGCACGTCAGCTTGTTGTTGTCTGCGCTTCGAAACCTTCATGTAAACACAGCAACAAGAAAAGATCGACGGGGGCACTTTAATATAGCGCAAAGAGGTTTTTGTAGCAACACATAACAGAAGAATGAATTTTGAGTTTAAAACTTAAGTTCCACGACTTTATACTTTCGTAATGGTCAGATCGTTCCGCTTGGAGCCAAGAGGTCCAGGGTTCGATCCCCTGACCTGCCCTAATGTTATGCCCTTGGGAAATGCGTTTTAACTTCACTCAGGTGAAAAAAAATGAGTAACGTATATACTAAGCTTTTGTTAGGGACGTCCCTCAGATAGCAGGTTAAATGGAGGTCCCGTGTTCGGGGAGAGCCATACCCCGTGAACGTTGAAGAACCCACCACACCTTTCGAAAAAGAGTAGGGGCAATGCCGGCCAGTATGCGATGGTATGGCGATGGTATGATTCTACAAGTCTAGAGTTGGTGACTCATTCTAAATCACCAGTATAGCAGACTCTGAGTCAAATTGATTTTGGACACCTAAACTCCAATGACAAAAGACAGGACGTACGAATTATAATCGTTTCTCATTGATTATGCAAATACGATCTTCATTTGCAAGGTCGAATTATTATCAGTTGATCATGTAAATGGTATATTGGTAAAACATTACCCGTGCAATCGCAGCCTTTTATAGCGCTAAATTGATGCATTGTTCACAATCACATAATACACATGACATATTTAGCATATTTGCCCCACACACTTTTGTGGAGCTGTCGGAAGGGTCTGTACGGCTGCCATTCGGCGCCACCAGCTGACGTCAATACAACTTTCCCCAACTGAAGTATTCTCTCCCAATGAGAGCCTTACTGTCGACATGATAGTTATTCAGAGCTTAGCCTCTACCAGGCTTCGGAAGACGGCTGGAAAGAGTAGAAATAGGTCAAATAGAGATAACATGCCGAGGGAGTTGGTCTGCTAGAGAGAACGTACATTTTGGGGTGCGGCAAAATGTTCTCTCTAGCAGACTAACTCCCTCGGCATGCTATCTCTCTATTTGACCGATTCCGACTCTTTCCAGCCGTCTCCCGACGCCTGGTAGAGGCTAGCATGTCCTCCTTAACGATGACTCACAGACACACCCACGAACGCTACCTAAAACATAACCTTAGCTTTTTGGAAAAGGTAACAATTGGAAATGTTGATACCTTAGACAGTCCTTGCCTGATCCTAGCGGTGTACAGTAAGCGGTGAATAAGTGCCTCCCTGCCCTGGACCCTCTCACATCTCTCCAGTGCCGTGTTATACAGAGCTGTGGCTTTGGTCAGACATGTCAAGTCTCTAATTTCTGTTCCTCTTTTCAGGTACACGTCACCCAGACTCTTAATAGATTCTATTTCCAGCACACAGTCCTCGTTTACGATTCCTTCTACCATCAACTTGGTGTATTCAATCAATAAAGACTCCTTGTAGCCACCATCGGCAAATCTTTTGTCCAGACGGCGGAACTTTTCTGCCACCTTGGCAAGCGAAGACAGTTTGTTGCATGTTGTACTGGACTCGTAACTTCTCAATGTCCCTGTAGCGTTGCCTAGCCGTACTTTTTCTGCGTAACGGTCACGGTTTTGTAGACTTTCCGCCACCTCGGCGTCCTGACACCGGTGCAAAGCGGCCCTGTACAGCGCCATGGCCTTGTCCCTGAACTTCACATCTTTGCCGCGGCGTCTTCCCTTCTCCAAGTTCACGTCGCCCAGAGTTTTGAGCGCCTCCACCTCCACCGCCCTGTCCATGTCCGCCATGGCGTCCACCAGGGCGCGGAGGTAGTCTGTCTCAGTTCGCGCCAGGCCGTGTCTCTTGCTCTTGGCGTCCGCCTCGCGAAGCTTCTCACAGACCCTCAACATTTTGGACATTTTATAATACTAGTACAATGAAGACCGCGAGTCAACCATGCTTTACAATGCAGCGTCTGTTCAGTTATGAGTTGTGTCTAGGAATATATAGTGTCTGTACAGGTGTTGTTTAATATCCGGGTTCACGGCTAGGGCGGTATGTGACGGATAGGACAGCTCATTATTTACCTTAGCTGTTTTCCGTAGCTTTTGTGTGTGTCCGTCTGTCTGTCTGTTAAGGCCACAGCAAGTAAGTTTTATGGATGGCATCCTCCAAATCTAATACGAGCAGGCAAAAAAAAGGCGGGCCGAAAAAAAAAAGTTTCCCACATTTTAAAATTTTGGCTCAGTGAGGAACATCACATGATTCAGTGGGAACATCACATATACACAACCAACATCACTGCATCAAAGTAAGAAACAGAAGATTAAATCATAGCCTTTTCTTGTCTTCTCTCTTCAAAGTTATCTGCCATCCACCTTCCGGCATGGCAACAGACATCTTTGCCCATTTTCGGCATGTTGACCACTGTCAGAGGGCAACAAAATTTCTTTTTTGTTTTTCCAAATCAGGCTAAAATTAATGCACGCGCTGATGTCATCCATAAGAATTACTTGCTGCGGCCTTACACGATAACTGGAGAGCTTGGATGGATTGTCTCGATATTTGGTATGTGGGTAGGTCTTGATGAAAATTAAGTAATATGACTTTGGGTCCCCTGGCGGCTCGTTATGGTACTGCAGCGGATTTTTTTTAAAATCAAGGTCAGGAATTTTGCATGGTAGACAGCCTTTGTTGCAAGTAAAAAGTGACATGAGTTTGACGCCCCTAGCAGTTTGTTCTGGAACTGCAGGAAATTTGTTTTAAAATCTTTGAAGTACAGTTGACAGATAGTAAAAAAAAAGATTCTAAAACAGGAAGAGATGTTTGAAAGTTTTAATAAAGTACAAGTCTACACACCTACGCTTCACCAATTGGACTATCAAACTACATAAAAACACAATCTGACATGACATCTTCGTGACATCTATCCATTTAGCACTATAATGACTGATTCAGGAACATTGATTGAACCTAATAAAGTATCAGAATATGCAAGTTTCCCTACCTTTATCCTTGTATAATACATTTTGTGCCTGTAGATTTTATACTGATAGTACTGTACCAAAACATACATGTACAGGTGAGGGAAATATGAGTATTCTATTAAACTGTATCTGTATTTATGTGTATCAACTATTACAAGCCAAAAACAACACTGGCAACCAGTGTTTTTCTCAATGTCTTCGTGGACAAAATCTTTTAATGACTTTCTCCAACATTAAAAAAAAATGATACCACATTTCACCTGTAAATCGTAGCCTTGGATGCCGTCCGTTTTGGAAAGTGGCTCCTTGCACCCCCTTGTTACAGAATGGATGCCTCCCAGGCTATGAAAATTGACCCTTTTTTCTGTGTTTTCCAGTTACAAAGTATTAAAACAAAGTCTAAGCCAAAATTTCTAAAAAAATTGGAATCAGTGCAGGTAATGGTGTTGAGTTTATCCAGATTAAGTACCTATAAGATCATAGAAGTCTGAACACAAGTTTTACTCAGATCTGCCCAAGAGGATGGATAAAAGTTGTACTCAGATCCCAGCCTAATTCCACATCTATATCGCAATTTAACCTCAGTGCATCCTTATCCTTACTTATGATACATTTTACTATTGTAAAAAAAAAACTAGCAGGAATGCAGGAATCGCATAATATTTCATACAACATAGATGTACACACAAAGTTCTCCAACTTTTGGTCACCACTGGAGAACACATCGGCAGAACATACTGTACCTGAGCAAAACCCATAATGCATTGTGGATAGCACTTCAGCAGAACGTCTCATATAAGGTCGTATTCGCATATACAAGGTTAACATCCTGTCTGTAGTTTCCAAATGTTATGTTGGAAAAGATATCCTCTGCAACAGGCAAAATTCTGATGCAATGTTGACCAAAAATCTTGAAAACTCATGGTTTTGTGCAGTAAAATGTACATTCTCCCGACATGCTCAACTGAAGTACTATAAGTTAACACTGGTCCTAGCTGTTGCCTTAGATTGCCCAGTGGGCTACTTTAAACAAGTGCTTCATGGGTTAATTTTAGTTCCTGATACTACTTGGAGAGTTTTTAGCGTACAATCCCGTTAAGAACGACGTCCTGCTAGCGTGATGAGCTGGAGCTGGAGCGGCTGCGGTGGCGACGGCGGCCCACGGAGCGCGAGCGGGATCTGGAGCGACGCGGCCTTCTGGGAGAAATGGACCTACGGCGGATGGGACTCCTGAAATAACATTCAACAGAACATGCACATCAAGGGTGGGCTATTGGGAGATTATACATGTAGTATGAGCCTAGTATTAAACTATATAAACCCATGAATAGCAAAGTTCTTTGATCACAACCATTTATTTTTCATGAGCCGACGTTTCAATGATCGTCTGCCATCTTCATCAGGGCATTTCTGACTGGTTTACTGTGAACTGATGCTAGATGTTACTTGGTGCGTAGTGCACTGCGAACCAAGTAACAGTGAACTGTGAACTATGTAACACCTTTGGCTTTAGTGCACTATGCACTAAGTAACATCTAGCGTCAGTGCACAGTAAACCAGTCAGAATTACCCTGATGAAGATGACAGACGGTCATTGAAACGTCGGCTCTTGAAAAATAAATGGTTGTGATCAAAGAACCCATGTTCAGATTCAGGTTCGGATTCGAATACAGGGCATATACAAAATACGGAAGGGACTGCTCGATTAACATTTCCTGATGGAAAATGGAGCATCTTTGCCACAAAATTTTGTAACAAGCACTGCACTTCTACCAGGGTTTACAAAATAATGTTGTTTGCAGGCACGTCTGGGCAAAACTGTGGCCACATAATTTGCAGAGGCTGACACTTGATGATGGTAACGTCAATTTTCCCTTCATTTTGCAGCACAAATTTTTGATTATTGAAGATTTCAGGTAGTTTAGAACAAAAAGGTGAATGTGACATAAGTCCAGAACTAGTTCCAGGTTTTTTCGGACTTGAACCTAAACATTTTTACAAGTCCAGAACTAGCTCCAGCGTACCGGTACACAGCACTATAGCCCAATAAACTGGTTAAAGGAGTACTAACCTCCAGAAGGGACAGGCATTAATTTTAGGAAGTGAAAAATGCATATTTACTTTACTTTTATTAATTAAATGCCCATTTTGTGCGCAAGTCTTAAAACACATTGAATCTACAAAATGTAGGACAAACTCTCCAAATACCCTCAAAACTATCCCAGAATACACCACGCTACCCTACCGGTGTCTATGTTTTAAACAAAAAGTTTTAAACAAAAGTTTATGTTTTAACTTTAAGTGTATGAGTATTGCATAAGCCAGAGTTCCCGGATGTATCGATTGTGGTTCAGCATGGGGGAAATGATATCGATATCGCTTGACAAACATGCGCCGCGCAAGTTGTACACGCGAAACAAAGTACATGTATGTAAAAAGTCGGCTAGTTATGTATTCATTGCAGTATAATGTATCGGAAAATAGCACTTCCTTCTGGAGGTTAGTACTCCTTTATTGCTATGGAATTATGTAAAATAAAGAGATTTCATCTACTGTCTCCTGTATGCATACCTTCTCCGGGCACCACCAAACCTGGGAGGAGAAGGCCGTCCCCAGCGCGGCGGCATGGGCGGGCGGCGCGGCGGGCTGGGACGGCGCCGGGGACGGGCAGGCAGCACCATGGCTGCCGTCACCTCCTGACCATCTATTTGTCCTACAAAAAACAAGGACGGGGTGAAAAAACACCTAGGCGACATGATATTTTCACCACATAAGTTACAAATTCATGAAACATCTTCAGGAAGTTTTCCTCCTTCAACAAAGATACAAAATTACGTTTTGCATATTGACTTTAATACTGTCCATCAAAAAAAAATTCAAGCCCTCATCACACCTTTACCAAATGAGATCCATGACTGATTTATTGAACATGTACATGTTTTTCATCAAGAAAATGAAGTTTCAGGGTACTAAGCAGAAAGAAAATAGACTTTTTGCAGCCTATGATCCACTGCTCACATGATATCTGAGTGTATAATGTGATGGAAGCAGTGGATCGCTTTTTTCTTGACAAAGACCAGATTTGTACAGTCAAAAATTTGGGTAAGTCCAATTTCTTGTGTTGGAAATTACAGTTTAAACTTGCTTCATAATAACTGATTTTGTAGACAACAGTGAACTGGTTGTGAGGTCCCACCTCCATCCATGTGTTTCATGGCTTTCTCAGCATCCTCGGCATCTTCAAAGTCGATGTAGGCAAAGCCTTTAGACAGGTGAGCGTTGACTCTGTCCACAGGCAGTTCTACTGTCTTCACCTGGAGGGGAGAGGCATCGGTAAGTCAGCTTTATTCTTGATTGGATTTTATTGAGATTGCAACATTTCAATACATGCAGAACAGAGGCAGCTGTTGCTGGTGTTGTGTCCCACACATAGAAACAAATACTGGACAGACAATACACATTTTCACTTGAGTCTAGTGGGGAAAGTCGTGTAAAGTGCCTTTCCCAAGGGCACAAGATCAGTGGCATGTCAGGACTCGAACCCGGGACCTCTTCATTCCAAGTCGCGCACGCTGCCGTTGTGCCACACGACCCCACAGCTATACAATGTGGAAGTGATCCTAACTTAGGTTTAGCTCAATCACCAGTTTGGAGCTATAGTCAAACTTGCCCAAATAACAACCTCTTAGAGTCTATAAGCCAGCCATATGGTCATAATGACCACTTTTTATTGATACCAATTTTTCTCCCATAGATGTAAGCATTAAGGGACTTGCCTAAGCCGACCACTTGTCCTTACTTGACAGAAGCGGCCAGTTTGCCCTTGATTTTGACAGCATGGCAGTCTTAGTGCAATGTAAAATGGCACTGGCTGGGTCACTTTGGATCAGTGGGGTAGTCTATATTATTGTAAAACAGGTGAAAATTTTGCTGCAGTTGTTGCCATGTTTTTGTGTAAGTAGACCACTTGTCTAAAGTAACTTGTTTGACTGTATTGTTCGACTGGCGGTGACAGAGAGGACAGATGTACATGTCCAGTATTTACAGCTTCATTGGCCTGGGGAAATTTCCCCATTTTTGGCAAGTGCAAAGAACAGTAACTGTTTAATTTTCCATCATGAGGGCCAAACTTTTTTTGCAACATCTATGGGAAAATTGGAATGAAAATACTTCTAGCTGTATTATGTGCACCTACACTCAGTGTTGTGCAGTTAGAACATTTAATTTACTTTAAACATTTTACCTGCACAACTCATTGTCTTTGCTGCGGTACAAGAGAGTGCATCATTAATACACACTAAGTTCTGCCCACCTTTCCATACACAGTAAAGATTTCCACCAGGTGGTCCTTGTTGACATTCCTGGTCAGGCGCCCGACGTGAAGTTTGGTAGGTTTGGGTGTCGGGCTGCGTTTGCGTACTCTACGTGGGGACCGTGACCTGCCAAAATAAACACAAAGTCATCAGTGCAATGTCATACTTCTGTGTTCACTTTATTGGTTCTTCAGGACAGTCCAAAATGGGAACAATTAAAGCTGTGATATATAACATTAAAAAAGTCAATTTTCTGGTCATTTCTTAATAAAGTAAGTTGAATCAACCCTACTCCATTGCAGTAAGTGCCATCACCTTATTAAGTTTTTTATCAAAATATTAAAAATTTTGTTGCAATAATGTTACATAATGCTCCTAAGAGATCAACATCAGGCTGGGAGGACAATCTGGATCCACCTGGGCTAACGTATCAGTAAAGTCTTGTGTGAATAAGGTCACGTTTGTGAACCGTAACTCTCGCGAGATCATGTTGTAAAGTGATTGGTCATTAATTATCCTGATGAAGGCGACAGTGGTCGCTGAAAATTTGATATCACTGTAAATTGTGTGTTGGAATGAAGTTCAATGTTCTACTATAGAACTTTCCCCTCACTCTAGTCCAACAAACTACTGCTCTGTATATTCTTACTCAAAGTTAGTCAAACACTCAACACAACCAGCCCCTCACACTTGCTACATAATGTAATCCCATAATGTAACACAACAGGGTATCTGCTACAGGACTAGTTACCATGATGACAGATGTCTGGTCCAGGTCATTGACCTTATGTGTTTGGACAACAACTGAAGAAAAAACTGAGCAAAAACAATGTTTCCTTCTGTGAAGGTAAACATAATACTTAAGTCAGGGAATCCAGTCCCCTAACTGATCTTGACTTGGACGTTGGAGTAAAACGTTTAACTTTATTCCAACACACAGTTTACAGAGAGATCAAATTTTCAGCGACCACTGTCACTTCATCAGGATAATTAATGACCAAAGTTAGAATACTGGACACTGAACAGGACTACTTTTTAAGAGACATTAAGGAGGCCATATATATCAGAGCACTTCAGGCTTCATTTAATAGAGATGGTGGATGATATAAACTCCCTGGCACTTTTGATCAATTGCTTCACGTCACATATCAGTAAAATCTCGTGTGAATAAGGCCACGTGTTTGTAAACCGTAACTCTCACAAGATCACGCAGTGAAGTGATTGGCCATTAATTATCCTGATGAAGGCAACAGTGGTCGCTGAAAATTTGATCTCTCTGTAAACTGTGTGTTGGAATAAAGATCGCGCTGGCGAATAAAATAAAAATCCGACCAAAAATAAGAATGCTACTAAACCACAGGAATACAAAGACAAAGCTGGTATTGTGAATTTGGGGCAGAACATAGCAACGAACATATACGACAGGCCGGCACATGCTGGCTTTTTGCAAAATTTATGAATCGGCACTGTACGTATGTACTGAGTTCTTGAGTCGTGGAGCTTCGGTAGCCTGGATGCCATCCTCCAGATTTACCACCGGCTCCGTATTGTCGCTATATAGCAATTGCAAGCTACCATGAACTACCCAGGCCTAAAGCCAGGCCAGAGCCTCGGATGACGTGATTTTTTTTTTTTTTTGAGAACAGTCGAAAATCAATGCATATGCGGATGTCATCCATAAAATTAAGTCAGTGTGGCCTAACTACCAACACAGATGAAGTTTCATGCTGACCTTGACTTGGTTTTCCTGCGGGAGACCTTCTCGACGCGCTGCTGTCCGCGTGTGCGGCTGCGTGAGGAGGAGGAGGAGGAGCTGCCGCTGGAGGAGGAGGAGCTGGAGCGGGACCTGGAGCCGCTGGAGGAACCACTGGAGCTGCCCGACGAGCTGGAGCCAGAACTGGAGCCACTGCTGCTGCGGGAACTACCGGAACTAAACACAACAATGGAATGATTGTTTTCCAGTTTTATTCTATTTTCATATAAAGAGTAGTAAAATGAGCATGGGCAAAACAAAAGAGTATAAAACTAGAAAGGTAACATTTGCAAGGCTCAAACACGTTAATATATATGGTCAGACAGGAGTATAAATCCCTCCTACTATAAAATTGCAACATTATGTAACACAACACCAATTACCATGGTGAGAGACATCAAGAAATCAGGTAAGAGGTCAGTATTTGGAACAGAAGAAGAAGAAAAGGAAACACAATGTTTTCCTTTGGTAAATATAATGAATGAATGAAAGGTTTACTGATCAAACAAGCACATTGCAACCACAAGATAAATTCCATACTTGTTTTACAAATGGTACTGAAAAACAAACTTAAATATCATAAACTTTAGCTGGTAATGCTTTGGCATTTGCCAACATAAAATTGACTGTGGCTGACGTCGTCTGTAAGATTGAGACAAATTGCCTGGAAAAAAGAAAGTTCATACAGGATGGTCAATGGAAAGACTGAAACAGTGAAAGAGAAGGGGGTGAAACGGGGTGACGGAGGAAGGGTTCATTTTCGTGGAGAAAGAAGGATTGCACCCAGTGTTTCCGCCAGAGGGCCGTCCACCCGTCATATGACGGCCTGGTGTCGTTTTGGACGGCCTGAACTCGGACAGAGGCCGTCCTCTTAAAAAATTTCGAGACTCGGAAAAATCAAAAAATGACAGTCTTTGTTTTGTTGCTGTAGACGGGGACGCCGTCCAAGGCAAGAAAGACACACGTTGTTTGTTTTGCTATTGTTATCATGCTGACGAACAATTGATGTCGGCGCCTTTCGCATACGTTAATCTCATTAAAACCCGTTTTTCAAGTCTCCATCCGGTAAAATGTATCCACAAACATTTTTCCTCGAACAGAATCATTTCGGATGTGAAAATTCTCTTTTGGGAGTTACGGTTTTTGATGGTCTTGTAGCGGGCGGGTTGCATGAAAATCCACGCCGCAGTTCGCTATCCACGCGGCCACGCCGCGGTTCGCTAACACTTCCGGCTTGCTTGAATACGCGAAAGGCACCACAAATCGGCATATGGATGCATACATTTTCCCAAAAAATCTTCATAATGAATTTCTTTAATGGAATGTTACTAATTAGCGGTAGAAACACCGTAGAAAGTAGCGTAGTGTAACTCTCTTCGCCAACAAACAAATTCTACAGCTATGCCGGCAAAGATGGCTCTATCCAATCAGAGCACAGGTCATATGAGGTCAACCAATCAGAGCGTAGAGTTCACGCTGCTACTTACATATTAATGACAAAATGGCGCGTATTTCCTTCTCCGGCGAGGTTGAGAATGTGCGCTGCAAGTTTATTTTTCCGGCGATTTTCTGACTTTTAACGCCGATTTTTCGCACGCTACGATCACGCTACCATTTGACACTGTACTGGAGACAACAGATGAGTGATCATTTTACAATCAAGGAGCATTTTTGTTGAATGAAACAGCAATGAAAGCTACGATACAGCCAATTATTTTTCAAAATTTGTCTCGTGTATGAGAGATAAGATGACGTTTCTTTACATGTTTTGATGTATTTTTGGCTTGATATTAACTAGTAATTCGTAGCGGAAATGTACGGAAGAAGCACGAGTACGAACGAAGCAAGGCTCTTCACTATTAAAAATCCGGCTAGCGCGGGCGCTACCGGAGGTTATAATTAAATGATGCCGATGTTTGGAGTTTTGCAGCAGAGTTTTGCAACAGTATAATTCTTTCCTGACGATACGTTTGCCATCTGTAACAGTGTTTTTATGTCAATACAAAAAAATGTGGAATGCTTGTGGACAGTTTCAACTTGTAAACAAGTGTAAACAAATGCCCCGCCCCCTCAGTTAATTTTCGCGACGTGTTCCCTAAGTTAACTAATTTTCGCGACCCGGCCCTTCCCAACTGGACGGCCTCTCAGCTGCAGTCTGGCGGAAACACTGATTGCACCGCAACTTAAGACCGGTGTCTTTACAAGTTATGGACTTAAATTGTTACTGGACTTATTGGAGGGAGAAGGACCTTAGTATCTGCCAGAGTCTTTGCTTCTCTGACGTCAAAGAAGAAGAAGAAATCTGTTTGTTCTTGCACACATTTCTATGTTCTACTTCTCTTTTTTCCTTGCTTTTTTAGTTTAAAATACTTGTATTTACCTGCTGGAGCCACTGCTGCTACTGCTGCTGCTCCTGTTGCGTTTCCTGACCCGAGGACGACCGCGTTCCTTCGTCTTCCCTTTAGTCTTCTCCTTCACCGCCTCCTTCTCATTCTTCTCTGTCTTACTGCTGGCTCCCTCACGCTCCTTACTTTTACTCTTTGCCCTAAAACAGACAAGGCAAACAGAACATGTGAATGTGATCTCGAACCAGTTTAGCTCATTGAAGAGCTAATCTAAGAAATCCACTGGTCATGACAGACACTATGTACACAGTATTTACAAGTTCATTGTACCGGGGAAATTCCCCTAGCTCTTTTCAACAAGCACAATGAACAGTGAACCACGGCTTAACGTCCCGTCCTAAGGACTGCGACCCTAAACAGTAGAGTACAGGGATTTTTCTAAACAGGGGAATAAGGGAGCTGCTCCCTCATGTAACCAGCCAGCTCCCTCATGTCAATTTTCAGATAGAACCCTAAGTGGCTACTTACACACCATTTAGTCTTTCTCAAAATTATCTTTTTCCAGTAAAGATGTAAAAACAATACAATAGTGCAATCTAGCATTACAAACTGTGTTACTCTGTTAAAAAAAATTCCCCCCTTGGTCACATAACTCCCTCGCCATGCTTGCGATCTGCTCCCTCATGCTAAATTTTTCTACAAAAACCCCTGGAGTAGCACACATCACCATGTCGGGTTAGTGACAACAGCTGGGATTCGAACTCCCAACCTCTTAGTTTAGAGGCAGGATTGCTAACCACTGTACTATGCAGTACGCTAAGTACATGTACAAGTGCTTGTCAGTTTAGAAAAAAATCCTGAATAATCAGTATGACTGCCCTTTGTCATAACACACCCTTACACTAGCCTCCTTCGCAGTCTTGTTGGGCGTGGGCGTAATTTTTTCTCTGAGCGACGCTAGTAATATGCCGCCGCGAAGGACGATTTGCTGCCGAGGGACTTTTGCCACGGAGAGAAGGTTTCCGCGCTCCAACAAGACTGCTTCCAATCGGCGAGTTAAAAGGGCTATCAAAAAACACTTAGGAGCGATTGGCATGGATGTGTGAACTTCCCGCAATAAACGCCACCAGTGCAGGGTGGTGTTCACGCCCCGTTGATCGACGAGCCAAAACTTGTAACTTTCCAGCGGTCGCCGATCAACCCGTCGGTAGAACGCCAACCATTCCCGAAAATCGAGCCCTATCCACTCAACAAAATCCCGGAGACATTGCTGCTACGAAAAACAACTTTGAACAAATCACTACCACAGGAACCCGCAAGCTAAACTGTGATATTGCTGGGGGACGTCGACAGATAAACAAAGTGCCGCCATGTTGTTTGGTGGCGGGTTGATCTCACTGACCATGGGAGGGTAACACACCGCTCCGCAGCAAGTTGCGTAATAGAAAGAATTGCACATTTCACCAGCAAAAATAGTACTGCAAATTGTCTTGGTTTGTTCGCATGGGACGCTTAAATATGCACAGCAATGCCTTTGTTGTAACATTACCAATGTTCTCTGTTGGAACCTTCGACTATAATGTAACGCAAGCTAATAAAACCAACCGTTGACAAAGGCGAGCGCGTGTCATGCGTATCTATGAATTACCCTTGCGCGAACATGTGAATTGGGCCTGCGCGAACATGTGAATTGCCCCTGCACGAACATGTTAATAGCCTCTATGAAAGGCTGGCTTAATCCGAGGTCCTTTTAACTCGCCGATTGGAACGAAGCAGTCTTGTTGGAGCGCGAAACCTTCTCTCCGTGGCAAAAGTCCCTCGGCAGCAAATCGTCCCTCACGGGGGCATATTAGTAGCGTCGCTCAGAGAAAAAAATTACGCCCACGCCCAACAAGACTGCGAAGGAGGCTACCCTTATACCAAATTAACCTTTGCACATCTGAAGTTCTGCAAGAGTTGTTTAAAACTATATAAGTTACATGTAGTAATAATGCCACAAATGCCACTCTCAGCTTGTTCTAGGAAAGTACTAGTTTTTTAGCACCTCAATCCTTGGTTGATAATTATTCTGGTACTTAAGTTATTGAGGTATTCTTGAGCTGGTATTTGGTACTTACTTAAGTAGTTGGTACATCCATCACACAGTTAAGTGTTTATAAGTCATTTTGTACATCGTACATTGTCTGGACATTTTTCTTAAAGTAACATTCATAATTTGTTCCACTTCATTTGCATGACACTTGCACCCCTTTCTACCCAGTAAATATCATGGGGGAGGGGGGCACACACAAATCATGTGGTAGTACTAGTATCTGTGGTTTTACATTATTTGAATACAGCTTCTTTCAAATGAACTGCAGCGTTGGGCATGTCAATCACCACAAAATCCCCTACCTTCCGTTCATAATTTTTCGCAGGAGATAATTTTTTTTTTCAGACACCAAAAAATAATTTCCTCTCCACCCTTTACGGTTTACCTACAAAAAGCAGTTAATGCACAACACATGGCTATCTACGTGCTACCATACTATAGACAAGTACCGTAGCACGCCTTCACACCATTGAAAAACTCTGCACTTAACCTTATAACCACATTTATACGAAGAAAACTGCACGTTTGACTTACATTATTTTTCCCACAAAAGCCACGCTAGTCGGAGATTAAGCGCAATGCACTGTGGGTAGTGTAGATGCCGGGGGAAGATCGTAATGTTAGATAGGGGGGTCATTGCAAACTTAAATATATACAGTACAAGTCATGTACTTTATGATAATATTCAGATAGTAAAACAGAGTAAATTTTAAAAATGCCAAATGAATATTGCATTAATATAACTGAAACTCTGTTTTTGCAATTTTACTTACCAATTAAATATATCCTCCCTTCACGCTGTTATAGTGGGTTCGTCCTGCATTATCTCCAAGTAGATGTTGGGTGCGTCTTTGTTTTACACATGTTTTGCAGTATTTTGTTTTTGGTTTACTTTTAGTAGTTCGCATTTTCATCTCTTCACTTCGCGGACAACAAAATGCATTGCATATTTGTCCATACGGGCCACCGTACGATAAAAAAGAAAAAAAAACGTTGACCTGCCTGACATCTGCTTGGAAATTGGTCTATCAGATTTCAACTTTGGGCTGTTACAGAAAATAGCTCGGGAGGGGGGAAGAGGATCGATTGGAAGTAGGAAGGGTTTGAAGATTTTTGAACAAGGAACTAGGAAGGGTTTGAGCAATTTTAGACAAAAAACTAGGGGAGGGGGGTCAGCAAAACCTGGATTGGAACTAGGGTACTATCTAAGTTGATTTTTTTTTACCTCCACCACCCCCCTAAATATTCATTTTTGGAACAGCCCATTGGTGCGAGACCAGGTCAGAGGGTATGACTTTTTCTTAGCTGAAAAATGGGAGGGTCTAGGGTGGAATTCTCTCCAAGTTCTCCCTGAATTCTGCCTGACAAGTTCCGCCTTGTACCATGGCGAACCTAAAGGAGGTCCGTGACCGTGTGATGGGCAGTATGGGCCGGACCATGTTCACACATGTAGCGGAGGGACCCATCAACGCCTTGAGTACCTGCAGGGACGGCTCCCAAGTCGTCTTAGCGGGCCGAAACGTCTTCAAGATATACGGCATCGAGGATGAAGAGTTTCTAGAGAGAGCAAATCTGAGAGTCGGCAGGAAGCTGTCACTGAACTTCAGGTAGGATCTGGAGTATCTTACTATGACTGTCTACCATAACTGATTTATTTCTGGCTTGTCTGTCGGCCTGTCACTTATGTGTGTGTTTTAACTTTTATATGATACCGTACATATGTGTTTTTGTGTACACGCGGGCGCGCGCGCGTGCGTGATGTGTGTGTGTGTGTGTGCATGCATGTATGTCCTTTGTGTGTGTGCATGTGAGTGTATGCCATGGTGTGTGCCAGCCCGCGTGTGTGTCCGCATGTGTGCCCGCCTGTATGTGCTCTTGTTTGTGTGCACGCATGTGTGTGCATGTGTGTGTGTGCCTGTGTGTGTGTGTGTATGCCCACGTGTGTGCTCTTACTAGTATGTGTGTGTGCCCAGTGTGTTTGCATGTGTATGCGTGCCTGTGTGTGTGTGCCCGAGTGAGTGCTCTTATGTGTGTGTGCCCACGTGTGTGTGCCCGTGTGTGTTCTCTCGTGTGTGTGTGCCCACATGTATGTGTGTGTGTGCATGTGTGTATGTGTGTGTGTATGAGTGTATGTGTGTGTGTTTGTGTGTGTGTGTTTGTGTGTGTGTTTTTAAAGTGTCACTGTCAGCGATTCATATATCATTGTGGCAATCTAGAGGTCACCATGAAAAACACCCCTGCCAATATTTTGAAAGATACGTAGTGTTAACATTAGTTGAACACTCAGAGTCAGAGTCTACATTACCAAACTACATTTTGTGTATCCTGCAGCTGTGCAGATGTAGCCTGGCACCAGCTGGATGACAACCTCCTGGCGACTGCAGCTACAAACGGGGCGGTCATCACCTGGAACCTCAGCAAGAGTTCCCGCTCCAAACAGGACCAAGTCTTCACCGAGCACAAACGCACAGTCAATAAGGTACCTGTGGGGAAGGATATAGGTTGACTTCTTTGGTACAATATTAAATATCCATGAATGTTTGCACCACCCAGTGGTCTTCATAACTTTTGATTCACTTCTATATGAATTAAACTTTAAAGACCAAATGACACCAAAAAAGTCTGTAAAATACATAACATGTACAAAAGTATACATACAATATAGTCACATGAAGTTGGTCCAATCATGATGACTGAGAAATTGAGTTTGTACAGCCTTCCAAAGGTCAATTTTGGGATCCGGAGACTCTCCAGCAAGTTTACCAATCGCCCTCCTTGGGCATCTCTATTTGCATGTTTATGTTTTATTTTTGAATTTCTGTGCTTTTTTCTGAGCTGACATCGCGGGGTGCGTGACATCAGCTCAGGAAAAAATATAGAAATACAAATTAAAAAGGTAGAGATGCAAATCGTCTGCCAGGACTGGCTTGTGCCGACTCACCCGCGGATCCAGAGGGGGGGGCGGCGTGCTAGTAAATGTCAATATCCGACAGATTTCCTCATTTGGAATTGTATTTGAATTGTATTGAACTCTTTTACCCTGTCTGCTTGTTTGCAGGTATGTTTCCACCCGACAGAGCTGCATGTGTTACTGAGCGGTTCCCAGGACGGTACAGTCAAACTGTTTGACCTGCGTAAGAAGGAGAGTGCGAGTACCTTCCACGGCAGGTCAGAGAGCGTCAGGGACGTGCAGTTTAACCCTCACAGGTACTCATGGAATAACTTACTGTTAAGACAACTTACTGTTAAGACTCTTTGGCAACATTATTCTTTTGTAAGGTTCTATTATTAAGTTGTCATTCAATGTAATTTCAGGGTGGCAAAACAATAAAAATACTCTGGATGTAGAAATCTGTCTGATCAAGGGTCTGATATTGACATTTACTGCCATCTGTTTACACACTAAATGAAATGTTTGCACTACTACATGTACTACTACAGTTTGTACATTGTATTTGCACACTAAATGAAATTCATCATCATTTCATACTTGAAGCATTTGAAATAGCATCAAAACATGAGCTACTGTAGGTGTCTTTTTATTTAGTATGCCTACTAGTAAGTTAGTACAATGCAAAAAAAGCAAATCAGTGATGACGCATTTGCCTCACACTTGAGTCACAGATAAAAAATTTACAAAATTTAAATGTACATGTCTTTTTATTCTTCTCTCTTGTTGTTGAAGTTACACACACTAACTTATCATGACTTTTATATGATCAAATAATTTGAAGAACATGACATTGTAGATGTTATATATTGTCATTTTCCAGTACTACATTGTAGTGTCTTCCAGGTTCCCTGTCTGTGTTCCCAGTTTCCTGTTACCCTTTTTCCATTTTCCATTTCTCTTTCACACTTTTTGGTAGCAGCACATGAGGCTACTCTCATCTGCCGAATAAACATACCCCCCGGAATAAACATACCCCCCGGAATAAACATACCCCCCGGAATAAACATACCCCCCGGAATAAACGTACCCCCCCGGACAAATCTTCAAAATCAAATAAACATACCCCTGGAATAAACGTACCCCCCGGAAAATTACCAAAATTGACGGGTAACCTGTGTCTCTTGTACTAAAATGCGCCCTTACTGATATATGCACAAATCTTTAACTGTTATTTGCAATTAGGAATTTAAATAGACAAAAAAAGAGCATTAAATATTTCGTATTTTGATAAGCACCACCCATGACAATAGAACATTCAGACGAATTTATGCACGCGGTGATTGCAAAAACCGGCCCGAAAATGACAAGTTTCTCGCTACAATACGAATTTATAAACGTCTTCACGTCGATGATTTGTCCATTTTTTTCACACGAAGTTGAAAAAAATTACTGGTTTTCAAAAAATTAATAAACGTACTGTGCAAAATAAGAACGTACTGGGTGGATGTTCGGGCCCAAAAAAATAAACGTACCCGTATCTTTATTCGGCGGATGAGAGTAAGCTTTTTACTACTGCTGCTTCTTTGTATTTCACTTCAACAGCTTTTGCTAAATGCAGTAAACAGGGACCTGGACAAAACTTAGATCTACATGTCAACTCAAATGTAGCCCAAATTCATGCTTGCTCTCATGAGTGCTTGTGGTATCCAGGCAACATTTACATAGCCTAGTGCACAGGTTTCTGTCAGAGGCTCATGCTCTGACTAGGATTGCAAGCATACACTTACAAGAATAGCACTGTGAAGTACATACATGTAGACTCAGGTACCCAGATTATTGGACAATATTGAAATGCAGCCCTTTTATCTTCGACTTACATGCATACGTTTGTTTTTTATTTATATTTATTTATTCATTACATATTCAAACTATTAGGTAGCGCCATTCAACTTTGCAGTTTGATATCTTCCGTATTCCCCACATTTCCATTATCATTTCCATTTCCATTATTATCAGGGCTGGAAATACTGGGTGCATGTGCACCTTAGTACACTTAAAATTGAAGCTGTGCACCCAATTTTTTTCTGTAGGTGCACTGGTGCACCCAAATATTTTTGTAGTTATTTTTGTACATATTAAATGTACACTGTATACATTGATACTGCATATTCTTGGCATCTAAGTGTCAGAAAATATTTGTTGTAGTCCCATTTCAGATTCAATAAATAAAAATAAATAAATAAAAAATTTCAGATTCAAGCTCAGAAGAGGAGCAGTTAGATCTGTAATTAGGTGTTGTTTTATATGGTGCACTCAAAAAATTTTGTGTGCACCTAAATTTTTAGGTTGAGTGCACCAGTGCACCTATTCCCAAAAATGAATTTCGAGCCCTGATGATTGTACATCATGTTGTGTACATGTATTTGTCTCCTACTGAACGACTGTTCTTCTTGTTTCCCTGCTTGTGTCTGTGCCTACCTCTGTGACAGTGTCATAAGGTACTATCTTCACTTGTTTGGCATGCGTCTTTAAAACTACGGTTAACCCAGTGTACGTCATTCCATGTTTTTCCATTGCCAAATGACAAAAAATTCACTCTGGAAACACACCATCGTTCCTTTCTTGACTTATCTGCCTTGAAAGATTTCGCCAGAAACTCCCCTGCAGTTCCTGAATGAGCTGCTAGGGGGACCAAACCCACACCACTTATTCCTGACATGAAAAGCTATCTGTCACCAAAAATCCAAGACCATAGCATGTTCACAAAAAAGATACAAAAACCAAACTTTCTGCTGCAGTACCACGGTCAACCACCGGGGGGCTCAAATTTGCCTTGACCTCTGTCTTCACAAGACCTACATGTAATCACATATCAAATATCATAACAATCTATACAGGCTTTTGTAAGTTATGTTGCCCACAAATATGCAGAAACACAGACAGACACACACACATTCAGGCACACCAAAAACAAAAACATGAAGTGGAAAACCCAAGAACCAAGGATTGGTTGGCCTAAAGTCAGCATTGCCTTAGTTCTTGTGAAATACAGTCTTCTGGTCTTTATCTTTTCCAACTTGACATACTAGTACCCATTTTTGTAGGATATTGTTGCACAAATGATTGTGTAAGGATTTTGACAGATCATATAACTTCTTGCCTCCTTCCAGGGACTACTACTTCTCTTTTGCATCTACTCATGAGAACGGCAACGTGCTACTCTGGGACCTGCGCCGACCAGACAAGGCGGAACGTTTCTTCACCGCGCACAGTGGCCCTGTCTTCTGCTGCGACTTCCACCCCGACGACAAATCGTGGCTGGCGACCGCCGGGAGGGACAAGGCCATCAAAGTGTGGGAAGTGGTGCCGTACAAGCAGATACAGGAGGTGCACTGTGTGCAGACTATCGCCTCGGTCGGCCGGATCAAATGGCGCCCACAGAGAAGGTACCATATAGCCAGCTGCTCCCTCCTGGTAGACTTCAGTATTAACATCTGGGACATTCGCAGACCGTACATCCCGTTTGCAGCCTTTGAGGAGCACAGAGACGTGACGACGGGGATCACGTGGCGCCAGGATCCACACATCTTTCTCTCGTGTTCCAAGGACTGCACCGTGTACCAGCACGTCTTCCGCGATGCCAAACGCCCGGCCGACCACGCTAACCCCATGGGACTGTGTTTTAACGTCAAAGGAGACATCTCCTTCGCCGCGAGCGAGGCTTTGGGCGGCGGAGGGAGGGGTAAGGGAGGGTCGGGAATGTACGCGTCCACTCGACTTCCGTCTTTCTTCCGCAAAAACCCTGACCCAACCGAACAGTTCCGTTCCGTCAACAGCAACCTGAGCGTCTTTACAAACAGGACCCAGGAGAACCCCACGGCTATGGACTGGTTTGTCAAGACGGCGGAAAACTACTGTTTAACCGGTCGGCCCTTGTCGGAACTTTGCGAACACAACGCACAAGTGGCGCGCCAACTGGGGCGGCACCAAATAGTGCAGACTTGGCTCATGCTGAAGCTCATATTTGCAGGATTGGGTACAGTAAGTGATAAAGGTGTTGTCACCAGTCCTAGTTTAGGTAGGATAGTGTCTCTGTCCACAACTGGTGGGCAGGGGGATCTACTAGACAGAGTATCACAGCATAACGAGACTTCGACAGTAACAGACATGCAGGAGGCTAAAAGTACAGAACCGCCCGGCATTACGAAGGAGAAAGATCCGTCAGAACCAGGCGAGGCTGAGCCTAAATCAGCTCTGCCACAGTCACAAGCCACAGACAACCCTGCACACGCAGACCTCACACACGTACACGGAGACTTCTTCTTCGGGGACGGAGAAGGGGGCGGAGCCTACAACGACTACGACAGCCTGCCCAACATGGACCACATCCAGGACTGGACCCTGCCCGGCGAGGCCTTCCAGCCGCGCCACGAGATCATCGACCGCAATCCCTCCCCGGAGGAGCTGGACCGCCCTGACTCCCCCACCAGCATCAACGAGTCGGAGACCGTCAGTCTGAGCAACGAGAAGTTCCTGAAGGGGACGGTTCTCAGTCCCACTCCCATGAACCCCTCCTTCCTGGACGTGCGGCTGATGTCCCCGCTGGTGGTGGACATGCTGCATCACTACGCTGAGCAGGGCGACGTACAGATGACTGTCTCTGTCATGATCGTACTGGGGGACCACCTGAAGGACCAGGTTTGTTTGTTTGTTTGTTTGTGCCTTTATACTCGATTATATATCGTAGGAACAATATATATCGCCCCATTCAGCCATGGCAGCCGCTTTTTGTGGGGGTCGAGTTGGGAGGACAGTCAAAGGGTCAAAAATTATAATAATTAATAAATATAATAGTAGTACAAGCAATTGTCGAGTTAAGAAAAAACAATAATACAAAGCATACAAGAAATGAATACGTAAATAAATAAATAACAATAACAAAACAGGTGGAGGAGCAGATCCAGGAACACTGGCTCATGTCGTACGTGGACATGCTGGGCTGCTTCAAGCTGTGGATGGTCGCCACGGAGATCATCAAACTCAGCTACCTGATCGGGGTACCGAGTGTGGGCACACTGAACCAGAACTCCACATCTATCCACTCTAACTGTAACCACTGCAGCAAGCCACTCACACAGAAGGGCTGGCTCTGTACAAGGTGTGTTTGTTTGTTTGTTTGTTTGTTTCACATCTATCCACTCTAACTGTAACCACTGCAGCAAGCCTCTCACTCAGAAGGGCTGGCTCTGTACAAGGTGTGTTTGTTTGTGTTGTTTGTTTGTTTCTTTGTTTGTGCTGACACATTATGTCAGCCTACACAAATTCAATTTCTTGGATATAACTTTTTAATGTTTATTTTCTTTTGATTAAAAAAACACCACATTGTCAAGAATGCAAACAATGTAATTATAGTAAACGCAGGACGACTAGACCGGATCTCATAGCTTGTTAACGTTAGACCGCAACATCTGTTATGTAATAGTATGTTTATCTGAAGTGTAACCGACACTGTTAACTGTTATACCTGTTCTGAATTGTTTATGTTCTTGTTGTGAGGGCTAGCCCTTTATAATAGCCTCCGGGCTCCGGCTAGTTGGGCAGTCCTGGCTGTATATATATGTCTTTCACCGCCTAATAAATCAAATTAAATCAAACGCTACATTACTAAATAGTACACACACGTACATGAATATGAAACTTACCGCAGACTTTTGTTGTCATTTTCTGTACAGATACATTGTATTACAAAAAAGTATCTGTACAGAAAATGAACTTGTATTACTGGTTTCTTTCTGTAGATATGAGATAATGGAGTATAGAAAACAAAAGTCTAGAATACAAAAGACTAGATAGGTAGCTCTTGCAAAGCAAATGCAGAATGTTTACCTTCACATAGAGTCTTGCCTAACAAACTACTCCTCTGTTTATTCTTGATCAAACACATTCATATACTAGTATATGGTCACACAAGTCCAAGGCTGTCCTTCTACTTGCAACATAATGTAATCCAACACCACAGTGTGTCTGCTACAGCACCAGTTACCATGGTGACAGCTTTCTGGTACAGGCAAGAAGCTTTCATCACGTGATGAAAGCTCCTTGGTACAGGTTATGATATTGATGTTATTTGTTTGGAGAAGAAGACAAAGAACAAGAAACAGCAAAAACATTATATCATACATTTCTTTCTGCAAAGGTAAACATAAATATCAGATTTCAAAAGCTGTTGTTTTTTTTTCTGTTGCAGATGTCAGAAGTTGGTGAACACGTGTTCTGTGTGTCACCACGTGGTGAAGGGTCTGTACGTGTGGTGTCAGGGCTGCAGTCATGGCGGTCACATCCACCACATCCAGGAGTGGCTCCGCACTAACCGGCAATGTCCAGCAGGCTGCGGCCACTGCTGCCAGTACACCTGACCAGCACAACACTGGACTGGAGATAGATATATAGAATACAACACGGTGTATTCCGTATCACCCGAGGTACCAGCCTGACCGTGGGTCGGATCACCCGAAGGCTGGAGGGAGATCCAATCCGCGGGAGGGCTGGGACCGAGGGTGATGCGGGATGCACCGAGAGTGGATACACCGAGGGTGATGTCATACCCACCCAAGAAAACATGCCTTTCAATGCAAAATGAGCGTCCCTAAACCCCAAAAATGAAACAACATCAATTCCAACATCCGAATTTTGTATTCAAAACCAGTGCACGCAGTTAGGGCGAAATGTGTTCGAATCGTTCTATGGAACATTTGGAAGCCCGGGGCACACGCGTAAAGAAGCCCAGGTCGTACCGTAAAGTATGTCCGGAACACCCGTATCGAACGTAATCGCGGCCCAGGTATGACATAAATATGAATATCACATGATGCAAGTTCATCTGTGTTGGTGCTGGTAGTAATCATATAGTACAAGTAAAACTTTATTCCAACACAAAGAGTACACGGTGATCACCTTCATCAGGATAATTAATACTAGTAACCAATCATGTGTCACGTGTCTGTAACTCTTAATCTTGAGAGATCACGTTGTGAAGTGATTGGTCGTTAATTATCATGATGAAGTCGACAGTGGTCATTGAAAATTTGATCCCTGTGTACTCTTTGTGTTTGAATAACATTGTACTACTGTATGGTTTATTTTGAAAGGCTCCTAACATTGTCTCAAACATGGCAGCCAATACAGCTGAATTTTGTCAAAACGTTACATTAGAATTAGAGACATTGGAGACAATTATAGATCATTTAAAACAGTATTTTCTGGGATCATATTAATTAAACAGAAAATGTACTTGTCGGAATATAAAATGAAAGCTAAAAGACTATCACAACAAGATTTAAAAAAAACATATCAACAAGATATTAAATCTCATCACAGTGAATTAATCAGTAATTCTTAGCCTAAATCATTACTGTATTTTCACATGGTCACATTAAGAATTTAAAAAATTTTAATTGATCGAGAAGGATATCAAAAAATAAGGATAGTTGCTACGTACTTGCAAGAAGTCTTCCTGGTAAAATTTCTGGTAAAATTTGTAACAACTTGTAGCATTGCCGTTAACAACTTTATTTGCAAAAACATGTCAGAAGGCTAATGGCTTTTACAAGGTCAAAGATAGCACAATACAATATTTAAGTGCAAATTTAAAGTATTCCAAGCCTTGCAACAGCAATTTGTGTAAAACTATTATTATCATATAGTACTGTAGTTCAAAGGTTTGGTTTTAGAATTCAAAGTATTGGCTCTGGTACCAGAGTATTATATATCAGTATTATCATCTGCCATGTTATACCACAATACACAGGCACTGTACAAATGTAATAAACACTTGACCAGCATAGCCAGGTCTAAGACTCAGAATTCACAGAATTTGGTGCTAGTTGGAGAACATTATTTTGTTTCGACCGTCCAAGTTAGCCTGGGTACCATCCATATCTGTTATCCTGCTTCAGTTTGAATGTCTGTGGTCCCAGATGGATTTTCTTAGCATATAGAGGAGTAAGGCCACAGCAAGTAAATTTTATGGATGACATCCTCCACAGACTAAATCTAATGCGAGCGGGGCCTACACTTAATTATTGTACAGATGGTTCTGATTCAGTGGGAACATCACATATACACAGCAAGTATCACATATCACTGCATCAAAGTAAGAAACAAAGCATTAAATCAGAGCCTTTTCTTGTCTCCTCTCTTTATAGTTATCTACCTTCCGGCATGGCAACAGACATCCTTGCCCATTTTCGGCATGTTGACCACTGCCAGAAGGCAACAAAATATCTCGTTTTTTTTCCAAAATCAGGCAAATATCAATGCGCGCTAATGTCATCCATAAAAATGACTTGCTGTGGCCTAACCTAACAAACACAGATTATAGAGACTAGTCATCTTCTTTGAAGTAGTAAAAATATAATGTTGAAGCAAAAGGTTGGAAAGTAAAAATCGCGATGTTATTAGGGATTTCCCTCGCATAAGACGTTAAATGGAGGCTGTTGCATCATTTTCTCATGATTTTTACCTTTAATCAAGTTGCTGTAATCAACCTATAATCATGGCAAGTATAAATTTGAATGGTACACAAACACCGCTTAGCGGTGGAGAGAAGAACTGCAGGACCAAAATTCACTGACACAGGGCAGAGGAGCGCCATGTGGTGAAATGCGCGTGCTCCCAGCAGATCAACTTTCAACTAGTCAACTTTAAACCTTCGTACAAAAATAAGGGGAAATGTGACGTCCCTCCAGAGAGACGTCAATGGAATAACCCGTATCCAAGCATTGGGCGTCCTTAGCAACAGCACAACGGTGCATGTTTTGCAGTTCCAGCCCAGTGCTAAACACCGGACATTTTTGTCCGCGGGGGACTGGGCGTGTCCGTGTTTAGAGGTAGACAGAACTAATTAGGCTTAAGAAGGTTTAGTATAGCTGCCTTTGTGTGTGGGAGAATAAAGACTGTCATTGTCACATGTCTGCAAACTTTACTATGAACACTATTCACCAAAACACGCATAAAATCTCTGGCTTATAGCTTTCCACAACGAGATGGCAGAGTTGGTACTTCACTGGTCACCAAAGGAAAAGCGGAGACGTGGTCGCCCTTCTTTAACTCTGAAGAAGGTGATAGAGGAGGACATAGGTCTGGGCGGTGCTGAACTGTCCTCTGTCATGCGTGACAGGAACTTGTGGAGACAGTACATGGTGTCACCTGAAGGATGAACTGAACTGAGCTTATGTAGCTTTCTGTAGTATTTTATTCTTCAAGATTATAACTTATTGGTACTAGTACTATAGCTCGTAAAAGTTTCACAGTGACTTTATTTTTTGCTGTGACTTCTTCAACGCGAAAATGGAATGACAACGCCAATATGTCTTGCATAGTTCATTCATTAGATCAACCACGAAATAAAAACAAGGAAAATCCCTATTTTTCTCCTACTGCAAAATAAAACTAGAGTTCCCCGATCTCATACCTTCGCCAAATGACTGACAAATTATAGATTAGATTATTCCCCCCTGATTTAAGAAATAGGAACCTAATTTTCATGAATTATATCATTTTATCATAATCTCAACCAAAAGACAGTCTTATATAAACAAACAAGGCATTCTAGTATTTCCTAATGAATTATGCAAATGAGGTCCTGATTTGAATAAATTATGTTTAATGATGTTCACCTCAACTTAACTTTCAAATTAATTATGCAAATTAAGTCATTATTAACATAATCAATATCTGCCTGTGTTTCTCTCGTTGTCAATTACCAATGTCACAAGCTTCAATTGTCTTATTATGGAATGCAGCTGATTTATAGAATTTCCTCATAAATTATGCAAATTACATCCATATTTGCATAATTGTCACATAATTATATTAAGCATCACGTAAGCTACCTACATACCAAAAATCACGACGATCCGTCAACCGGTTATTGAGTTATCCTCTTTTGAATATTTACCTTCGCCAAGAAGGTTATGTTTTCAGGGGCGTTCGTGTATGTGTGTGTGTGTGTGTCTGTCTGTCAACACGATAACTTGAAAAGGCCTTGATGGATTGTCTTGATACTTGGTAGATGGGTAGGTCTTGATGAGACCTCAAAATGATTAGATTTTGGACCCCCTAGCGGCTTGCTATGGTACTGCAGCTGAACTTCCGGTTTTGTTATCTCAAGATCCAGACATGCTATGGTAATGAAATTTGGATGGTGGGTAGCTCTTGTGCTGGGGAAGAAGTGACGTGAGTTTAGGCCCCCTAGCGGCTTGCTCTAGAACTGCAGGGGGGTTTAAAGGACAAATGTTTAAAAGAGGATAACTCAAGAACCGATTGATGGATCATCGTGATTTTTGGTATGTAGGTAGCTTAAGTGATGCCTGACATGATGATATTACAATTATGCGAATATTGATGTAATTTTGTATAATTAATGAGGAAAATTCTATAAATCAGCTGCATTCCATGATAGG
>NW_017804198.1:1413852-1414585 GCF_001625305.1 Branchiostoma belcheri
CCCCCTAGCGGCTTGCTATGGTACTGCAGCTGAACTACCGGTTTTGTTATCTCAAGATCCAGACATGCTATGGTAATGAAATTTGGATGGTAGGTAGCTCTTGTGCTGGGGAAGAAGTGACGTGAGTTTAGGCCCCCTAGCGGCTTGCTCTAGAACTGCAGGGGGGTTTAAAGGACAAATGTTTAAAAGAGGATAACTCAAGAACCGATTGATGGATCATCGTGATTTTTGGTATGTAGGTAGCTTAAGTGATGCTTGACATGATGATATTACAATTATGCGAATATTGATGTAATTTGTATAATTAATGAGGAAATTCTATAAATCAGCTGCATTCCATGATAGGAAGTTCAAGCTTGTAGCATATGTTATTAGGAACGAGAGAAACACAGGCAAATATTGATTATGCAAATGAAGACTTAATTTGCATAATTAATGAGAAAAATGTTATAATTGCGTAGTGGTAACTGCCTGGAATTTCATACTTGGGGTGTTTGAAAGTTAAGTTAAGGTGAACATGATTAAACATAACTTATTCAAATAAGGACCACATTTGCATAATTTATGAGAAAATGGCATTCTTTGTTAAGATAAGACTGTCTTTTGGTGGAGAATATGATCAACAGACTGATATAATTCATGCAATTGAGGATCCTATTTGTCATAATCAGGGTGATTAGTATATTTCTTATTCTATAAAGGCTAACATCATTTGGTCGAAGGTATGAGATCG
>NW_017804198.1:1414760-1443804 GCF_001625305.1 Branchiostoma belcheri
TTCAGGGTCTTTTGGATCTTTTATGTGCTATTTTCTGATTGCATATAGACAACATAGACGGCCTGGTGGAATTACCCCCATTTCCTAGATCTATTGCAGAGTGGCAAGCTCGCTGTCACCAAGTACAGTAGGGCCTAGGGGCATTGTCATTAGATAGCTTTAAACAATGTCTAGAGTTAAATGTTCAAGGGTTAGGTGTAACAAGTCGGTGTGATGTAGCCAGCTGCCACCGCGCCACGTGCCTGCGAAGCTGGTATGTTACGTCGAAAGACGGTTATACCGGCTATACAGATACAGATACAAATACAAAGATCAGGTCTGGTGGCAAGGTATACTTGTGGTTAGGGCTGTTGACTTCTGAGGGTTCTGAAGGTTCAACGCACTCCTAATGCCCACTTGACTCAGGTGTGACGGAGTATCTAGCTTGTGCCTTGGTAGGACATAGCGCCAGGGTTCCCGTGTTTGAGATCCAACTACACCGATCGAAAAGAGCAGGGGTCTTTCCCGGTTTGAGTGGTTCAAACCTTACAGTCTGGTTTTAGGGTTGACGTCTTGAAGAGGTCACTTTTTTATATATTTACCTTCGCCAAGAATTGGAGAAGGTCAGTATGTTTTCCTGGCCGTGTGTCTGTCTGAGTGTGTGTCTTTGTGTCTTTGTGTCAACAGCATAACTCAAGAAAGCTTAGATGGATTATCTTGATATTTGGTAGGTCGATAGGTCTTGATGAGAGCTCGAACTGATTAGATTTTGGGCCCCCTGGCGGCTTGTTATGGTACTGCAGCTGAACTTCCGGTTTTGATATCTCATGATCCAGACATGCTAGGTGACGAAATTTGGATGGCAGGTAGCTCACGTGCTGGGGAAGAAGTGACGTGCGTTTGGGCCCCCTAGCTGCTTGCTCTGGAACTGCAGGGGCGTTAGTTGAAAAATGTTTAAAGGCTGATAACTCAAGAACCGGTGGATGGATCGTCGTGATTTTTGGCATGTAGGTAGCTGAAGTGATGCTTGACATAATGATATTACAATGATGCAAATATTAATGTAATTTGCATAATTAATGAGGAAAGTCTATTAATCAGCTGCATTCCATGATAGGACTATTCAAGCATGTGTCATACGTAATTGAGAACGGCAGAAATACAGGCAGATATCAATTATGCAAATGAGGACTTAATTTGCATAATTAATGAGAAAATGTTATAATTACATAGTGGTAACTGCCTGGAATTTCATACTTGGGATATTTGAAAGTTATGTAAAGGTGAACATAATTAAACATAACTTATTCAAATAAGGACCTCATTTGCATAATTTATGAGGAAATACTATAATGGCATTCTTTGATAAGATAAGACTGTCTTCTGGTGTAGAATATGATCTACAGATATAATTGATGCAATATAGGATCCCATTTGCACAATCAGTAATTAATCTATAATTTCTTAGCCATAAAGGCTAACCTCATTTGGCGAAGGTATGAGATCGTGGAACTCTAGTCCAACATCTAATCACAAGACGTGGTGACGGCACACTCAAGTTTTTTTTCAACTTATATTAATGCCGCTACCAACACAGGGGATCATACAATACTCATTTTCACCTGAGCGAAGTGAGGAAAGTCGTATAAAGTGCCTTTCCCAAGGACACAAAATCGGTGTCATGTCAGGACTCGAACCCGGGACCTCTTCATTCCGAGTCAAGCACTCTGCCGCTAGATAGGTAAGTAAATTACTAGTAGTCTCTAATGAGAAACGTGCGTATACATAAATACACACAAACACATGACTAGAACCAGCAGTCGCCAGCCCTGCCCAGAAGACATGTTCTCATGGTGTGCGTGTTGTTGTTACGTGTTTCCTGCATGTTTAGACAACATCTCCTGCGGTCGCGTACAAGACGAGTATTACACAGAAAGGTCAATGGCATTCCAGTCACTAATGGAGCAGAAAAGTCTCATTTGATAACTCTCCTTCATACAGGGGGAAAGTAAGGTGTTCTTTGTTCACACGGGAACAAACTAACCAGTGACACGATGGTCTAGTGGTTCGGGTTGTTGACTTGGAATCTAAAGGTTCAGGGTTTCAATCCTGTTCAGTGTTTGTGTCCGTGAGAATGGCAACGGTTGCATGGTTGTTATTGTTTGTACCGTAAGCTGGTTCTACCTATATATGGGCGGTGCCCAAAATATAATTTTAAACGCTACAAGTATGAAATGATGAGAAAAATATGCTCAGAAATGGCAGTAAATTTCAATATCAGATAGATTCCAAATTGAACATCTAGAATATTTTTTTTGGGGGGGGGGGTGCCCTAAAATCGCATTGGATGCCTTTATACTGGAGAAATGTAGCGTGAGCCTGTCTGTCCGTGTTTCTCTGTCAAGTCATTAATTCTTCAGCTCCAATAAAAACAAGGGAAATGATCTGCACAGGCGATATTTTCCCAGTTCAATCAGCAGTTCACTCAAAAAGGCTAGAAAAGGAGTGGAAAACAGGTTCAGATTCACGTATTTCTGGCTGAAAAACAAGCTTAAGATCACACATTATTTCTAAGGTGACGGACAGGTTTAAAGTTGACATATTTCTGAGGCGACAAACCGGCTTAAGATCACACATTATGTCATAGGTGACGGACAAGTTGAATGGGGTCGTGTGGCGCAGTCGGTAGCGCGTTCGGCTCACACCCAAGAGGTCGCTGGTTCGAATCCTGCCCATGTCACCGATCTTGTGCCCTTGAGAAAGGCACTTTACACGACTTTCCCTTACTTCACTCAGGTGAACATGAGTACCTAGCTTCGGTTAGGGACGTCCCTCGGATAGGACGTTAAATGGAGGTCCCGTGTTTGGGGAGAGTCACACCCCACGCACGTTAAAGACCCCACCGCACTTATCCAAAAGAGTAGGGGACCTTCCCGGTGTGAGTGGTTCAAACCTTACAGTCCGGTCTTACGCAACTTGTACTTACATGTACAAAACTGTTGTGTTACGCCTAAAGGCGGTTTACCGGTTATGCGAAACAAACAAACAAACAAACAAACAAAAACAAACAAAAGTTCAGATACTTCAGAGGTGACACCCGTGTTGCCAGGGACGCCGAACGGGTAGCAACCAGAGACGTGGCCTGCTAGTCTGATGTGGGCATGCGCACGAGACGTCTGCCGATAATTGGTTGACTCATAATTCACTCAGCAATGTTGGGCGGTGACGTCACAGATAAGATGTACCTATAAATAACTATTAAAGGCACCCCGTGTAATATCATGGCCGCAAAACTGGATTTTCAAAGTCCATTTTTTTATCTTAGTTATCTTATTTCTATCTTATGTTATTTCATTCTTTTAATGTAGTAAGTTGAATGAATTCTATCTAATAGCATACTGATATCACTGACGGAAAATATTTGCTTGTTACGCATTGTAGGCTGGGTCTAGCTATTTATGGGTGGTACTCAAAAATAAAGATACGCCACGCACAGAGCTTGTTTTGGGGTTATTTCAAACGCTTCGAGTGCAAAATGATGACATAACATGCTAAGAAATAGCAGTAAATGTCAATATCAGACAAACTTTCAAAATATTTTTGTTTTTGTTTTTTGTCGCCCTGAAATTACATTGACAAAACGCGTAACGTCTAGAGTCTAGACAACTAATCATATTTACCTAACGCCACACCCATGGTGGAATTTTAACTCCATTCTAAGCCTGGAGTGAGAAAAATAATATTGAAACCGGGCAAAGATTCAATTAGCAAAAGAACACTAGAAAAAATGCCTGTTTTTTTTAACGGAGTGGTTCAATGCAAGGCCTATACGACCACTTCTCGGCATTGAACTAGAAATATGAGAGAAACATGGCTATGTCAGGAGATGGCGGTGAACGTTTGATTTGAAAGCCTGTAGATTGTAGGTTGGTGGGAAACACTTGTCAGGGAGGGAATTCTAAAGCTTGGCCGTACGGGGAAAGAATCTGTCACTGTAAAAAGTGTTTTAGGTTCCAGGGTGGTCTTGCTCCCCTCCCCCAATACTTATATTACGTACATCACGGTGGTTTAACATAACAAAAATAGTAAGAGATACAGGACCTATGTATGAAAGGATCTAAGTACATAGTCTGCAACAAATATCAAACCACAGGAAAAGTTACGAAGTCCCATTCATCCCCAATATGAGCTGTTAAACGTCCCTTTGTCTCCAGTTGAAAGGCGGCGTGTATTTTTGAAGACTCAGGTTACTGCTGCACAAAACGTCTGTCTCTTACGTAGAAAGGGAAGACAGCAAACTTAAAGAGGAAACCTGAGATGGCAGACTTCATTTAGGCCACACCGACTCAATTTTATGGATGACATTCGCGCGTGCATTGATTTTCGCCTGTTCTCAAAAAAAAAAAATCACGTCCTCCGAGGCTCTAGGCCTCTAGACTAGGACTCTAGTCCATGGTAGTTAATACGGAGCCGGTTGTAACTCTGGATCGGACGGCACCCAGGCTACCGAACGACGGTAGGAACTTGTGCCGATTCATAAATTCCGTAAAAATCCAGCATGTACCGGCTTGTCGTATACGTCGCCATGTACTGCCACAAATTCACAATTGTACAGTTTTGTATTCCTGTGGTTTAGTAGCATTTTTATTTTGGCCGGAATTTTTTTTATTCGCCCGCGCGCTCTAGTTTTGGGGGTCTTCAGAGGATGTCATCCATGAAATTAAGACGGTGTGGCCTTAGGTTGCGAAAGGGCAAGTTGTGACTTTACATGACACCTAGGCTGAAATACACTGACGTGAAAAAGAAGTTTAAAATCACACATTATATCTGAGCTGACAGACGCGTTTACATATTTCTAATGTGGCAAACAGACAAACCATTCGCCAGAGTGCTCGACTCGGAAACAAGAGGTCCCGAGTTCGCGTCCTGACATGCCACATGCTTTCCTTACTTAGCTTAGGTGAAAATGAGTCTTGTTTGTCCCCTGTGTTGGTTTCAGAAATAATAAGTTGGAAAAACTTGAGTGTGCCGTCACAACGTCTTGTGATTACATGTTGGAATATATACAAAAAGTTTAAAGTTCGTATACTTCTGAAACTTGCCGAAAAGTCAGCACAACTAGTACTCGTAGTTGGTAAGTCGTCGATTAAGCCCCTGTCACACATTCAGAACCTTCCCCCGATCACCAAAAACCTGAGAAGATTTGCTAAAGTTTAGAAGCAGTCTGACCTACCTTCAGAATGGAATCGAATTTGAGTGAAACTTGACTTAAATTTGAACCCCGGAACACTACCGACCTACTCCCAACCACTAGCCAACCGCGGCCGAATCCCCCGTCCACACCCGAGTGTTTTAAACGTGTTAAAACATTCGACCAGCCGAACAGTAGCGACCTGGCCGAACACCAGCCAACCACAGCCGACCTTGTACATTTGGATATGTGTGACAGGGGTTTGACAGCAAATTAAGGACATTCGTGAGACAGTTGTGGGTGTGTTGTACGACATTAACTTTGACTGAAAAGTTTACTGTAGAAAGAAGACAACAATACTACAAAACTTTACTTACTACAAACTACTATCTAAACAGTATATGAGTTACAATATGGTCATGTATTGATGATATGGTCTCGCTTATGAAATAAAGTGTACAGAAATTGGCCTACGTAAGCAGACATGATAGTTGGGCATGACAATGTACCGTACTGTGTACCACATTGGGTAAACTTTGTCTTAGTAGTAATAGTCTGTAACAATGTATCTCTTTCTTTTCTATAGGTGGGACAAGTCTTTGCGGTGAAGTATATCTGATACTAGACGACAAAACAAAAGCAGCGCTTACGTCAAAACATTGACATGCCTTAAAAATAGAACTGACCTATATATTGTTTTCTATGGTCAGTGTTAAAGATGACCAGTGTGAGGTCCGGCGCGTCACCTTAAGTTTTTTATCTATTTATTTATTAACATTTGCAATATTTGCGGAGGGATTCCAATTGCTGGTATAACTCAAAAATTGTTACGACTTGATGTAAAAAATGTGTCCCCTTGCACCAAACGACGGTTGATAATCTTCTGTTGTTACCTTGCTAGCAACTATATATATGATCATATATATGACTTAAGCACTACTTTTTCTAATGTATGAATAATTCACAAAACACGTACATTAAATCAAAGTAAATCAAAGAATCACTTTCGATAAAACACCTTAGTTTTTCCAAATTCTCCTACTCTCCAGCCAGAAGTTTAGTTTAGGTTTTGGCTTGTTTTGCGTGTTTTTAATGCGTTTTTTATCGGGCTTACTTGTTGCACTATAATTTTTTACGCCAGCCCAACTCGTTAAAAACGACGCCAGTACAAAAAAACGATGAAAAAGCTCAAAACACGGCAAAGATAAGTAGAACCCTAAACCTCTGCTTGGAAAATAACACTCTCTGTTCTTCTTGCTTTCTCCGTACACCGATAGAACATTAGCCTCCACCAGGCCTTTCTACGGGAATAGATGTACGTATCGTAGAATTCGGCAAAAAAAATAGTAAAATTGGCCAAGGGAGTCCGGCCGCGGGGAGGTAGTTTCTTTCCCTCCGACTGCGCGGCCAGTCAAACCTACAAGGCGGCCAAACTCGCCTGGCAAATATTCTCCTGTATATAACCAGCGTAGTTAGTCTGGTAGAGACTAAGGCCTTTCTACGGGAATACATGTACATATCGTAGAATTCAGCAAAAAAAAAAGGAGAATAAAATTGGCCAAGGGAGTCCGGCCGCGGAGAGGTAGTTTCTTTCCCTCCGACTGCGCGGTCAGTCAAACCTACAAGGCGGCCAAACTCGCCTTGCAATTATTCTCCTATATATAGCCAGCGTAGTTAGTCTGGTAGAGACTAGTAGGTGTCCATTTCTGTGCACGTGTCGGCCGTAGTGAGCCGCCGTGCCGTTGTGGGCACTACTGACCCGTGGCCGTGTGTCCACTGGCCGTCCAGCCGGCACTTCGGCCGCCCACTCAGCCGCTAGGTCTCACCTGAGCTCCGCTGAAAGCCCGGGCCGTCCACTGACGAGCGAGCTTTGTGTTTGCGTGGGCCGCATGGTTGGATACACACAACGAACATCCAACCAACCACACCTCGTTAGAGACCGTTAGTGTTGCCGATGTGCAACAGGTGTTTCACGGTCTCGGTACATTTTTTTTCGCGCCATCCAAGTTCTACAGAAAGCCAGGGAAAATTAAAGCCAACGACTGTGAATAGCCAGTCGAGGAGCGTGAACAACTTGGAGCGGTACTTGTGCGTGTTTTGGAATGGATTTTTGCCAGGTGTTCAGCGAATCGTGACTTGAGAGAGAGAGAGAATTTCTGCTGAAAAGTGCCCACCGCGTGTGAGCGAACTTTGGAGGAATGGGAAGGGGAAAGGCGACTTTCTGGACCTGTTTCGTGCTTCTTTTCCCAGCTTGGCTGGTCCTGTCAGGTACGTACTGGGTTGTTTTTGGTGCTGTTCCCACTTGTGCACTTTTGTGTGTGACGCTCAGAGGATATCGGTGCCGTTTACTCTACCAAAATCTAAACAGAGCAACATTACAACTACGTAACACAAGCGCGCTGGGCTTACACCCGAGCCCTTCTGTCACAAGGGATGCCCCTTTTGAAGATTTTTGCCAAACAAACGAGCGCTTTGTCCTTGAACAATTAGCAAAATACGTCTTACAGGCTTTCAAACCCTTTCAAGGACTTTGAAGGAAAGGATTTGAAAGGTTTTGACCTAGATTATGTTTTTCTAACACTTCTGATCAAATTGTCGAAAGTTTCGTCTACTAGTTAGTAGCGCTGCCAATTTTCATGTTATTTTTCCCATGGTTTTATGCGAATCAAATAACGTTTAGGGACTTTTTCAGATACTAAACGACGTAAACAACATGTGTATATGTAAGTGTATATTGCATAGTCCGTGGGCGTTCTTGCGATAATTCTATTTCGCAACCCCGTATCTCTTTCACCCCAATATTGTGTAAAATGTAGAGGAACCGCCGATGACGCATTCTTTTGATGTATCCACCCTTCCCGTGCATATATTTATTTTGCCCAGTAGCAACGACTATGTAAAGTAAACTTGCTTTCAATTTTTTTGTGTGCCGTGTTTTCTTTAGCATGCCTACAGCCCATATGGCAAGGTGATGTCTAACTGGACTTTCTTTGTGGCCCCGAGGTTAGAACACCAGTCCGTTTGTCCGTGCTCGCCTGTTTGACTTGTTCCTTAATGTGTTTACGTTTAAATGCTAATAGCTAATGATATCGTGTGACACGTGGCGCGTAGAATACTAATTTTCAGTTGTATTTACTCCTAAAAAAGGCCCTTGTAGCTCCCAAGTTATGCCTGATATTATCACAGCCATAGCCACAGTATTTGAGGCCTGCAAAACGTTCTCTCATGTAATTTGATTGAATTTTGATATGTAATTATATGTAATGTCGGCTTGAGTCATTGAAGTGCTCAACATATTTGTCAAGTGATCTACTCTATAGAACTGACCTGGAGGCATAAGGCTCGTATTACTTAAAATAACAAGGTATAAAGTCTCAAAAGACTTGAAATACCTTTACCTTGTCGGTTTGCACAGTGCAGTTGCGCAGACGATGTTTTGGGTGTGATTTGAGGGTTGCCATGGTGATTCCCGCCAAATGACAATTCACGGTGTTTGTCCACTGATTGTCCACAAAGATGTTGGGGCACGGTTTGAACCGGTTACAGGCCACAGCATGTAAATTTTATGGATGACATCCTCCGCAGACTCCAAATCTAATGCGAGCGGGCGAAAAAAAAACCAAGCTGAAAAATAAACAATTCCTACAATTTTAGATTTTGACTCAATCATTGTACAAATGGTTTTCATTCAGTGGGAACATCACATATACACAGCCAGCATCTCATATCACTGCATCAAAGTAAGAAACAAAACATTAAATCAGAGCCTTTTCTTGTCTCTTCTCTTCATGTTTTTCTGCGATCCACCTTCCGGCATGACAACAGACATATTCGCCCATTTTCGGCATGTTGACCACTGTCAGAGGGCAACAAAATTTCTTCTTTTTTTTTTTCAAAATCAAGCGAAAGTTAATGCGCGCGCTGATGTCATCCATAAAAATTACTTGTTGTGGCCTTACTGAAGTTCGTTGAACTCGCTCTTTGCTTTCATTATATCCGATCGTATGTATGTATGTAAAATGGTTTCCCTGCAATGAAAGTCTAAGTCTAGGGAAAGAATTTATCCAGTACGTGCTGTAGCCAAGACTAGTCCGGTTAGATCGTTTGTTGGAGCAGATTTCACAAGATATACTCCAGTTGAATGGACGACAGAAAACAAGCAAAAGGAACATCCAAATCAGGCCAATTATCCGTATCTGATGGATCAGGTATAGTCTGGTGTGTTACGCCGAGGGGTGATTATACCGGCTATACTGAAACAGATACAGATAGTGTCTGTCATGCTTAGCCGGAAAGGGTAGAAATCGGCCAAATAGACAGATACCATGCCAGGGGAGTTGGTCCATGCACTAAAGAGCACAGTTTGCCGCTCCCGAAAAACTGTACTCTTTAGCGGACCAACTCCCCTGGCCCTCTGTTGGGTCGTGTGGCGTAGCGGCAGAGTGCTCGACTCGGAACCAAGAGGTCCCGGGTTCGAGTCCTTACATGCCACCGATCTTGTGTGGGAAAGGCACTTTACACGACTTTCCTCACTTAACTTAAGTGAAAATGAGTATTGTCCTGTCCTGTATTTGTACTCTGTGTTGGTGGTGGCATAAAATAAGTTGATATAACTTGAGTGTGACGTCGCCACGTTTGGTCATGAAATGTTGGAATAAAAAAAACTCTCCCTGGCATGTTATCTGTCTATTTGGCCAATTTCTACTCTTTCCAGCCGCTTCCCGAATTCGAAGCCTGGTAGAGTCTAATCTGACGGATGGTCAACGTTGTATAAGACCATCAGACTAATGGGCGTCACCCGTAATGTCTCATTGGACACAACTATACGGAAACTATACACGGGCTACCATCCTTATATACGCAAACATGACCTTTTATATGTACGTCCGTGTGACCACGGATCGATACATGATCTAATTACACTAATTGAGCCAAAGCAAACTCTAGTTTATTGTTGTTGCTGACCCTAATTTGTTGACTGTACAAGTTTTAGTTGAACCTGTGTACGCAACGTACCGAACGCTGGACATAACTTTAAGGAAACTATACACGGGCTATCATCATTATATACGCAAACATGACCTTTTTTTTTTTATTCCAACATGTAATCACAAGACGTGGTGACGGCACACTCAAGTTTTTTCAACTTATATTAATGCCGCCAACAACACGGGACAAATACATGACAGGACAATACTCATTTTCACCTGAGCGAAGTGAGGAAAGTCGTGTAAAGTGCCTTTCCCAAGGGCACAAAATCGGTGGCATGTCGCGATCGGGACTCGAACCCGGGACCTCTCGGTTCCGAGTCGCGCACACTGCCGCTACGCCACAGGACCTTTTATGTGTACGCCCGTGTGACCAGCTATTACATGACGAATTGATACATCACCCTATTGAGGCAATGTCGAGTTTATTGTTGTCATTGACTCTAATTTGTTGACTGTCCATGTAGTTCACTTTGAAAAACAAGCTTGTGTGCGCAACGTACCGAACCCTGGGCATATAACTATACACGGGCCACCATCCTTATATACGCAAACATGACCTTTCAGGCTAATGACCAGGTGACCAGCTATTACATGACAGATACGTGCTTTTACTTCCGTAATTGAGGCAATGTCAACTCTAGTTTATTGTTGTCGTTGACTCTAATGTGTTGACTGTCCTTGTATGTCAATTTGAAAAACAAGCTTGTGTGCGCAACGTACCGGAGGCATTGAAGGGGGCACGCCCCAGTTTATTTGGCGTTTCTATTCAAAGCTGCACACCCTCAAATCTAGCGACCGTCTCTGGCGTGGAATGATTCGGAAGGAAGTTTCTTCAATTCCTTTAAATGTGGTAAAATCAACCAAAAAAAAACATTAATTTCACTCCAAAATTAATGCAAAATTGGGAATCTTCGCGTAGGATAATCTCATAGAAAAAAAAAATTCTGCATCAGAAATGACTGATGCTGGCAGAAAGACCCAAACCTTGACTTCAACCGAGTAAATTATAAAGAAAATTCTAGTACTGTAATTTTTCAATAGAATAATTAATAAGGTTCGTAGCCAAAAGAAATTTTCACCCCAAAATCACCATTTCGTACACTCTTCAGCCATGTTAATGTTTAATGATACTTCGTGGCAGTTATGAGAAATGTCACCTCAAACTTGGACCCTCAAAACCCTTTTGTTACTTTTTTACCACGGACTACCACGGACCCCGGTCGCGGAAGAAGTGGGGTGTGCACCGTTCAATCGTCCATCAATCGCGTCAGGCATTTTCCCGCCTTTTCCCCGTGCGTTCTTTTAGGCCACAGCATGTAAATTTTATGGATGACATCCTTCACGGACTCCAAATCTAATGCGAGCGGACGAAAAAAAACAAGGCGGGATGAAAAAAAAACAAGGTTTCTACATTTCAAAATTTTGACTCAATCATTGTACAAATGATTTTGATTCAGTGGGAACATCATATACAAAGCCAACATCACATATCACTGCATCAAAGTAAGAAACAAAACATTAAATCAAAGCCTTTTCTTGTCTCCTCTCTTCATAGTTATCTGCCATCCACCTTCCGGCTTGGCAACAGACATCTTTGCCCATTTTCGGCATGTTGACCACTGTCAGAAGGCTACAAAATGTCTTTCTTTTTTTTCCAAAATCAGGCGAAAATTAATGCTCGCGCTGATGTCATCCATAAAAATGACTTGCTGTGGCCTAATAGCTCTTGTTTGCCAGATTGGGCGTTGCCAGGGAGATGACGTCATTCACGAGAGTGTCGGGTGAAGGCGTGTCAAACGGCACTTTCACTGGAACTGACGGATAACCACTTAAGACGATAATCTGCTCGTCAAACTCTTAAGGGGACAAAGGGGACATTGAAGTCACTGACGGACTGATAAGATCTGAAGGGGAATGATTCACTTTCTTGGGTCTTTAAGTTACCGGTGCAATAGCTCAATCTGTAGAGTGCTCGCTTTGTAACCGGGAGGTCGTGAGTTCAAACCCCGGCCGGGTCATACCTAAGACTTTAAAAATGGTACACACTTCTTTCTCTGCTTAGCCACTCAGCACATATGAGAAAGATATCACGAATATGAGAAAGAGTGTGGGAAGTTCAAACACACAGCACTACCAGCGGACTAGCCCCCTGCTGTAGTGCCTTGCACAACTGTGTGTCGCCCAAGGGCTACAGAAATGGAGATGGGCACCACCCTACGCTCGGCATAAGAGCACGGAAGACCTTTTTCTTTTTCTTCTTCTTCTTGGGTCTTTAAGAGCGGCACACACAGAGATAGCCGGTACTTTTAAGCATTCAATACAATTTCCGGGCAGCAAAACTGGATTGCCAAGGAAATATAAATTTTCTGGTTAATTTCCTTTCATGTAGTCATTGAAGAGATTCATCAGTCACGTATAGTACAAGTTCAGTAAGATAATTCTTTCAATCAGTGACTAAGGTACTAGTCGTCGAAAATTCGGAGGTATGTACCTTAGGATTTAATAGTCACTGATTGAAAGAATTATCTTACTGAACTTTCATGTAGTAAGTTGAATTAACCCTACCCCATAGCATACTGATATCTGTGAGGCAAAAATGTGATGTTACTGGCGGAAAACGGTTGCTGTTTTGTATCGTAGACTGGTCCTAGTTATTTATGGGTGGTACCCTCAAAGGAGCTCCTCACGTAGTTTGTTTTGGGGCTATTAGAAATTCCAGTGCAAAAGAGAAACCCCGACAAAAAAGCCTAAAAACACGCTAGAAATACCCCCAAAACCCAAACCTCTGCTTGGAGAGTAGAGCAGGCCCAGAGCAAGGTTAGCTGTTGTGCTTGGCGGTTTTGTAGTGGGTTTGAGAAGCGGTTTTGCGCTCGTTGGGGTGTACTACTGGTTTGTCGAATTATACTCCAAACCGTGACCAAGTGGAAACTAAATATCGCGTGTCTATTAAAGCATACAGAAGCGCACAGTAAGTGTTTGCATACTGTGCTGGACAGGCGGCCTGGCGAATTCTTGTAGTAAGGAGCTGAATGAGACTTGGGGGTCAAGAAGGATTGTAAGGGTACGGAGTCTTACACAAGACAGACAGAAAGTCAAAACCATGAATCTAATTTTTTTTAGTAATCGAACTGTTATTGTTTCCCAAGAGGATTAAGTCTTCTTTGACGTGTATATGCGTCTCTCTCTCTCTCTCTGTGTGTGTATGTGTGTGTGTGTGTGTGTGTGTGCGTGTGTGTGTGTGTGCATTTGTGGATCTTTAATTTGTCTCTTTCTCTCTCTATCTCTCTCTTTCTCTGTGTCTGTCTCTTTCAGAGGCTCTCTCTGTGCGTGTAGCTGTCTGCTGTGTGTGCCCGTCTGTCTCTCTCTCTCTCTCTCTCTGTGTATCTCTGTATCTGTCTGTCTCTATCTCTTTCTGTGTGTGTGTGTGTCTGTCTGTCTGTATGTGTGTGTGTCTCCCTATCTCTGTTATCTGTGTGTGTGTGTGTGTGTGTGTGTGTGTGTGTGTGTGTGTGTGTGTGTGTGTGCGTGCGCGCGTGTGTGTGTGTGTGTGTTTTGTGTCTGTGTTTGTGACTGTCTGTCTCTTTCAAAGTCTCTCTCTCTTTGTGTATCTGTGTTTGTGTGACACTCTTTCAAAGGCACACACTCTCTCTCTCTCGTGTGTGTGTATCTCTTTCTCTCCCTCCTTATCTGTCTCTCTCTCTCTATGTTTGTGAGTGTTTGTGTGTGTGTCTTCCTCTCTTCCTTTCTCACTCTGTATGTATATGTAACTATATGTACATGTATATTTCTGACCCAAAGGCATCTAGTTCTGCCTGTGGCATCATAAGAGCAATGTTTACTGAATAATATTTGATCTCCACAGCTAAGTCCTGATCCCAAGTACTGAGCGGATTTATAGTTGAACAATTTAATGTAATTACAGTATGCGGCTCCTGCTTTGAAAATGACCTTAACGTACATATAACGGAAAGTTAGTCTCGGGTTTCTAATCTAATTTCGTTACTTCTTTTTATCAAAGATTAGGCCTGTATATATAAAGATTATCGTTGCATAATAAAGTGAGGCAAAGGATTGCCTGAGGCAAAATCTATTACATGTAATACCACACAAAAGCTACAAGTGAGAGGGCGGCTGTTCCTTAGCATTCTGCCTGTGTTTGTGTGTTTGTGTGTGTGTTTGTTTGTTTGTCTGTGTGTTTGTTTGTTTGTTTGTTTGTTTGTTTGCTTGCTTTGACAGGATGTCCGGCCGTTAAAGGCATCCAGTGTAGTTTTTATGGCTTGAAAACCAGATTTTTCAAAGCCAATATTCTAGTCATTTATCTACATACTGAGTTGAAAGCACACTGCCCAATGTACATTGAACCTCATGGAGCAAAAGTTACCAAAATCCTGACGGAAAATGGTCACTGGAAGGGCCCTGGGCTGATTTTTAGGGTACCACCCAGAAAATTTAAAAAAAAAACCTCATTTTGGGGCTTGTTTCTGCAGTTTTTAAAGCCAAAAGTATGAAATACTGATTCAAATGTGCTAATGTGAAGCAGTATGTGTCAATATCACAAAGACTGCCTTATTCAGAAGATCTCCAGTTTTGCTGCCCTGAAATTGAATTTAATGTTACACAAATTGCTGCTGATAACCACCATGTGGCTTAAATACGAGACTGGAGTTCACCAGGCCTCCATCCGGGTGATTTGTAGTGAATCACCAACTTCCAGACAGTAGTATTTTTACCCTCGCACACAGGGGCATGTCCCTACTCTTTTTGAAAGGTTCTAACGTGGGGTGTGGCTCTCCTCAAACATGGGACCTCCATTTAACGTTCTATCCGAGGGACGTCCCTAACCAGAGCTAGGTACTCATTTTCACCTGAGTGAAGTGAGGAACGTCGTGAAAAGTGCCTTTCCCAAGGGCATTAGGGTGGGTTTGAACCCAAAACTTGGGCCAAACACCCAACCATTACAATCCTATGGCTCTGGGGATATTACGTCATGTAGTGGGTGTTCAGGTTTCAGCACTGACTTGAACAGAGACACTGTGGCGGCCTTTCTCCTTATCCAAGGAAAAAAACAAAGAAAGCAAGAATGTTTTCACCTTTTAGCCTATACCAGGCTTCATACGCAGCTGGAAAGTGTAGTTCTAAATTGGCCAATTAGACAGATGATATGCCGGGGGAGTTGGTCCGCTAAAGGAGTACATTCTGGAGTGGCAAACTGTACTCTTTAGCGGACCAACTTCTCCGGCATGTTATCTGTCTATTTGGACAATTTCTAGTCTACCCTATAGCCTCTAACAGGCTCCGCGGATCGCTGGAAAAATAGTAGAAATTGGCCGAAATAAAGGAATAGTATACCAGAGAAGATCCGGCCAGAGGGAAGATCCAATTGCGACCCACGAAACCTGTCGGGGGTCGCTACGTTTTTTGAAGTTCACTAATCGCTCTCTAATACATGCAAAATGGTCGCAAATTGGATCTTCTATGGCCCTGGATCTTCTCTGGTATATACTATCCCTTTATGTCGGCCAATTTCTACTATTTTCCAGCGATCCGCGGTGCCTGGTAGAGGCTAACTTTATCCAGCCACTTCTGAAGCCTGGTACTCGTAGTAGTAAGAAGCTTCTGACTCTCCCACACTGGGTTAGTGACCCGGCTTGGGGCGTGGTACGCCGTGTTAGGGTAAACATTATCCGATCGGCGGGTCCTTGAACCTTATTTACCGCGTTCCTTTCCAATGCCTTCTGCACATGTAGGTTAGGTAATGTACACCTGAAGAATGTTCCCTTTCAGGCCTGTTAGGGACACAAGAAGTCAGGCCACTCTGGGTCATTTGACGTTGGGAAAACCATCGTTTTGTGAAGCAGGTGAAAGTACATGTTGTAAGACGTCTACAAGAAATACAAGTTTACACGCTAAGACAAAGCGCTGTAAGGCCACAGTAAGTAATTTTTATGGATGACATCAGCGCGCGCATTGATTTTCACTTGTTTTTGGAGAGAAAAAAAGAAATTTGGTTGCCTTCTGAAAGTGGTCGACATGCCGAAATTGGCAAAGATGTCTGCTGCCATGCCGGAAGAAAAATGCTCTGATTTAATGTTTTGTTTCTTACTTTGATGCAGTGATATGTGATGCTGGCTGTGTACATGTAATGTTCCCACTGAATCAAAACCATTTGTACAATTATTGAGTCAAAATTTTAATATGTAGAAACCTTGTTTTTCGGCCCGCCTTGTTTTTTTTTCGCCCTCTCGCATTAGATTTGGAGTCTGTCATCCATAAAATTTACATGCTGTGACCTAACATGGCGGTAGCATTGTTTGGAATAGCCTGCGCTTACAAAAATAACAACAACAAAGAGTCCTGAAATCTCCCCCTTCAATCACCCAAAGTTTTGTTTTTGTCATGCATATGGCGGTTTTTTGGAACAGAAGTGAAAACGATATCAGTAGTATCGCCTGTGGATCTTGTAAAAACAGGCAGGCAGATTTCTACTAGCCTATGGGTCAAAGTACGGGGATGTAAAGATATGGGTCATTTTCAACGTTTTACACTTTGCTTTTGGAACATATATTTAGGCCAAAGCAAGTAAATCTTATGGATGACATCCTCTGCAGACTCCAAATCTAATGCGAGCGGACGAAAAAAAAACAAGACGGGCCGAAAAAACAAGGTTCCTACAAAACTTTAAAACTTTGACTCAATCATTGTACAAATGGTTTTGATTCAGTGGGAACATCACATATACACAGCCAGCATCACATATTACTGCATAAAAGTAAGAAACAAAACATTAAATCAGAGCCTTTTCTTGTCTCCTCTCTCCATCTATAGTTATCTGCCACCCACCTTCCGGCATGGCAACAGACATCATTTTCGGCATGTTGACCACTGTCAGAAGGCAACAAAATTTCTTCTTCTTTTCCAAAATCAAGTGGAAATTAATGTCATCCACAAAATTTACTTGCTGTGGCCTAAGCGTCATGTTCCAAGTCAGGAGTCAGGCTACAGCACCTGTGCAGACGTGGTACTTAAGACACCCAGACTGCTTTCTTCAAGTAGACTGTTAAGAAGTACGGCTTCTGAAATCGATTGGACGATATTAGTTACATTTTCAACGGGCGTTCAAAGTTTGCAGTGCTCTAGCACTACTTGTTTTACTTTCCAATGGTGTTTGCAAAGCTTTTGAGCGATACATTTTTCACCAAGCATAGAGTCCTAATTATTTGTCGGATCACGTACAACAAAGAGAGAGTAGAACTTGATAATCTGATACAATCTATGTTCCCCTTCTTCATACCTCTAAGCTGTACAGATAAATTTATATTTCTAATGAGCTTAGACAAACCTTCTATATTGAAACATACCTGTTCTTACCTTTTTGCCGTTACTACGAAACGAGAAGAAACCGAATTTACTTAATTTACTTAATTGTAGTTAAAAGATTTAAAACCTCTACCTACCGACCCTTTTTTTTTTCAGGAATTAAACCAGAAAAAAACGTTAATTTTTCTAGGCCCTTGTGAGGTACTCAGGCTAGTAGACACTGTAGCCGATCATGACCTGAAGACCGGGCCGGCTGATCCAATTTTCCTGCCCGTTTCACCACGTTACGATCAGTGACTATGGACACGCACGGGTTTGAGTCAGACCGATGCACTTCAGTACACAATCTCCATGTAGAAAAAGGCAGACACAACCGCATTCCTCTAGAGCAAAGGATCTGCCAATTTGCGATTTAGATAAGATTGAGGATGAGTATCATTTTGTAGTCGATTGCACGTTATATAGTAATGAGAGAGATTCCCAATATTCTTATATACTAGATAAGTTCTCCAGCTTTGGACATTTAAATGAATCAGAAAAATTCATATTTCGTATGACACTTGACAAACCATGTATCATTAGTTCTATATGCTCGTACATCTATAACTGCGTCAAGAAGCGAGAAGAAGTCGAACCTGTAAATAGTAGACCACATTAGTATGTATAGTTTAAGTGTTATTGCTGTATCCTTTTCCTTGTCTATTCTTGTACTTCATTCATTCTTAAAGGCACACGCAATTTCAGGGCAGCATATTGGAAATTTGAAACACCCTATCCCACAGCATACTGATATCTGTGAGTAAAAATGTGATGTCGCTGACGGAAAACGGTTGCTTGTTTCGTATCGTGGATGCTGGTACTAGTTATTTATTGGTGGTACCCAAAAATAAAGAGACTCCTCACGTTGTTTTGGGGATATTTCAAACGCTTCAAGTATGAAATTATGACGACAATGTGCAAGAAATGTCAATATCAGATAGATTTCCTCATCCAAAATATTTTTGGGGGATTTGCCGTCCTACAATTGCATAGGATACCTTTGATCCCTAAGCAGATCTTTCAACGGCAAAGTCGTATACAACCGGCAAGACTGTATAGAAAGACACTTATCATTATTATGATATTAAAGCTAGGCAAGACTTTTGGAATTAGATACCGTCTTGACACTGACACTGTCCACATAGTAAACAGACTTCACCCCATTCATTTCTGTCGCGCTGTTTAACACGCACGTAAAACATGCCACGAACGTACGTACACACGCACACACATGTAGACGCCCTCTTGCGGTTGAAAAAGGTAGTACAGTCCGTTTGTCCTGAGGTAACCCTGCCTGCAGCAGTAATGAAGCGATTACGCTGACCCGATCAGGCGCACGTCCTTCAGTCTGGCATGTAATCAACTAGTCTGATTTGTAGGCTGAATAAATAGCAGAAGTCGGCCTAAATTGGGGATATAATTGGCCACGCCAGAACAGTTTTCCGGTCATAGAGGGTCCAGTGTGCTTTTCGCCGGTTCCCTAGTAGTCCGCCACCCAGTCTTGGGTGGCGGACTATGTAGGGAGCCCCTACTCTCCAAGCAGAGGTTTGGGTTTTGGGGGTATTTTTAGCGTGTTTTGACCCCAAACCTCTGCTTGGAGAGTAGGGAGCCCCCCCGGAGCTTGGGATTTGCAGGCTGAGGCAAACTGGACCCTCTATGACTGGCCAATTTCTACTATTCATTCAGCCTGCAAAGGAGTCTGGTGGAGACTAGAAATCAACGCAGCCAAACGTTACTAGAAAAACGCAGCAGAAAGAACGACGGGTGCGATCATGAGCGCTGCAAAACAAATCTGAATGTTTCACACCTGCAAAATAAGTTTAAAGCAAAGTACCAAGTCGTGAAAAGGCTGCTATTCTGTGCGTTTTTCTGCCATAACCTTCTGAAATTTACTTTATTTCCATAATCTATTTTCCGTACTGTCCAAAAAGTCAGGAAAGTCCGTGGTCAATTTGTTTTTGGTATGCAAAATGGTCCACCAAATCTGCTACCTCGCTTACTTCATGAATATAAAATTCAGCTGCAAAATCTTAAAGGCATTCAAAGTTATTTCAGGGCGGGTAAAATTTGGATTTTCAAAGTCCATTTTCTGGTCATCATTTTAATGTACTAAGCTGACTCCACAAGTCCACATTATCCCATAGTAGGTATACCTATTTCTGTACGACAAAAATGCGATGTAGTTGACGGAAAACGGTTGCTTGTTTTGTATCATAATCAGGTTCTAGCTATCTTTTAGTAGTACCAAAAATAAAGAGACGCCACACGTAGCTTTGCGGCTACGTCAAACGGTTCAGCTACGAAATGATGAGGCAAATGTAGTAAGAAATAGCAGATGTCTTCATCCAGAATATTTTGTTTTGTTTTGCTACCCTAAAATTGCATTGGATGCCTCTCGAAGAAGCTAAAGCCTCGGTCACAACCCGCCGTACGTGCTTCTGCGTGCTGTCTACGTGCAAAAACGTGGGCAAACGTAGGGCATCCGTGCGTGGTGAGTACCGGCTCCGTACGGAATCCTACGGATTTGGGAGCACGCAGACACGCCGTAGAAGTTTAAGTGCATGTAATTTATTTGTAAAACTTTTTCTACGTGCGGTCTGCGGATTCACCACCCGTATGTGCGAGTACGTGCGACGCGCGTGCTCCGTACGTGCCGTGCGGAAGAAGTACGTGTGAGTACGGCCTCCTTGCGGTAAAGTGGCAATCGCACAGAGATCGTACGTTGTAAGCACGTACAACTCACTTACCACTTGCGCAACGTACGATGCACGCAACCGCTCACGGCCAGACGTGGCGTGCAGACCACACTCTTACACCTTGCGAAACCGTGCGAGTGACGTGCGTCGACGCCACTCCTTCTCCGCGTTTTCAGAAAAAAACGTAGCAGACATAGCCTCCCAAAAACGTACGGACAAAAAGCACGTACGGCGGGTTGTGACCGAGGCTTAAGGGAAAATATCTCGTCTTCATTATTCAGTTTTCCCAAGAACGAAGAGAATCTATTTCCATTCCCTCAAGCGGACAAAAGACAAGATAAAGCAAAACCAAACACATGGCAGATAATGGTATTGTCATTACGGCTCTCTACCCGTCACCGACAGAAAGAAAAATCTCCCAGAAGTGTTTCGGTATGGAAATCTTAAGTAAACCTGCTGAAATGGGTAAGAGGCAGGGATTGAAGTTCTTGTCGACTGGGAGTTAGTTGATGGAAGTTGCCATGGCAACGGTAACTAGGCAACGGTGTAAACGATTTCTGCGGCCGACAATGGCGGTGATTGGTGAGGTAGTGACACAGAGCGACGCCGGAGGAAATAATGAATGAATGAAGACCTTTATTGAACATATTTGCCCCAATGGGTTAAGGCCTAGGGAAAATGCTGTGTTTCCCGCTACCCGACCGACCCTAGCAAAGACCACCAACCCTGGTCCTTTTTTGATAGTCGGCCGCCGATAGCCTCTACCAGGCTTCGGGAGGCGGCTGGAAAGAGTAGAAATTGGCCAAATAGAGAGAGGTAACATTGGTGCGGCAAAATGTATTCTCCCCGCAGACAAACTCGCCTGGCATGTTATCTCTATTTGGTCAATTTCTACTCTTTCCAGCCGCCTCCCGAAGCCTGGTAGAAGCTATCGGCGGCCGACACGAGAATTTTTGACTCAGTGACTCGGTGATACTGGACTTATACTTCAACCACTGATTTCTTTCGAGGGACGAAGTCAAGTATTTGGTATGGTGTTGAAAAGAGAAGTGTACTGATGCACTTCAGTTTTATGTTAACTGTATTTTTTATTACTTTGGCTAAAATCTAAACAAAAAGTTGAAAAAGTGAATCCTTACCTACCGGCCTAAATTTTTTCAGGACTGTAATATAGTTAACACAACATTAATGTTCTTAGGCCTAAGAACAGTTTACAAAAACAGAATAGTTTACTAATCCAGAGACATTACATAGTCCTTGACTAATCGTAGCAAATACATACAGGCTTAGTCATAGGAAATGATACGGAAACTACATTAAACACGAATGAAAGGATACTGAATTAAGTACATTGGGGCAGGAAGTAGTGCCAGCCTGTACTCTAAACCACGCAATTTATGGTCATATCAAATGATTTCTGCGTGACTGACTTTATATTTCTGTACATTTTTTTTTGTCTTTTCAGAAATTTAGATTTCAATATTGCAGAGTAGTTGTATTATTAGAGAGGACAATAAGGCTTAGCCTTATAGGTGTTTTTTTCTTTTACAGACATGTATTCTAACTAATGTAACATTCACGAACATTTAATAATTGTGTTTTATTGCAAATTCATGCCCGAGGGCATTGCAGGAACAGAAGAAACATTCGGTATAAAAAGAAATAGTACACATAGAACTACTGATAACTACTAAGAAACTACTAGTAAAAACTACTGGGTTTGACTTCTTTTTTGAAGACAGAGGAAGACAAAGGATCCCACTTTTTCCGTATTTTGGGTTTTTTCGGATGTTAAGAGGAGAGTAGTTTTCTTTTCATTTGTATGTGTGAAAGTTTGGGTAGAATTTGGAGGCTACGTCAAAGAGTTAGTTTCGTTCATTGCTATAGAGGGTACAATTTGAGATAAAATGCGTTTCGTCTTCCGCCGTATTCAACGTAACAATTTATACTGGGTTAAGTCACTAAAGGAATGCGAGCTTATATAGATGCTCACGTGACGTGTCCGCCATTGTGTCCTGACCAGTGTCCTGACCTTGGTCCAGTTTTCCCTGACAGAATGACCTTGTGTTTCACCTCTATTCCTGTCTCGTAGCCAGGCCGCTAACTTCTGGAAACATGCCCGCAGCTAGCAGGGCTTTTTAGGGGCTAGGGGTGCTGTAGCCAGTGACCGTTCCTATCGTGTTGTTGTTGTTGTCCTTGTTGTTTAACGTCTATTATGTCGCTAGACGTGGTCTCTAGGTGCTCAGTTTTACGCTTGGTTCAGTTCAGAGTCAGTTGTCTTCTTTCAAGGTATTAACACTTTGAAAATGGTGACTTGTGCTTGTGTGATGCTGGGAGTGTTTCTAGGAGAGCACGTGTTCTATGCCAGAATGGGGGGGTTGATTGCAGGCACGATTCTGGATAGTCTTACTCTCCAAGCAGAGGTTTGGGTTTGGGGTTATTTTTTGGCGTGTTTTTGGACTTTTTTTTCGGGGTTTCTTTTTTTGCACTGAATTTTGTCTTTTTGAGTTGGGAAGAAAAATTCCAGTGCAAGAAAGAAACCCCGATTGAAAAAAGTCTAAATACACGCCAAAAATAACCAAAACCCAAAATTACGGAGAATGGCACCCAGGCTATCGGAAATCAGCTGGAAAGAGTAGAAGTTGTCTTAATAGACAGATAACATGGTCCGCTAAAGTACAGGTTTGCCACACCCGGTGTACTCTTTAGCGGACACTGGCATGGCATGTTGTCTCTCTATTTTTACCCTTTCCAGCCGCTTCCGAAGCCTGGGAGAGGCTAACAGAACATATGATAAGACCCCAAAAGTCCCAGCTAAGAATCCCTAGGTCTGTGTGGAGCCTCCCGTAACGGTTTAGGTGCAAACATAGGATAGCCTTTCCTCGGTATGTTTCAGAACGTTCTTTCTTTCTCGGGAAAAAATCGGCAAAATAGATGAAATAATGATGAAATACCTTTATTGTACATGCATGCCACGACGGGCTAGGTACAGGTCAAGACTTAACAGACACATAACAAACGTGTGTAGAAAACATACATAAGGAACATACAAGGATACTATACTAAGCTAATACAAAGTGTTCTAGTTACTGATCTAATACAGAGTGTTCAACTTCTTCTCGCTTTTTTGTACAATGGAAAATGTGGGAACAGATCATGTTTGTGATACTGGGTTTGTCTAGACGCATCAGAAATAGAGAGCGATAATTTGATAGTTTAAGGCACAGAATACACCGGAAGGTATCTGCTTGGAGTTTACAGATAACATGCTAGGGGTGGTCCGCTAAAGTACAGGTTTGCTGCTCCCAGTGTACTCTGTACCTTACCCTAGCAACTCATCACTCTCTATTTGGCCGATTTCTTCCCGGCCGCTTTCCAGCCGCGTACGAAGCCTGGTAGAGGCTAACAGAACATATGATAAGACCCCAAAAGACTTTGTGGAGCCTCCCGAAACGGTTTAGCTGCAACCACAGCATAGCCTTTCCTCAGTATGTTTCAGAACGTTCTCTCTTTCTCTGGATTTTAAAAGTCAGACGATAAAACCACTTTCCTGAGGAAGGTTTACGATTTGAGCTCCGTTCTTAATGTGTAAGAACGCACTGTGACTTCCGTCGTCATGACAACGCTTCGGGCGGCGAAACGTATTCTTTTATGGGCGACCATTACAAATCTTTTATTCTGCGTTCTGAATATTTTACACGAGTCTTTCTGTGAGCGTTTGTTTTCATTAGGGGATTGTCGTTTGGAGGCGAATTCCATAAAAAAGACATTTGTATGTTTGTCGGTATCTAGTAGAAGATGTAAATGTCGTACATGTAAGTGACAAAGTTTCGGTTTGCTTGTACGCTGAACTTTACAAACCATCCTGGCGCTCTAACAGTATACGGGTTTAGACGTCTGTAGTAGGGAACGTCCATAACTGCTCAAAAGCGTAAATGTAACTTGACCCAACTTTTACCGAGTAACTTTTCAATTTTTTTTGTTAAAGAAATTTGCAATCGAGCCATAATATTTCTAGGAAGAAATTCATAAGAAATAAGGTATTCCATATTTCATACTACTTATAGTTGTTGGTATGGTTCGCGAAACACTTGAAAACTCTATTTGTTGGTATCTAAGGCGTCTTTGTGTTGTCGAAATTAGAAAGCGATTAGTCTGAGGCCCGCTCCCTCCCTGGTGTGAAACGGACGGTCCCCTGTATTAGTTCTATGATGCCACTCCGTGTGGAAAACGTGCATGTTGACCAAGTTTGTCGGTCCGGGCAGGAAGAACATGTTCCAACTCACATCGTTATCCCGACTCAAGGATGACGACCACTGTGTTTAGAAGTCTAGTACAAGCCCGTGGTGTAGGTACAGGGCGGCAGGGGCGGTCTGTACGGAGACCGGCGGGAGGATGGGGCAGAGAGGCCCGGCAGAAGTGGGTGTTGTTGGCGGTCCTAACATGGACGCTTACCGGTGAGTTTTGTGCTTTCACGTGGATACAGATGTTTAGATGACGGGCAGGCGATAAATATACGTGATATACCCATTTTAACATTCAACTGACACTATAGCTCGCCCTTCAATGTTACAGTATTACGTAACATGAAAAAAACAACTATAATTCAGTTTTGCAGCCGACGACGTCGTTGTTGTTGTTATGACTTAGTCCAAGTGTGATATAACTAGAAACAAAGTAGGCTTGGGTGTTTTTGTGTTGTGATCTTTTCAAAAAAACTAGTATCCTTCCAGAATTTGCCGTTCTTGTTTTCGTTTGCTGTGTTTAGTATATTTTAAAAACTATCGGTACTAGCACATTGTCAACTAAAAATCTCCAAGCAGATCTTTTGGTGACTGTAAAGACAGTATTAAATTGGCCAGGCTGTGTCCATTTCCAAGGAATTTACCAGGTATAGTTTGGCTGGCGTAAAAAAAGACACCAGCACAAGAAAGAAAACCCGACGAAAACGCCTAAAAGCACTAATCTCCAAGCAGATCTTTTGGTGGGGGTAAGACAGTATCAAATTGGCCAGTCTGTAACCATTCCCCCACCCAAGTTGGTGGTGGTAGCGACAAAAAGGGCCACATATAAAAAGCAAACGATCTTCCACCATCAACCTCTGCTTGGAGAGTACTAAAGCACGAAACCTCTGCTTGGAGAGTACGCAAGTATAGTATTCCGCCCCACGCTTTGTACAAACGGGCATCAACGCCTCTGTCAGCGAGGTTACGTGACAAATGACTTGGCCTGAACTGCAGTGCAATTTGTCCGACTCTTATTCAGCCAGCTGAACGTATTCTTGTAGCCACAGAGTTTCTGAAGTGCACATTCAGTCATTCATTCAAGCGAAGACCGGTGTGGTAGCCTAAGTGGGTGGAGTGTTCGCTCTGCATATGACACTGTTAAAGGTTTCCAGTGCAGTTTTTAGGGCTTGGAAACCAGATTTTTAAAGCCAATATTCAAGTCATTTATCTACACACTGAGTTGAAACCACACTATCCCAATGTATATTGACCCTCATGGAGCAAAAATTCAGAAAAGTCTGACGGAAAATGGCTACTGGAAGGGCCCTGGGCTGATTTTTAGGGTACCACCCAGAAAATAAAGGACTCATCTTGGGGCTTGTTTCTGCAGTTCTAAAAGCCCAAAGTATGAAATACTGACTCAAATGTGGTAATGTGAATGTGTCAATATCACAAAGATCGCCTTATTCAGAATATTTTCAGTTTCGCTGCCCTGAAATCGCATTGGATGCTTTAAAGGCAACCAGTGTAATTTCGGGGCAACAAAACTGGATTTTCAAAGTCAATTTTCTGGCCATTCTTTTATGTGTAGAAAGTTAAAGCAAGCCCATGACCTGTGAGGCACAAGTATGACGTCGCTGACGGAAAATGGTTGCTTGTTTTGTATGCCGTTAAGTAGGCTGGTTCCGGCTATTTATTGGTGGTAACCAAAAATAAAGAGACTGCTCACATAGCCTGTTTTGGGGTTATTTCAAGCGCCTCAAGTATGCAATGATGACTGGAATATGCAAAGGAACGGAAGTGTGAATTTCAGACAGATCATTTCATCCAGAATATTTATGAATGCCTAGGTCACATGCGGCGTATTTTGTTGATGTACAACATTTTGTCAAGCAGGCTATGACAGAACCATACGCCGTCGAGGATTTAAGAGACAGCCTTTTCTGTAAAAAAAAAAGGACAACTGGATTTCGTACAACAAATCCACAACTGTCCTACAAGATCGTATGATGGTTGTGTCAGCCTCCACCAGGCCTTTCTACGGATCGCAGAAGTCGGCCAAAAAAGAGAGTAAAGTTGGTCAAGGTAGTCCGGCCGCGGGGAGGTAGTTTCTTTCCATCTGCGCCAGTCAAACCTACAAAGCGGCTAAACTCCCCTGGCAATTGTTCTCCTATATATAGCCAGCGTAGTTAGTCTGGTAGAGACTATGGTTGTGTAACCGGGCCTTCTAGCGGCTTTTCGCGGTACTGCGACAGAACATCTGATTGGTTTGCGCATCTTTTTTCTATATCTAAGCTATTCACAAATTTTACATAACTAGAATGCTGAAAAGAAACTATAATATTGTCATAATCACTAGAAAACCAATCAGGTTGAAAAGTTCAGTTGGTTTAAGTTGAGGGCGGGACCGAAAACTTTATTAATCTTTTCCTTCAGTGTTTTCAACGCCATTCAGGTCTCTTTTGACAACTTTTGTGCCTCTTACATACAGCCCTTTGTACGAGCAACTCCTTTACTTCTATAGCCACGTTATAGCTTGGATTACTGAAAAGAAAGGCGCCTTTCAACGCACTTCATACATCATAGATGGTTGCATAGGAGCGAACTGAAAAATTTCAAGTTGCGTTGCCTTGTTTTGAACAAGATCCCAATGTTTGCTATATACCACTTATATTTTAGCAATGATTTTCTTCGACTGTTCACTTAGTGATATTATTTTTACGACTATTTCTAGTAATATTCCCAGAACACTGACATTGACACATTAGTTGGTATTATCGTAACTCTACACTCTACCGAAGCTCTTGAGCCGGCTTTACTTGTGTACAGAGGAGTCAGTGAAAGAGTGGGGAAGTGTGAACAAGCTTTTAGAGCCTTTGAACACAGTTATCCAGGTTGTCGACTTTTCTCCAAAGCGACTGCTTTGATATTAAAACTGCCTAAAGCGTCGGTCACAACCCACCGTGTGTGCTTTTTGTCCGTACGTTTTTTGGGAGGCTATAAGTCTGCTGCGTTTTTTTCTGAAAACGTGGGGAAGGAGTGGCATCGACGCACGTCACTCGCACGGTTTCGTAAGGTGTAAGAGTGTGGTCTGCACGCCAAGTCTGGCCGTGAGCGGTTGCGTGCATCGTACGTTGCGCAAGTGGTGAGTTGTACGTGCTTACAACGTACGAACTCTATGGAAACGCCACTTTACCGTAAGGAGGCCGTACTCACATGTGCTGCTTACGTACCGTATGTACGGAGCACGCGCGTCGCTCGTACTTGCACGTACGGGTGGTGAATCCGCAGACCGCACGCACAAAAAATTGAGGTGTTCAAAAACTCGTGTCGTAGAGTGAAACTCGTTGCTACCAAGCGCAGTTTGGGGCATCATCACTAGAAATAAACAACTCTTGCAAAGATTGTAGTCGGCTGGTGTTCTTCCAGGTCGGCTACTATTTGGGTGCGGCCATATAATTCAAAATGTTTAAAACATTCGGGTGTGAGAGGGTCGGCAGTGGTCGGGGCACGGTTGGGAGTCAAATCTAACTCGAATTTAACTCAAATTTGATTCGATTCGTTTCAAAAGGTAGTCTGGTTGCTCCCGAACTTCAGGCAAACTTGGTCTGCCGGTGTTCGGTAATCTCCAAGCAGATCCCTTTCGGTGGCAAGACAGTATCCATTAGTCAGAGAAGGTCACCGGCCACCGACGTTGGAGGGGGCTAGCCTCTACTAGGCTTCGTGAGGCGGTTGGAAAGGGTAGAAATCGGCCAAATAGAGAGATAACATGCCGGGGGAGTTTGTCTGCTGGAAGAGAACATTTTGCCGCACCTGGTAGAAGCTAGGTGGGGGAAGCGACAAAAAAAAACGGCTAATAAAAAGCTAACGATCATTCTCCAACCTCTGCTTGGAGAGTAGGTGTTCGGGGGATGGTTCTGAATGTGTGGCGGGGGATTAACACATGAGTTGCGGGGAGACGGGCGCGGCACGTCGTAACCCAGGATTAGCTCCAGTCAAGGTTGTTCCCATGTACAGGTTATTCATGAAGGGTGCTTTCAGGTCGTATCAGCCCTATTGACGCCGTGATTGGAACAATTACCTTGTTGATAAATACTGACAAATTTACTCTAAGCGTTGTGGACGGGTTCATTTAGCAACTGGAGGGATGAAGAAGAACTTAAAGGCACCTAAAGCGACTTCAGGGTGGTGAAACTGGATTTTCAGAGTCACTTTTTGGGTCATTTTTTCCCAAATGTAGTTAGTTATGTGGGGTCGTGTGGCGCAGTCGGTAGCGCGTTCGGCTCACACCCAAGAGGTCGTGGGTTCGAATCCTGCCCATGTCACCGACCTTGTGCCCTTGGAAAAGGCACTTAATCGACTTTCCTCACTTCACTCAGGTGGAAATGAGTACCTAGATTCGGTTAGGGACGTACCTCGGATAGGACGTTAAATGGAGGTCCTGTGTTTGGGAGAGCCACACCCCACACATGTTAAAGAACCCACCCCACACTTATCAAAAAGAGTCGGCGACCTTCCCGGTGTGCGTGATTCAAACCTTACAGTCCGGTCTTACGCAGCTTGTACATGTACGTACGTCTATTACAACTATGGAATGCCCCCCCC
>NW_017804198.1:1443824-1454085 GCF_001625305.1 Branchiostoma belcheri
CCCACACACACATAAAAAACGTCTTGCTATATGGATTGGTCCACTTTTGGGTACGATGAAAAGTATTGCAGAAAATTACCCCCACATCAATCCTGAAGAGAACAGAGCCTTATCAGACCGTTGTTGTGCTGATGAGATCTAAATGGATTGATTGATTGCTATTGGTCAACTGAAACAAAGGGGCGTGGTCAAAGGTGGAGAATAGATGTCATTTGGTTTGACCAAGTTGTCAAATTAGGCCACACCGACTCAATTGATGACATCCGCGCCCGTATAGCCTGTTCTCAACAAAACAAAATAACGTCCTCCGAGGCTCTGGCCTGGTTCTAGGCCTGGGTAGTCCATGGTACATGTAGTAAGCGACAATACGGAGCCTGTGGTAACTCTGGAGGACGGCACCCAGGCTACCGAAGCTTCGAGACTCAAGTATACAGGAAAAGGTTTAGAACAATATATCTTATTAGCTTTGTTCAGGTATCCGTGTATAAAAAGATTTTGATATAATAATAATCATTATGTCTTGTTGTACGTTTTGGTTGAATGGTCTATAGATCGTGCGAGCATCGATAGATCGTCGACCGTAACTCGGACGACGTACGCCCGTGTGTCGAGCGAGCTTCGGCCGACTCCTGTCTGGTTAAAAAGGTGGTCGTTGTGTTAACCAGACGGTAGTGTAAATTTGTGGCTCTTGTGGTAGTATTTGATTTGGATCCTTCACAGAATTCCTGTTTGTATTTCTATTTTATTCTGCCAGTACGTTCCATTACTTTGCTTAAAAAAATATAACGACAGGTCAAACATAAAAATTGGTTAAACTATTCATTTTTGGTGGATACACGGCCTTGCTTCTTCTGTGTGCCATGTCATGGGGACTTCATTATCATAGATGTATTCCCAAGCGATCGCCCGAGCCTCGCACAATGTGACAGCGACGATTTTCAAGGCAAAAATACGCGCGATCGTCGGTCGATCTCAAAATCGGCCGATCTTTCGGCGATTGACAAATACGGCCGAAGCTCGTCGACAATGTGACGGGGGCATTACTAGTACTCGTAACTAAATACTCAAGGGCATAAACAAGTAGAGCAGTGGGGTCGTGTGGCGTAACGGCCCAGAACCCAGAGGTCCTCGGTTCGAATCCCCCATCTGGGCAAGAATTTGTAATAAATAGTATTCAAAATTTAACAGCTCTTTTACTCGTTCTAGTGGTTAGTTTCACATCTGTTGTCATGGAAGCGATTTGAACCAGCCTGAGTGACTTTGCATCATTTTGTAGTTTATCTTGAAAACAAATAAAGAGAATTCACCTTCGAATAGGCCTGAAAGGCTAATTAGTTTAACTAATCGACTGTTAGGTAATCAGTTATTTATGGACAATAGCCAAAGTGTAACCACTTTTTGCTGATAAGAACGCCACCTAGACTGCGAGTAGGAGCGCTCCCTAGCATACATGACCTGTACTGCAGCCTCATGATGACTGGCTTCCTTGGGAGGGGGGCCTCATGAGGATTGTGCGACTCATAATGGCCTTAGTTCCCATTCAAAGTTCTTTTTGCTTAGTAAATACCAAGAGGAGAACTACTCTAAAACTTGGCCACCTTTGCAGATTTTTCCGGTGCAGTCCGTGTTTTCTTTTTCCTCAGTTTTTGCTAATAGCTGGTGGCAGAGGGTCCAGACAAGGCGGTCAGAGAAGCATGCTAATCATACAACTTGGGGAATCAGAAAATGGTGCAAATTAGAAAAGAGTGGAAATCAGCGCCCCCCCCCTCCCCAAAACACCGACCGTACCGATAAGAAGAAGAAGGTCCCCCATGCTCTTATGCAGAGCGTAGGGCGGTGCCCATCTCCATTTCCGTAGCCCTTGGGCGACACACAGTTGTGCAAGGCACTACAGCAGGGGGCTAGTCCGCTGGTAGTGCTGTGTTTCCCACACTCTTTCTCATATGTGCTGAGTGCTAATCAGAGAAAGAAGTGTGTACCATTTTTAAAGTCTTTACCGGTGCAATGGCTCAATTGGTAGAGTGCTTGCTTTGTAACCCAGAGGTAGTGAGTTCAAACCCCGACCAGGTCATACCAAAGACTTTAAAAATGGTACCAAGAACAAAAAGGCTATTATCTAAAACATACCTACTGAAAATTGTAAACCGACTTAAATACCTACTTTTCGTTCCAATATTTCATCACCTTAAATGTATCCATTACTTCACTTGCAGTGCTTCCAGGGACAACTCAAAGTGCAATATCTACAGAGATGCCTCTAAACAACGCACAACCTCAGGGTGCAACAGAAACAACAGACGCAATCAAAACTGTTTCAAAGTCAAGCAGAGGTGCCTCATCAGAAACACAGACATATTATGGTCAAAAAATGTCAAATAGTCATCAGGAATCAAGGTATGCTACTACTGCTGCTGCTGTTATGGGTGGAACTGCGTACAATTGTTCAAATTCAACAGGGAAAGGTGCACAAACCAGCACTGGAAGTGCCCGTCTAAGCCACTCTATTGGCACGTCAGGTAGCTACATGTATAATTCAAGTGCAATTGCTAAAAAAGCTGCTACATCCTCATCAAATCAAACAGCGTTGACAAAAAGAAGGAAAGAAACAACAACAAATAGTAAAAGTAGAACAGTCACGACTGCATCGAGATATAGGACAAAAGATGCGTCTAAAAACTATGCAACGGCATTGCTTTCAACAAAGTTTTCGTATTCGGGCATATCAGAAACAACAATAGAACATTATGGTGACACGCTACCAGAAAACTTGAAAAAGGCAAAAATACAAAGAACAATTAAACTATCTGCCCCAGCCATCAAAACCACTACCTGGCCAAATTCATCCAAAGCCTATACATGGACAAACATAAGAGCAAACGTAAAAACAGAAGAGACAACAACAGAAGGGCTTCCAAAAACAATACAAGCACCAAATTTTAAACATCGTCACAAAAGAAGCCAGCACACGAGTACAGAACAAGTCACTACAATACCTTCAGCAGGTGGAACGATTACACAGAAATTGACAACTCCTACATTCACTAAAACGCCATTAAACACAAGTCAAGTTGCAACAAGAGACTCCAGAACTGTCGCAACAACCAACCTAACAAAACTAACAAGTATAACGCAGCCCACAACAGTTCTGACAACAGAAAGACAACAGACTACACAAACAAGCAGCAACGTGCCCACATCTGCCGAGACTTCCACGGTGCCTTCAACAACAACCGAGGCCTTGTCTACCTTGCAGACGACAGGCGTGGTCTCTACAGCTCTTCCGAGTGCCAGCACAGAAGAAGGCACTACAAGTGCTTCGACGGCTGAGACTACAACACAGGAAGAACTAACTACTCTAGACACTTCCACCGAAACCCTGCAAGTTTCCACCCAAGCCTCCACAACAACATCCGACCGGACAACACAGGCAACTACAGAGCTGCCCTCGACTGTTCTGACAACAGAAGAACAACAGACTACACAGACAAGCAGCAACGTGCCCACATCTGCCGAGACTTCCACGGTGCCTTCAACAACAACCGAGGCCTTGTCTACCTTGCAGACGACAGGCGTGGTCTCTACAGCTCTTCCGAGTGCCAGCACAGAAGAAGGCACTACAAGTGCTTCGACGGCTGAGACTACAACACAGGACTGGAACTAACCACTCTAGACACTTCCACCGAAACCCTACAAGTTTCCACCCAAGCCTCCACAACAACATCCGACCGGACAACACAGGCAACTACAGAGCTGCCCTCGACTGTTCTGACAACAGAAGAACAAGCGACTACACAGACAAGCAGCAACGTGCCCACATCTGCCGAGACTTCCACGGTGCTTTCAACAACAACCGAGGCCTTGTCTACCTTTCAGACGACAGGCGTGGTCTCTACAGCTCTTCCGAGCGCCAGCACAGAAGAAGGCACTACAAGTGCTTCGACGGCTGAGACTACAACACAGGAAGAACTAACTACTCTAGACACTTCCACCGAAACCCTGCAAGTTTCCACCCAAGCCTCCACAACAACATCCGACCGGACAACACAGGCAACTACAGAGCTGCCCTCGACTGTTCTGACAACAGAAGAACAACAGACTACACAGACAAGCAGCAACGTGCCCACATCTGCCGAGACTTCCACGGTGCCTTCAACAACAACCGAGGCCTTGTCTACCTTGCAGACGACAGGCGTGGTCTCTACAGCTCTTCCGAGTGCCAGCACAGAAGAAGGCACTACAAGTGCTTCGACGGCTGAGACTACAACACAGGAAGAACTAACCACTCTAGACACTTCCACCGAAACCCTGCAAGTTTCCACCCAAGCCTCCACAACAACATCCGACCGGACAACACAGGCAACTACAGAGCTGCCCTCGACTGTTCTGACAACAGAAGAACAACAGACTACACAGACAAGCAGCAACGTGCCCACATCTGCCGAGACTTCCACGGTGCCTTCAACAACAACCGAGGCCTTGTCTACCTTGCAGACGACAGGCGTGGTCTCTACAGCTCTTCCGAGTGCCAGCACAGAAGAAGGCACTACAAGTGCTTCGACGGCTGAGACTACAACACTGCTGGAACTAACTACTCTAGACACTTCCACCGAAACCCTGCAAGTTTCCACCCAAGCCTCCACAACAACATCCGACCGGACAACACAGGCAACTACAGAGCTGCCCTCGACTGTTCTGACAACAGAAGAACAACAGACTACACAGACAAGCAGCAACGTGCCCACATCTGCCGAGACTTCCACGGTGCCTTCAACAACAACCGAGGCCTTGTCTACCTTGCAGACGACAGGCGTGGTCTCTACAGCTCTTCCGAGTGCCAGCACAGAAGAAGGCACTACAAGTGCTTCGACGGCTGAGACTACAACACAGGAAGAACTAACTACTCTAGACACTTCCACCGAAACCCTGCAAGTTTCCACCCAAGCCTCCACAACAACATCCGACCGGACAACACAGGCAACTACAGAGCTGCCCTCGACTGTTCTGACAACAGAAGAACAACAGACTACACAGACAAGCAGCAACGTGCCCACATCTGCCGAGACTTCCAAGGTGCCTTCAACAACAACCGAGGCCTTGTCTACCTTGCAGACGACAGGCGTGGTCTCTACAGCTCTTCCGAGTGCCAGCACAGAAGAAGGCACTACAAGTGCTTCGACGGCTGAGACTACAACACAGGAAGAACTAACTACTCTAGACACTTCCACCGAAACCCTGCAAGTTTCCACCCAAGCCTCCACAACAACATCCGACCGGACAACACAGGCAACTACAGAGCTGCCCTCGACTGTTCTGACAACAGAAGAACAAGCGACTACACAGACAAGCAGCAACGTGCCCACATCTGCCGAGACTTCCACGGTGCCTTCAACAACAACCGAGGCCTTGTCTACCTTGCAGACGACAGGCGTGGTCTCTACAGCTCTTCCGAGTGCCAGCACAGAAGAAGGCACTACAAGTGCTTCGACGGCTGAGACTACAACACAGGAAGATCTAACTACTCTAGACACTTCCACCGAAACCCTGCAAGTTTCCACCCAAGCCTCCACAACAACATCTGACCGGACAACACAGGCAACTACAGAGCTGCCCTCGACTGTTCTGACAACAGAAGAACAACAGACTACACGAACAAGCAGCAACGTGCCCACATCTGTCCATTCGACAAAATTCGTCACAGAAGATTCTATCACTTCACGTTAGTTTCAACAATACATAATTTTCTCAAAAATATTTTTTGGTCAAAACAATTGGTAAAATGATTAATAGTCTTTCTCTTTACAGTCAGTGATTTTTATTTGATTGACCTGTCTTTTTTTCAGGATTAAATGGCACAGTGCGGTTAAAACTTGAAACCGCACAGGAATTTATTGAGTCTCTTCTCAATAAATCTTCTCAAGAATTCTTAAGTCTTGCCGCGGAGGTCGTAAGAAAAGTGAGTATATTTTTTTTATTAGTTTGTTGTTGATGTTCTTAATCCAATGCATTTGTATTTCACATTTAGTATGTTGGAGTTTCTTACTAATAGTTAAGCATGTGTGTAGTTTTCTAATAGCCACAAGACTTGATTCTGTAATGTTGATTTAGTGATATCCCTATTGACTATTGTTATTGATTTGGGCACTGGGTATGTAATATAACTTGATATAATAGTGATCTAACAATCAAAATCTTATTAAAAAATAGAAAATTCGCTTTTGGAGTAGATTACATGTTAAAAGAAACAATTAAATCCTGGTAACGGCTGTGTTGTAGTCTTCTGGACTTTAAATTTGTTTTTATATATGGTGTCCTTAATTGCATAATCAATAAGTTGAAAATGTAATGCGTAGAAGGAGACATTTGGCTCCGCCACCCCTCTCTGCCTCAATGCTTACCGAAAGTTTAAAGTACAGAAGATAAAGTACACAACCATAAACCGCCTCGTTCTCTACGCTCACTTGGTGGTTTATTCGGTGGTTATTACACCTGACCAGAGATTATCGCACCATATACACCTCGGGGCGGGGCATTAACCCTTTATTATTTACCGCTGTACAGGTTACGCCACTATTCCGGTTCGAACCACAGTTTCTCCGGTGTGAGGTTGTCGGTTTCGAGTAAGTGCTTCTTTTTCATAACTTGCACTAATAAATGTTACGAATGTTTGCCCAATTACAGCAGTATACTATTTACATTACAACTACGTATATCCATAGCATCTAAATCAGAGTGTTCCAATCCAATGATCACCTTTACATGATAAGCGTCGTTTGAAATGTTATAGAACTACGAATAGTGTTTTTGATACGTCTGACAACACCAGAAAAGGGTTGCACATTTTAATTTGTACCTAAAATTTGTAGCTTACAAAAGATTGTTTTACTGAATTTTTTCAAGGTATAATATTTATCTAATGATATATGGGTATCATATAATAAATACATAGTAGTAACTTGGTGATAGGTCTGAGAACACCAGAAGAGGGTTGCACATTTTAATTTGTACCTAGAATTTGTATCCTACAAAAGATTATTTTACTGATTTTTTTCGAGGTATAATAGTTATCTAATGATATGAGTATCATATCATAAATACATAGTAGTAACTTGGTGATAGGTCTGAAAACAACAGAAGAGGGTTGCACATTTTAATTTGTACCTAAAATTTATAGCTTAAAAAAAGATTGTTTTACTGAATTTTTTCAATGTATAATATTTCTTTAATAAGTATCATATAATACACAGGTAGAGGTAGACAGCAAAAGCGTTAGTCAAACTTTCAGTTGGTCTCTTCATACATGTTAATAGCGACCGTCTTAACAACAGTGTAAACTTATGCCGTCATACGCCAAAAAACAGTTACTCAAGCAACTGGATATGATTTTGAAAACGTCAGACGTTTCAGCTAGTATCCACTAGCTTTCGTCAGTGACTGAGAGACCAGAGGAGAAATGCAGGTTTATAAGCACAAACTATTGATTGATATGCAAATAAATTGAAGACAAATTTTTGGAAGTCGAAAAAGGAACAAAAGTCAGACAAGTCAAGACAACATAATGCAAATTAGTCGGAAAGCTCCTGTTATACAGGACAGGAGCTTAAGTGTTGTCATATTGTTGTCATCAACAGGAGCTTAAGTGTTGTCAAGTGTTGTCTTATGCCGTCATATTTTGCCTTGCAGACGTGGAAGCACCATATCTATAGTGGATGTCATATACAACCTGACAGTGGACAGTCCTGTTGAGAAGAGGACGTACGATCTAGTCTACAATGCAGTCGCAAATGAAGAGATTCTCATTGAAGGGATGGCTGTGGATGTACTTTACATCGCAATTGAACAAGGTAGGGTAAAACGATGCTGAGCTTATATGTTTTCGGTAGAAAAATTTCACGGTCTGAGAAAAAGGGGGAATCAAGGAACTACATGTATGTGTTGACGGCAATCAGGAAAGCGGGGGTGGGAGGCAAGAGACGAATTATTTGATAGTTGTTATGATAAGTTCTTTTCTTGTTTCCTCTCTTCATAGTTATTTATCATCCACCTTCTGGCATGGCAACAGACATCTTTGCCCATTTTGGGCATGTTGACCACTGTCAGAAGGCAACAAAATTAATTTTTCAAAATCAGGCGAAAATTCATGCGCGCGCTGATGTCATGAAATTACTTGCTGTGGCCTAACGTGTAATATCTTCTTTCCCGTCAGGCACGTCGTTTGTTCCCGTTGCGTTCTGCCACAACAACACCTGTCAGAACCACGCCACCTGTCTGCTGCTGGGGAACAGCACCTCGTGCGTGTGTCAGGACGGCTTCGTGGAGAACGGGACTGCATGTCTGCCCGCGTGTGACGGAGGGTACGTCTGCAGGGACGGGAGCGCTTGTCAACTGGAAGACGGACTGCCGACATGCACGTGAGTTTGCCAAGTACCCTCTCTTATAATACGTTGTATTATGTTGTAACGATTTTAACTGTAAATGTGTAACTACTTAAGTTAGACCGACACGTTTTTAAAATCGCCTCACAATTCAGCCCGTCACGGCTGCCAGGAGGCATCAATGTAACAACTAACGTTCTAATAAACCAGTCTATTACTACTACTACTACTACTACTACTACTACTACTACTACTACTACTACTACTACTACTACTACTACTACTTTTCCGTCAAACTAGAAAAGTGCGATGCTTCAGACAAAGCGTAATGTTATTTCTAACACAGTAGATAACAGGCGTATCCCATAATACATAGCCGTTTCCCGTCTGTGCCGGAAGTGCCACTCAGGGAACATGTGCCCCATTCAGTTTGAATCCATGGCGGCACTAGAGAAAGACAGAAGTCTAAATGCCACATGTACGAATGGCAAAGGAGACATTCTACTTTCACACCAGTACAAAATGCCGTCTCGCATTCTATTACTAAGGTTTTATCTCTTTGTCATGGCTTTATAAACGTACATAAAAGTAACGTATTCTTACTAAAAAGGCGTGTTTCTGTTATATTTTGCAGGCCTGTACCTGACGTCACGGGACTAGACGGTACGTTGTTCACTAATTACTGTCATTACTACATTTGGATAATTCATTTACGCTTATCATTCGCACACACACACACACACACACACACACACACACACACACACACACGTACACACATGATACCATCTGTGTCAGTGAAGTCTTGTCGCTGGGGTAAACTTTAATCACGACTTTATCTGTGTCTGACAAATACACAATACGTTTTCTAAAAAGTTCACGAAAAGATCATTTAAAAAAGCTCGTGCTTTTGGGTAGCCTTGACTACTGACTGCTCAAGTCAACTTATACTGAAGAATAGTATCTGAATATTGATAATTTACGGCACAAAACTGCCGTCTCAAAACTCCGAATGAGTTGCCACAAATTACACATCGAAACGGTAGACATAACCGCAGTGTCTCCCCTAGAACAACGAATATGTCGGTACTGTGATCTAGGAAGAATCGAAGATGAGAAACATTTTGTAGTAGAATGTAAACTATACAACAAAGAGAGAGTAGAACTTTATAATCTGATACAATCTATGTTCCCCTTCTTCATACATCTAAGCTATATAGATAAATTATATTTCTAATGAGCTTAGACAAACCTTCTGTATTGAAACATAGCCGTTCTTACGTTTTTGCCATTACTAAGAAACGAAAAGAAACCGAATGTACTTGATCGTAGTTACTTGACGATTTATATATGTAACGTTATCTATATTCCATCCTTTTGTTGTGACCTGTACCTAACCCAGTGGGTATGTGTGTACAATAAAGATCTTCATTCATTTATTCATATATTTTCGCTGACTAATTGAATTCAGAGAAAATAATTCTGTATCTGTATCTGTATCTGTATAGCCGGTATAACCGCCTTTCGGCGTAACACACCAGCTTCGCAGGCACGCGGCGCGGCGGCAGATGGCTATATTACACCGATCGACTTGTTCCACCTAACCCTTGAACTTCTAGCTCTAGACATTGTTTAAAGCTATCTATTGACAGTGCCCCTACTGTACTTGGTGACAGTGAGTTCCACTCTGTGATAGTTCTAGGAAAGAATTAATTCTTGAACAATTGGGCTAAAGCAAGGAGGGCTAAAGCAAGGAGGTTATGCACTTAAATCTCTATCTAGTAGGCTAAAACATGTTACGAAAATAATTTTACCTAAGGCTACACCAATTTAATTTGTTGTTTCTCGGATTCGCTCTATCCATTTTTTTCTGATTAGCAAAACAAATT
>NW_017804198.1:1454105-1454944 GCF_001625305.1 Branchiostoma belcheri
TAAAAGATATACTTTGGCCCCAACGGATGAAGAAAGTCCTTTTCTAACTAGTTGTTGAAGTTTTCCAACGTAACAATGCAACTTTGTTTCATTTAAAGTTTAATATCTATTGTTTTACTTGTAAACCAGCCTGATATGTTGACTTCATGGCTCATATTGTAACATTTCCGGCCTTCATGGGGTGCCTTTGCCTTTTTTTTCGCCCTGTCGCTTCCTAATTTTTTCTGAAAAAATCCGAGAAACAACAAATTAAATTGGTATGACCTAACCCGTGTTCCCGCAGACCGCACACTGTGGCTGCTGATCGCCGTGGGGTCCGGGCTGGGCGCGCTCCTGCTGCTGCTGTGCGGCATCACCGTCTGCCGGGCCGTCTACATCAAACGGAGACGGACACGCAAGTGGAACAGGTAAACCCAACAAGAACAGCTTCATCCCCTACACATCCCGGCTCTGGAACAGTCTACCCAGACACATCACCGACTCTCCCACTCTCAGTCAATTCAAGGCTCACTGCAGAAATCACCTTTTGTCATGATTCTTCTTCTAAACTTGCACTCATATTTAACTTTTACCCAAAGCCTTCCATTCATCCCAATTTAGTATCTACACTCTTTCCACATATTGCTGCTAGTTAGGAATGTCTTGATTTTCTTATATTATGTATTATAGTATTGTACCTTGTAACCAGTTAATATGTTATTTTTATTTCAGGTCTTGTATTTATAGTTGATTTCTTATTTCATGTTCGTCTGCATGTTTGTATATGTGGGTTATCTAATACCAGTTAACACTGCCTTGATAACCTGTGTCTTGACCTGTTGTCATTGCCAATAAAGAAA
>NW_017804198.1:1455248-1478114 GCF_001625305.1 Branchiostoma belcheri
TGCCAATAAAGAAAGAAAGAAAGAAAGAAAGAAAGAAAGAAAGAAAGAAAGAAAGAAAGAAAGAAAGAAAGAAAGAAAGAAAGAAAGAAAGAAAGAAAGAAAGAACCCGTAATGTCATCCATTTGCGGGGCTCGAAATACTGGGTGCATGTGTACCTTAGTGCACCCAAAATTGGAGCTCTGCACCCATATTTTTTTCTGTGGGTGCACTGGTGCACCCAAATATTTTTGTAAAAACTTTTTTTACAAAACAAATGTTTTATAGTATACAGGATATTCTTGGCATCTAAGTGTCAGAAAAATAAAATCTTTCTTGTAGTACTTGTTTAAGATTTTTAAGTTAGCTCCCATTTTGGATTCAAGCTCAGAAGAGAAACAATAAGATCTCTAATTATGTTTTGTTTTATATGGTGCACCCAAACATTTTCTTGTGCACCTAATTTTTTAGGTTAGGTGCACCAGTGCATCTATTCCCAAAAATGAATTTCGAGCCCCGATTTGTATGCATAGTTTTGGCTCTTTCTGTGTATGCATTATACATGTAGTAATCTGAAAATAATTTCATAAGATTAGTTACCATTGGTAGCACATATATAGGATAGTAAAGTTTTCTTTTTACACAACCGGTAATGACCCTTACCTGCTTACGATTCGCTGTCTATCAGACATCTTCCTCAGAGCTTCTGACTGGAGTACTGCTTCTCGTCGCCATATGTAGGTGGCGCTTTTGCGTCGAGAACACAACCCTGGGACAAAACGTGGTTAAGTTTGTATTCCCACTCGTCCCGGTTCATCAATGGGTTGATTTTCTTATCCAAACAGCCTCTTTGATCTGCATTTTAGTTATGCTTCAAACGATATTGATTCGTTTATTTCGATACCCTTTAGTCCATGACTAGTCTTCCAGGGTTCAAAACATATAAACATATGAACATACTGACAACAAAATAAAAGAGAATGAACATAGTATTACATAATCATCACAAATTATGTATAGGTTAAACAAAACGATCATGGCTTAACTTATATATACAACTTAGCTCATGTACAACTGGTGGATGGCCTTTATGAATTGATGTGGACTGGTCAGTGTTTTGATACTGGGTGGCAGGGGGTTCCATAGATTAATGGCGCGGTAGAGAAATGTTCGCTTTATGCTGTTTGTTTTTGGTTTAGGTAGTTTGAAACTGCAAGAATTGGCAAATCTAGTTGAATACTAAGTCTTGTGGGTAAAATGGACGGGAACAATGGAGCTGTAGATGTTTCGGGGTTCATGACTTTTAAGAATTCTACAAAACAAGCCTAGATCAAACAAGCTTACTTCTAATTAACAAGCCTTATCTGTTGTTAAAAGGTACGTTGTCGAGGACGGACGTTCTTCACTGGGTTTCGTGTGGAGGAGGAAGAGAACTCATCGTCCCGGCAGCGCTTTTGGAGGTCCTAACCTAGACTTGGCATGGGACGACTTTCACTTCGGCTTCAGCCCGTCCTACCTTACCGGCGGCAGCTACACCACTCCCGCCGCCGGCTCCACCAGCCGCTACCCCGTCCGCCTTCCCCGCTTCCTCCCGGACACACCGATATCAAGTTCCTCCTCCAGCGGGAAATCTGGAAGTCAGTACGGAGGGGGTTTGTTCACTCAGGTCCCTAGCCTCGGACCTCGGACGTACTTGGCGGGTGATGATGGACTTGAGGATGAGCCGTCTCCAACCAGACAACCAGCATATCTACCCGACGGAGAGCCTGCCGAGGATGCCTGGGATCGTGACTACGGCCGTCCTCGTCTGATTGACTATAGGTAATCATGTTTAAAGTTAAAACCTTTTGATCCAACACAAAAAATTCTCTCACCTAGAGCTTTCGACCAGTCACTCTGGTCTTCCTCAGTAGACTGACCCAATGAGGCTTGTCACGTGGTTTCTTTGAAGTGTGATGTCAACACTGGGTCAAAGGTACCTGATAGACGATGTCGGCCCCCGTCGCGGTTTAAAGTAAGTGAAGGGTGATGGGCCTGATGTATATGGCCTCCTTCACCCCTCTCAAGAAATAGTCTTGTTCAGTGTCCAAAATATTATAGGTAATCTCCTTAAACTTCTTCAAAATCATAAGATTCGATTATTTCTTTGTTAACCTACTAGTAACTAATAAAGACGATGGATTGTCATACATTTTTACGATCTGACACAATGCTCAATGCCACAGATTGATAAATTCAGTGTAAGGAATCTTATCTTAAAGCATGTGTGCAGGGTAAAAATGAGGGATGTGCGCAATCTTTACGCATGCTTTAATGGCATCCAGTGTGATTTCAGAGCAGCAAAACTGTAAATATTCTGAATAAGGCAATGATATTGACACATACTGCTTCACATTAGCACATTTGAATCAGTATTTCATAAACTCTGGGCATTTAAAACTACAGAAACAAGCCCGGGGGGGGCAAGATGAGTCCTTTATTTTCCGGGTGGTACCCTAAAAATCAATCCAGTTCCTTCCAGTAACCGTTTTTTGTCGGGATTTTGGGCATATTTGCTCCATTAATGTAGATATACATTGGGACAGTGTTGTTTCAACTTAGTACGTAGATAAGTGACTAGAATATTGACTTTGAAAAATCTCGTTTCCAAGCCCTAAAAACTACACTGGATGCCTTTAATGTGTGCTTAAAGAATGGGTTTTGTGCAGTGATTCTTACCACCCTGTTTTGCCCATACCACCACTGTGCAGACCCCGCATCCCAAGGCTACGGCCCGTGTCCCAGCAACGGAGGGGCCCGGAACACCAGTCGGGGAGTCCGTACGTTGCTTCCCGCCGGCTGGGAGGGGAGGTGTACCTGCAGGGCCTGGGCAGCGCCTCCTGCCGGTTCGCCCTGCCCCGCTACCTGCCCCGGCCCCCGCAGACACTGCCGACAGAAGACGAGACGTACCCGAGAGCGGAACGAGGAGGACTCTACACGGAAACTTTTGGCCCTGATAGAAGCGTATGTATAAAACTATCGTGTGTGTATTTATCTATCGTGTGTGTATGTATCTATCGTGTGTGTATGTATCTATCGTGTGTGTATGTATCTATCGTGTGTGTATGTATCTATCGTGTGTGTATGTATCTATCGTGTGTGTATGTATCTATCGTTTGTGTATGTATCTATCGTGTGTGTATGTATCTATCGTGTGTGTATTTCACCCATACCTAAGGTATTGAGAATGTAATTCAATTTGAAAAATGTAAATGATTATGCTAATTATCAACTTATCAACCCCCCCCCCCTCAAAAAGCATTTACAAAAGCTCTACATATTTTGGAGTGTTCTGATATTGGCCAGGGATGAGTTTGAACAGTCAAATGTTGTATGGGGAGGGAGATGGACTGAAATATACTGCACTTGCTGGCGAGCAAAAGGCGGCCTTTTTAGTTATCAATTTAGTATTTGGCTTCCATCTTCACCAAACATCATACTGATTTCCTCACAGTTCAAGATCAAGCGGCCTGCTATGAGCTACGCACCGTACGGAGTCTACAGGGTCATTCCGGAATCCAACCTGTGAGAACGGAGCAACCTTCCGCACCGTCTGTCAGAAATACGTCATACAACAAGCTGGTCTTCTGATCTACCATTATATAACTTGTATTAACCACCTGATATAGATATCTGTCCTAAGGCCACGCCAATTTAATTTGTTGGTTCTCGGATTCGCCTCTTCGTTTTTTTTCTGATTTGCAAAAAAAAAAGATTCTGCTTCTGAATCAACTCAAAAATGTATGTCTATTTTACCACTAACAGTTAAGGAAAGTCCATTTGTTCCTCCCTGTTACAGTTATTCCATCTATCAATGCAGTGGTTTTATTAAAAGTTCAAAATTCATTGTTTAAATTTTGACTCAGGATTTTGTGTTGACTTCATGGCTCCTATCGTAGCATTTGGGGCTATAATAGGATGCCTAGACCTGTTTTTCAGTTATCTTATTTCGCCCTGTCGCTTCATATTTTTTCTGAAAAAATCCGAGAACCAACAAGTTAAATTGGTCTGGCCTAAAGGTTCTGTTTACATGCTCTATGCTTCCTCGACCAATGCCAGTCACTCTCGGAAAATGTAAAAAAAAATTCACTGCAAAAAAAAAGAAGTTTGGTTGGCTTCACATATGTAGATACTTGTGTACAAATGTAGATATTGAATAATATGCAGCTCTATCCAATACTTGCTGTATTTGTATTGCAATATTGCATTAGACAGGGTATAGAACATGATGCTTCTGTAAACTATGCTAGAAATATTTGTATAAAAGGAAATGAAACACAATCAAGCTATACATAACAATACATTTTATTAAAGTAATGTTAAAGACATTAAAATTAAAACGAGAATTGCTAACAAATATCATTAACACGTACTATAACTGTACAAAATGTGTGACATTTTATGGTGAGAGGGGACGTATTAAGTCAGAAATTGCTTCTTTTGTTTGTTACTTCTTTTGTCAAAAATCTACCAGTTATGTGAAAAAAACATTGAACACTTTATTATGGATATTATTCTAAAAAAAGATTCCGCAAACGTAATCCAGCATTCATAGGGTTTTATAATGTATATCAGTAATGTTGAACAGAACATTTTGCATGAAAAGAGACGAAATTCAGTTACGATAAAAACTGCTTTGTACAAACGCTTTAAATCATGTGGCAATTCCTAAACTGCCAAATATGTACTGTTTAAATAGGATCTATATGTCATGAATCAGGGTAAAGATATGCTGTAAAAACGAATTATTCAAATGTGCTATCTAATAAAATATCTATTTTATGTAAAGTTGGCGTTTGAAATGTTTTATGACTTCCTCATCTCTATAGCCCCACACATTGTGTTTCAAAATAAGTTGTATTACCTCCGTGAAAGATGGAGGTAATGTTTTTGGTCTGTGTGTGAGTGTGTCCGTCTGTGTGGGTTTGTGTTGTTAAACTTAACTTTTGGGGCTCCTGGTGGCTGACCTTGGTACTGCAGCAGAACTAGGTATCTTTTTTCATTCACATTCTATGATTTTTTTGTTGGCAGATAGATTTCCGTTTAAGGAACAATCAATCAATCAACTTTATTGCTCAAAAACTGTAGCCGGTACAATGTATAGCAAAGAAACAACAAGGGTACATACACAAACTAATACTAAAATATAATTCTAACGAGCTAGTCCATAATGATACTAAAGCTAATCTATGGTGTTCTCTTAGGAAGAGTATTATTACATTCTGTAATTCAGGGGATATATCAGCTATTTACAGTATGGTGTCGCTTTTATAGTGATTCAAATATGAATTTTCCAACGTACACTGATATCTGAGTAGGACAAGAAAGTAGCATATTGAAGATATCTGATTTTGAGTGAGGTAGCATAACATTAGTTTCGGAAGCTATGGATTGCATCAACTTTTGTCTGTTTTCTTCATATGTTGGACATGACATCATAAAGTGGAATTCGTCTTGCATGTCGGACATAATCTCTGATCGGCTGGTGTATTATAATGAAATGTGCTGTGGGTTTGGTTTTCGTAGCAGCTTGTTCTAGAAGAGCAGGCCAGGGGAGTTTTCGGGGATGTATTTCAAGCGGATAACCGCAAAAAGGAAACGCGTATTTTCATGAGTCTTGGTATGTAGCTAGCTTGGACAGGGATCTGCTTTAATCTGCTTTAATTTGCATAATTAATTAGGAAACTCAGTGATCTAATGGCACATCCAATGAGGTTTTACCAACCACGTTGAGATACAATTGATGTCACAAGAAAACTTTTCTCAGTCGTTGTGGATGGGCAACTGAATTGTTCAGTTTCTAAAATGAAGCGTCTAAAAATAGATATCCCCAATGTCTCTGCATTGACGCTAGAAACGTTGATACTGAAATTAATATTTAGTCAATGATTTTAGAATCAAACAAACCAGACCATTAGAGCATCAGCCCGTTGAGAAGAACACTCTTTTGTGCTATGCTGTATTCCACTTTTTCCATTCGAAGGTTCGTTAATACACAAAGGAAAACGTTTTTGTCGTAAAACGCGGTTCTTTCCGTTGCACGCTTTGTTTGATACCTTCACTCATTGCAAGGCTCCAATACCATGCCATGGTCAGATACTTGCATGCAGGATTCTTTTTCAAATCGCCACTGTGAACACATTCGCATGGACTGCTATTTTGATGACACCTGCTAGAGGTCGCTGTGAGACCGTGCTTGAGTTTACATCACAGCAAACGTGGTGAAGTTGAGGTCACACAAGTTTACACACGTGCCTACACAGCGGTGACGAGACCGACCTTTAACCTTGTGTATTATTGAACAATATCGCCAAGAAAGGAAATGCCTTCCATGGTAACTAGACTCTGAAAATTTTCAAAACTCCCACACTGAAGATAAAAAAAGCTAATTAGACAAGATGAACAACCTGCCTGAATGTCCCACAGTTATTTTCAAGAGTCAGTGATGCATGTGATATTTACATGTAATATTAAAAACACCCTTAGCTTGTACAGGCTGTATACTATGATTATAGAAGAAGAACTTTATTGCACAACAGATGTACAACGTATGGCAACATATACATGCAAAGTTGGTGATGCTAAAAATATCTAACAGTTCTAAGAGGTGCGTGTGTCTGTGTGGGTGTGTGTCTGTGAATATGTGTCTATGTGTGTGTGTGTGTGTGTGTGTGTGTGTGTGTGTCTGTGTGTGTGTGTGTGTATCTGTGTGTGTGTGTCTGTGAATGTGTGTCTATGTGTGTGTGTGTGTGTGTGTGTGTGTGTGTGTGTGTGTGTGTGTGTTTGTGTGTGTGTGTGTGTGAGTGTGTGCGTGTGTGTGTCTGTGTCTGTGTGTCTGTGTGATAAATCCCGGAATATTTCATCAGCCCAAAATTTTCACATTTTTATCTGCCGTCTAGTACATACTTTTGCAACATTGAATGGACAAGGTTTATGATGATATTCTTTTTGGTCAACAGTTGTACACGGTACAATGTACGGCAAGGATGGCAATGTGATTTTTACAGTCATACTAGTCTATAACAGTACTATAAACTATAACTAGATAAATTTAACGTAAATGGCGTATTGACATGATGTACATTAAACATTCTCGTTCTAACGGTACATAGATATGGAGTGGGTACGTCTAATTTCTGTCTTGTGCAGTTTTGACAGATATTTGTTTTACCTGCATGCATCAACTAGAAATTACCCGTAGATAAAACTTGACAAACTCTGTTCATAGCTACAGGAATTGTTTATAATAATAGTCCGCCCAAATTAATGTTTAACCATCCCATTCACTGTAGCAAACAAATGCCGTATGTACCATGCCACAACTAGAGCGAGGTTCAAAGTGCTCAAGTCTGACTGGGTTCGTTGCTGCCGTTTGTTTCACAGTACACAGGTAATATCCTACAGGCTCTGAACAGTAAGAACCTAAGAGAAGATCCACAAGGCTTCCTGGCAAGAAAGTGTCCAGAAGAACCGAGTGTCCTGCTTGTAAGGTTGGTTTTACGTGTTAAACAGTAGTAAGAGATTTTATGATGATGGTAAACATCACACACGTATAGAACTCTGTAAGCCATTTTGTTAAACTGATCTTTTAGCCTTGGGGTAGAACGAACTTTCTTGATAACAATGACATGATGATTTTTGACCTGGAAACGTTTTCATTGACATTTTGTACTTGTTGGAAATGATAGCTAGACATTTTAAAGATTTTTGAAACTGTACTTCCTCATGATGTAATCTGGGGATGATGCATTTTTGTTTTATTGTAACTGCTGCTACTGTTAGCTGTTTGTTTTGTGCCATTGTAGTAGGGAATACCAAATATCATATTTTTATTGTATTGATGTTCTTAAAACGTACAGCAAGTTAAAAGACATGTGTATACTTTGCACGCATTGCCAATATGATGAAAAGGAAAAATAATGTAACGGAATATGCTGTTAGTTGGACTAGTTCTGTTGGTTTTTATGATGGGGGTGGGGTAGATATACATGTATAAGTTGTGAATCAACAACTACATGTCACAATGATGTGCTTCCAGCTTTGTTTATCCAAGTGTGCAGTAGTTTTACTGAGCCAGACCAGTTTGAGAGCTGTCAATCTTCCCTTCATTACCTCCGGGGAAGGAGATATCCTTCCGCGAGGAGGTTTTACTATGGTTCGAAACATTTCTGTCAGCAGCTGTTTCTCGCGATCGGCTGGACGGATTTGTCTGTGGTTCGGTATACGTATTGCTGTTGGGCTGCAGATGATGCAGAACGTTTTTGTTTAATTGCATATGTGTTTATGGGCGTCGAAATAAAAGGTTTTTAAGTGTTCCGGACACCCCCGCCATGCTGAAAATGGTAATTACCATGTTGTTAAGGAATCGGGCGGTTGCAGTTTTGGGTCTTAGCATTCAAAAGGGGTCAAACAGAGGGGTGTCTGGTTCCGATAAAAATTTTGGGTGACGGCGCAGCAATGACGGCGCGGGATGACGGCGGGGTTAATGGCGCGGGTGACCGTGCAGACTGTCAGACACGTTAATCAACAGTACATACCGAACCAACCGTCAGTAGCCATCAAACACATACAAACATATTACGCACATAACTTTTATACTACACACAAACAAATAACCTAAACCAATAGAACACAAAAAAACCGGAGGTTTGAAATCTACGATTTCCCTTGTTTCTGTCTACAACAGGTAAGTTTGGTCCCTGGTAAGATATCATCACCCAGTTAAGTATTGTTAAGTTAATGTTACAGTGATGCATTTTACAAATACAAAATTAAATTAATAAATATAACCAATTGTTTTCATCTTTTTGGGGGGTAAAATATGTGGAATTCCTTTTAAACTGGTACGTAAACAATTCAAGACAATAGAATAGGCATCAATAATCAAACTTCTTTATTTTACAGTTGTAGCCTAAGCCGTCAAGTTTATTCCTATAATTTTGTAAGATATGTTGAATACACTTGAATCTGGTATATGCAAGCATTTAAAGATTAGACAGCAATAATCATGGCTCTTTTTTTATTTCACACTTACTATAGCCTAAGCCGTGAAGTCTATTTGATACGTATACAACAGTTAAAATGAGTTTATAACAGTTAACATAATTTAAAATCATTGGTGCCAGGTCTGTCAGCAGGATACCAGCAGACACATCGTGATCTTCAAGTATTTACTAGCAGGTAAGTTTGATTTTGATTCAGTATACTATCTATATGTAAATGTCATACTAATATATTAAAGAAATTAATTAATAATTAATTAATTAATTAATTAACTAATATATTAAAGAAATTATTAATAGTAAATGATGTTTTCTCCACAAAGAAATTTCACTGCACATGGCATCTGATGGAGTATTAGTATCTTCTGTATACAGTTTTATTAAACCTGAAGGATGAGGTATACTTACAACAAGCTGAATTGCACTGATCTGTACTTGTACGATAATATGTGGCCGAACATTCAACGTTACATGCAAAGCAAAGGAACCTCGGGCAAAGCTATACAAAATGACTAACTATGGGCGCAAAGTAAGCAAGAACGTCCTAGAACAGTCTTACTAGATAGTTGTACAGGCGTATGGCCTGATTGAGTCTTCGTGTACGGGCTGCTGGCAATGTGAGCGCCGTACCATTTCTCAGAGTTTTCTTTGTGGCCGTTGTCTTGGCCCGTGGAACCAGGTCATGGTGGGCGTGACCCTCCTCCAGCAAGTTCCTCAGTAGCCTCACCGCCGCCAACTCTCGCCGTTCCTTCAGCGTCGGCAGAGGAGGCACCCTACCCCCCCCCCTCCCGTGATACAATCCAGAGTGCTCTCCGTTGCACTCTTTTAACTAGAATTCCACGATTTCATACCTTCGCCAAATGATGTTGAGAATTATAGAGTAATCCCCCTGATTATGCAAATAGGATCCTAAATTGCATGAATCATATCTTTTGATCATATTCTCCACCAAAAGACAGTCTTATCTTAACAAAGAATGCCATTACAGCATTTCCTCATAATTGATGCAGATCAGGCCCTTATTTGAAAAAGTTAAGTTCACTTAACTTTAAAGATCTGAGATTTTAAGGTCTCATCAAAACCTACCCACCTACCAAATATCAAGACAATTCATGAAAGTCTTCTTGAGTTATCGTGTTCACACACGAACGCCCCAGAAAACATTAACCTTCTTGGCAAAGGTCTTTCCTGCTTTTTGCTACACCCTACTGAGAGTATGTGCCCATACTCAAGAACAGGTCTGATTAGTGTGGTGTAAACCTGGACCAAATCCACAACACTAGTGCTCCGTTTAGTAAGGAGCCTTGAATAATGAAGCCTGCGGGAAGCCTTCGTGACCTTAGAGATCAGTGAAAATCAAATTCATGTCCAGTATGAAATATAAGCCTTGGCTAGTTCAACACATGGCACTTGTTGCCCCCCTTGGCTTAGTTTTAGTGGGGTAGGAACTGATCTGTTAAAAAGATTTGCATCAGCTGACTTCTGTTGTCATTTAGAATCTTCCTGTTGTCACTCGCCCACACATCGAGCGGGGCTGCTTCGTCCTCCACTGTCTTGTCACTATGTCAAAATCTTGCACCTGTCCAGGACAGCGAGTGCATGATGGTTCAGACGCCACCAGGTGTGCTGATGCTCCTCCTGGTCATCCTTAAGGTGTTGGGAACAGCAGAAGCTGACTGCAAATGCTCGTCTTCAGCCTGTGGTTGCTACGGGAAGCTCCTAACCAGTGTTCCTCAGGACCTGCCTACAAACATCACGAAGTTGCGATTGGGAGGGAATCAAATAACAATGTGAAATCAGTCTGATTTCTCACGTTATAGGGGCTTAGACACCTTAAGTCTTGGTACGAATCACATTTTTACGATCAATAGCCAGGCATTCTATCACTTGTCAAACTTGACTGAATTGTTTCTTGGCAGTAACTGACTAACAGTCCTCCGGACTGACATGTTCACGGGGTTGGGAAACTTGCTTGACATTCGTCTATATCTTAATCCAATTAGTGACATTCAGGCTGGAGCTTTCAATCCAACACCAAAATTACAATCCCTGTGGCTGAATGATAACAAGTTAACAACACTCAGATCTGATATGTTCACAGGGTTGGGAAACTTGGGCAGCCTTAGCCTAGAACGTAATCTCATCAGTGATATTCAGGCTGGAACTTTCACTCCAACACCACAACTGAGAAACTTGCAACTGCATAATAACAAGTTAACAACACTCAGATCCGACATGTTCACAGGGTTGAGAAACTTGCGGACCCTTTGGCTGCACAACAATTACATCGGTAATATTCAGGTTGGAACTTTTAATCCAACACATAAACTGAGAACCTTGCAACTACATAGTAACAATATAACAACACTCAGATCCGACATGTTCACAGGGTTGAGAAACTTGCACAGCCTTCACCTAGAACATAATCCCATCAGTGATATTCAGGCTGGAACTTTCACTCCAACACCAAAACTGAGAGCCTTGGAACTGCGTAGTAGCAAGTTAACAACACTCAGATCTGACATGTTCGCAGGGTTGAGAAACTTGCGGACCCTTTTGCAGCACAACAATTACATCAGTGATATTCAGACTGGAACTTTCAATCCAACACCGAAACTGAGGCGCTTGCAGCTGAACAATAACCGCATTCAATCCATTCCGTCCAGCGTATTGGTAAATCTGAAGCAACTGAGAGACCTAAGATTGTATGACAATAAGATAATAACATTTCCCTTCGATGACTTGCGACTAAGACTGAGAAAACTTCATCTTGACTGTAATCAAATGACGACCCTTCCATCCATGGCCTATGAAGTACTTTCAACCATCTCTGACGTTAACATTGAAAACAACCCCTGGCAGTGTGACTGTAGGATGGTTGACTTCAGGTTGAAGATGACAGGGTTTTATTCTTTTGAAAACCAGATCACTTGTTACCAGTCTGATAGCATCCATGGTCAGAAGCTCATAGATATCAGTCCTGAAGATCTGATCTCATATTGTGTAGAACCAACAATTTCGAGGTTTGAGGTAGGTGACAATATGTCTTAATTTGTATCACGGGGATGCACTGTATTTGGTTTGGAAAGCTTCATGAATCCCCACACCGGACATCACAGTCATTCTCCATCTGGACTGAACGCTATTGTTGAGTCAGTTGGGAGAGTGACTGTTTCTGTGAATGGTTCAGTGTTAGTAAAAGATGCTACAGCAGCAGATGCTGGTCTGCATGTCTGTGTTGCAGCTAATCCTATTGGCTCCACTTTTGCCACCCTGTATATAAATACAGGCAGTGCCAACAACTCTTTTGACCTCCACTTCACGAACCACTGTGGCTGACCGTGACTCTGCTATGACCTCCCCTCCACCTGTTTCTATTGTCACATCACCTTCAGAACAACATGGACCTGTCCCTACTTTCTCCTTACATGAACCTGTCCTCCTTGCCGCTATCTGTGGTTATATGGTCAGTACCCTGCTCATCGGTGGCATCTTTCTTGCCATCTGGTGCAAGAGGAACACCAATACTCCTCCCAGACGCCAAATTGTGGTTTTTGACAACACGACAGGTGTACAGTGATAACTAGTGAGCATTGTGAAACAGAGAAGATGTAGTCCCAGGATCTCTTGTACCCTTAAAACGAAACCTTGCCCTGCGAACTCTAGACCCAGACGCGCATATCGAAGACAAACATTTCTTTAGACATGCGAATAGAAGCATTCTGGCCCACCCAATACATAATTTGTTAAAAATGATGGTAAAAAGGAAGACAGCTTTAGCAGATACAACAAACCCTTTAGACTCTAATACATGTACATTCTGTACGACTCAAACTGAGGGCATTATTCTATCCTATTATTGGATAGAGGTATATATATATATACATATTTACTAGGTCCTTAAAATTTTGCAAGTCTCAAACCTGCAGAACAGACTCCAGACGAACTTCCAATGAGTCTTGTAATTGTGATGTCCATTTGGTAATCTAAGAAATCTATAATATACCATATAAGAACTGTACCAAGCCAAGTCATGATTGTAACTGATCCTAACCTTTTGTGGCCTGCGGTTAGGGAATTCCCCCACTCACATGCTGCCACTCAACTGTACAAACACACAAGCAAACGTGTGCACACACAAAACACATGGAAAACAATATCTGCATGTACATGCAAGGAACAACCAGCCTGAATATCATGCAGTTGTACTAAATACGTGGTCGCCACATTTGATATCCTTAAAAATCCATTTTCTCAAACCAGTAGTCAGCAATAAGGACATGCTCCCTATTGTGACCTTTCCAGCAGTGAATAAACTCCCAAATAGTCCTCCATAACCACAGAAATATCTCAGACTGTCTAGCAGCTTGAACTAATGGTGTCCCTACCATAGTCACTGGTCAAATTGAATGTTTTTTAACAGATTCAAACATTTTCTGCATTGGTTTTCAAAGTAACATTATCAAACCATGCATAATGATCCAGATGATGAATTGTATCTAAATTACATACTGACAGCCAACGACCAGTGTGATTATTACTTTATAACCTTGATTAGGTCAGGCTACATTCTTAATGTACTGTGAGCCGCTATTACATATTGGCTATAAAAGTGTACACACGTGCCTACACACGTCGGTGACGAGACCGACCTTTAAACTTCTGTATTATTGAACAATATCGTCAGGAAAGGAAACGCCTTCCACTGTAACTAGATTCTGAAAATTTTCAAAACTCCCACACTGAAGATAAAAAAGCCAATTAGACAACATAAATGACCAGCCTGAATGTCCCACAATTATTTTCAATTTGATAAATACATGTAGTCAAAACTGTCTTGTGCAGCCTTTATACAATGATTTATTAATTTATTTATTCAAGCTTTGCCACAAGTGGAAGGGAAGGGAGAAACAGGTGGAGACCACCTTTACAGGCTCCCTCCCCAAAGACATAAATGACATTGCAATCAATCATAGTTAAAACTAATTAAACATATTGCACAACATCGTAAGTAGACAATGATAACAATATATATAATTGCACAATTTCATAATAGCTAGATCTCTGCACATGTACATCCGGCCGTGGAAGTGCCCCATGTCATTATAGAAGAAGAAGAACTTTATTGCACAACAGATGTAATGGGTACTTCGAGGTAATAAAAACCATTGTATGGAGTTCAGTATGCGGATACCTAGAACACATGTTCAAAGAATATCATTCATGCTTTTGACATGCACCACTTTGAAAGCATTAAAATATGGCTTTTAGGCTATTTCCGGACCAAAGATGTTCATTTTGTTTCATTTTTGGTTCCTGTGGCCTACTATTAAAACCAAATGACCTGGAATTTGGTATAGGAAATACATGCCCACAGTTTTTTTTACCCTTTTGGTATGTGTCACTTTAAATTTATGTAAAATCGGCCTCTTTGCTATTTTTGCACTAATGCAAAAACCAAATGTCCTGAAATTCAGCATAAGGGTAGCTTGGCACCGAATGCTTAGACTATAGTGTTCACTATTCAGACTTAGCCCTCTAAAATACTTTTGTTTCCTTTAATTTGAGTAAAAACAGCGATTGTAGCTTAAAAGCCCAAACCCCCGACTGACAGTTCTAAATAGAACACTGGTTCTACATCCCCGTAAATAATTTCACCAGGTTGGAAGATACTTAGGGTATGGAAATTTCTTCTTACACAACCAGTAAGGTTCTCACCTGCTTACGTTTCGATGTCTATCAGACACCTTCCTCGGAGCTTCTGACTGGAGTTCTGCAACTCGCCGCTATTTATCGCCAAAGTAGGTGGCGCTTTTTCGGCGAGAATGCAATCCCAAACGTGGCTGAGCTTGTATCAGAAGCTCTGAGAAAGCTGTCTGATAGACATCGAAACGTAAGCAGGTGAGAACCTTACCGGTTGTGTAAGAAGAACATTCTATAGACTGGTTCTACATATGTTCAAACAGCAGAAGGCCTTGGAAGATTCCATTGCTGTATGGGGATGTAGACTATTGGAATACTTCACATTTTGGACATAGGTGATTTAGGAACAATCCATTTTGTGCGGGAGGGGGATCGGTTTATTGGTACGGAGGGTGTGGTGAATCCACTTACTGCATTTGTTCCGGAACAAATGTTGGCCTTTCTAGTTGCGATTGTTTTTCTGTTTGTTTTTTTGGTTTGAAATACATTTCCTTGGATGATCCTGGTTTTATAATTCGTTTCAAGCAAAGACGACAGAAAACCACGAGGGAAACTTTGACGGCAACTGCAAATTTATTCTACAAAATGTTCTTAATACTGTATCATAATACTGTATGATACGCAAGCAAAATAAACTACATAAATAAGCTAGGTTTCAGCACAATTTAATATAATGTTTGTCCTTTAAGGTTTCTAATATCTTTATGCACGTCTTGACAGTTGCAGGTTTGACTTGAGTTACAAGCCTCCTTCTTCGCGGGGTTTTCGGAAACTCATGTAAACTAAAACCTAATTTAGACGTATTACTGCAACCAAAAGCCACACAACGCTTAACCATAACGAAAGATGTACATTACAATGGAAAAATAAGAAATGAAGTAGAAATGTTGCTCGGTGACAGATAACCGTGTTGTGACAGAACTTGTCGTCTGCAAATGTTGTTCTTCCCGTCGCACAGGGGATACCCCGTGTGACGTCACTTCCGGTTTGGCCGCACCGCGGCGAAATCTGATCCGAAAGTGCAGTTTTCGTCATATTTTCGCAAAATAGGTGGCGCTGCATCAACAATGAACTTTATTGGTGTGTTTCCTATGGTTAGCCCCGTATATTAATAAAATGTCGCATTGGCCGTGGCACTGGGGCTTTAAGTACTTCGCGATTACGTCTTTACGAAGGTATGACGGTGGCCAATTTGTGAACGCAATTTCGTAACTAGGAGATGGACAAGCACTTTGACTCTCAAAAATGCCGCGGTAAATGCGTTATTGAATGTTTAACAATTGTCAGTGGAACATGCCCTGGACCGCCCTAGATCGCCACTTTGGGATCTAGGGCGGTCAAATTTTGGGACGAACTCACTGAACCTCAGGGCTGGTGGAAACGTTTTCGTTTTCGTCAATTTTTATCACATAAATTAATAAATATCGGCAGCAAACGCTTGAGTAGGATTTACTAAAATATGAGATTTACTAACTATTCAACTGGCTGTTTATTGCCTGAAGTAACCACTACCACATCAATAATCGGCAGTTGTGGTAGTTGTAAACAAAACACAGCCCTACTACAAAATTCCGCTACTAAAAATCAATCAATCAAATCAAAATTTCTACTGAACTTCTTACACGGTCAATACCATCCGTTCTGCTGAATCCCAGTGAAAGGATTGGCCGTCCTAAAAAGCAAACAGCGGGAACAAAATGTCTTGTGTCTAGTAGGCCTTCAGGCAGAACGCTTTTGATGAACACTGAGGTGAATCGGACCTATGCTGGAAAGAATTTCAGCCAAGAGCTAAGCTTCAGTTCTTTTCTACTTTTCAGAGTGACAGTCCGTCACACCTAGGATACCTAGAATAACGTAAACTTTAAGGTTAACTGTTTCAATGGTGAGTATTTGGTAAACATGCCCCTGGAACGCCTTTTAGCATTCAACTATGCATGCAAGTGTAACGGCAGCTGCACCGGCTGAATCTTAACAACCATTATGACATTTCCCACGGCCATGACGCACTAAGAAGTAGCTACAGACAAGTCTCCGCCTTAGCAAGGACTTGATGTAAGAGTCGTTTACTCGGCAAAAGGACAGGGAAGAGGAACGATGCTGCTTGGTTTCGTTAAATTGCACTATACTCTACATCAGCACGTTATAAAGGCGTGAGTTTGGGCACCAAGATTAGCATGGGGACCGCGCGGGAGACTCGTGTTCGCTGGCTGTGTGCTGTCCTCGTCCTGGTCTGCCTGACACCATCAATAACAGGTGAGTTGTGTGTTTAGATTTCTCAGTTGAAAGTCCTTCAGTTGTATGGACGTCCCCAAAAATCATATAAACTCATTGCGCATTCAAATTACAGTGCTATTTCAGCCCAACCATCTATTTAATACACCTACAACATACAAAATGTAACTACACGTATTTTAGCATGACTAGGTAAGATGCATAATTCTAGCCATCATAGATGCTTCCTCCCTCTCTCTTGCTCTCTCACTCACTCACTCACTCACTCACTCACTCACTCACTCACTCACTCACTCACTCACTCACTCACTCTCTTTCTCAGTGTTTTCGGCCGACCTCGAAGAGCTTGGGGTACTTCATAATTCTTGCCTACTACGAATTTCTAGTCTTATCGAGTAATGATTTTTCTACATTAAGTAATATATAATGCGGCTCGCTTTTGCAGCCAAGCACACTGGATCATGCCTTATCCACGCGTGGTTCTGGACACTCTACGGGTATATCACGACCGTGGCTGAGTTAAATCTACGTTCTTGGGGACGTTCCAGGACCGTGCCTGGCCGCGCACATTTCTGGACACACATGGGCCCTATCCCATTTCGTGTATAAGTAGGCAATCATAAAAGATGTTTGGCTAAAAACGTGGCGCTCTGAAATTGCTAAAGATAGTTTGAGCTAGTGAAATCTCACAAAATCACTCATTTTACGTAAAACGTAAAAGTATGTGAAGACAATGATTTAATCCTATTTAAAGGAAATTTTCTCTTCCATACTATTTTGTATATTTTGAAATGTTTTAAATATTGTTGTAACCCAATACTTTTTTGGAACGCGCCTAGCAACGGTAACGAATACCCTAGCAACCGACGGCCGTTATTGCAACGCTCTGCAAAAAACTGAGAACATTATATCATTACTAGTTCGTTATTTAACATTCTTAAGACTGCCATGGACCGTGAGGAAGGGGGTGCAGACTCAGTCACATTTGGGACCGCTTTCTTTGAGACTTGACTTGACTTAAGTCGGGTGCTACTCCTCCTCTGCCACCCGAACCACAATGGCTGCCCAGGCTGCCCTTTCTTTGAGAAGTAATCTTATTTCATGACAAGTGTATAAATTTAACTCCTGTACGTTTGGGAACACATTGCAGATACTGTCTCCAATAACTGTGCGTTTGGAACCGCGTTGTACATACTCTAACAGTTTAGCACCCTCCCGAGCAGGGTTAGTGGCTCGGCCCGGAGAGGAGAGGACACTTCCGGGCCGAGCCACTAACCCTGCTCGGGAGGGTGCAATTTAGACGTACATGTAAATGTATTGCGTTTGGGTCGCATATAAAGCAGCGGCACCTGTGCTAAGCGTCCTTTGCATATTCTGTAATCAAATTTCCTTAAACAGTATTTTAAGACCGTGTTTTAGTCTACGGCAATGTGAATCTCGTTTACAAATTTTGATAGTCGCAAAATTTGCATATTTTACTTAGAGGGTACGCTTCTTTCTGCCGGATTTTATATGTAAGAAATGGTCCCTAGTGTGAAGTTTGCATATGCCTTTTTGCTGTTTAAAATTTGAAATATTTAGATATGTTTTCTGCCATAAATCTCTTAGAAGTTTATGATATTCTTATTTCTAATCTTCCTTTTCCTTTCTACCCTTTGCTTGTAGTTAGTTTTGAGTTGAATATATGGTTGAATGTACTTTTACTTTTTTGACGATTACATTTTTAGGATTACTTAGTATTTCTTGTAAAAAGGCAGGAAAGTACTGTAGTACATTTTCTCCCTCAGTTTTGTTTTACCTGAACACGCAATATCCATCTAAAATTTCAAAGAAACTCTATCCAGTAGGATGAAATAGTATAACTGAAAGTGATAATTAAAAATAGATATATATATATATATATCTAACCTTAGCCTAATAACTCAGGAAACGCTTCATATGTCTTGCCAGGTGTTGTGGACGTCACCATTGTCAGCAAGTACCAGTTCTTTGCTGAGTCCGCGGACACCTGGCTGTACTGTTACTACACGGGCAGTCTCGTCAACCAGAACGGGTACCGGTTCGGTGTCGAGGTCGACACTGGCTCGGGAACAGCTTTTACACCACAGAGAGCCTCCGGTGCTTTCATAAGAGGCACGAGTTCGAGGATCTTGGATACCGCTGGTGATTTCCGGGTCGGAGCATTTTCCTGTCAAATACGCGACGGAAATCAAACAGGAAAGGCTATCACCTTCAAAATGAAATCGCAGGGTGAGTACACAACATAACATGCTGCTGAGTCTAGGGCTGGGTACCGGTTCAGCTGGACCTGTTTGGTCCTGAACAACATTCAAGAACCGAGTCCAAAAAACCTAAACGCAAAAACCTGATCATCGGACCTGATGTACATTTCTGTTAATTTTAGTACATTTTGGTAGATTGTACAGACATCTTTAGGTAATCTGGTCATGGCAAGTGAAAAAAATAACCATGAATCAAACTAGATTAGCCTAAATCCATGTTTGTCTCTTCTGTAACAGTGGGTTCCATTTTAGGTCGACAAAAAAGTTCACGGACCACGAGGTTTGTGGTAGTACTGAGCGATAGATATCATCAAGGCATACACGTACTCAGTTAAATTGCTCCTACTACTGTACTTCAGTAATCAGGTCCAGGTTCAGGTCCGGACCTGGACCTGATCCTCTGAACCTAATCCGGACCTGGACCTGAATTTTTTTAACCGGTACCCAGCCCTACTGCTGACTATATCTGCATCTATCTTTGGAGTTCACCTATGAGTTAAATAAAAGCTCACAGACGGGAAAAGCCGTATCAATGTTAACTTTGGCCGAAAAGGTTATATTTTTGGTAAATATTTACTTGTGGTTATGTATGTGGTTTAGCACAATAGCTATTGATGGACTGTTGTGAAACTTGATAGGTATAACTAGTTATAATCTTATTTTCAGCCGATGTCTGGCCAGTGGCTTTCACAGTAACCGCCAGCCTAGGAGACCCCGTGACGCTACAGATGGTGCAGAAGTCCAATAGGACCGGTACCCTGGAGTGGAGGAAGGGCGGGGTCGGGGGAACTGTCCTGACTGGACAGAACGGACTCAACCTGACTATCACAAGTGTCCAGTCTTCAGATGAGGGGATCTATGAGTGCTACTATCAGGAGGACACTGATAGAAAACAGGGCATCATGAGGCTCATTGTCAGAGGTAATATAACACGCTTTTGCATGCTCACATGGGTTCTATTCTATTCTATACTATACTGAGCAAGACCCTAGGTAGGGCATCCCGCCCAGTGTGCAAAGCTATTGCGGGCGGTGGGGTGCGGTGAGTAAAAATGTGCTTGGCAACAAAACGGAACAGAACATAAATTTGTGCATTTTGTGCATGGCCGCAACTAGCAATACCCGACTTACATTCTGTGAGACGGGGTGGCCCAGGTGCAGGGCCAACCCCGTCTTGAATGTGTCAACAGATTGTTGTGTTACAAGGTGTTCGGGTAGTGCATTCCATTCTGTGGTGGTTCTGAATATGTTGGTTTTGCAGCTGAGTGTTATGTATCGAAGGGGGTGGCCACTTGTAGTGTTTTTGTTCTTTGTGATGTAGTCTTGTGTAGGTTCAGTCCCATTTGAATAAGTAAAACATAAATCAAATACAAAAAATATTGCCATTGTGTCAATTATTTGTGGACTATATGATCCGTACTGGTTGGCATACATGTGGAAGGATTGGTTAAACTGTTCCCTAATTAAAATTGACACATCGGAATTTATCACGAGTTTGATTCAGCTTTCTGACCGAATGGCTCGTGACACGCATAACGACAGCTAAGGGTCAAAGTTTGCTTAAAATCAATATCGCCCCCCCCCTCCGTATTGGTTGAGAGAGGGTAGGTCACACCTGCATTAAGTCACCTGTCCTGAGTTAGTAGGTCGAAAATGCCTGGCTGTCTTTTTTTTCAGGTTGGAGAGCACTGAAACATTTCGAATTCCACGTGTTATTACCTTCGCCAAGAAGGTTATCATGTTTTCAGAGGCGTTCCAGCTGTGTGTGTGTGTGTCCGTGTCACAGTGTGTCTGTGTGTGTGTCTGTTAACACCATAACTTGAGAAGGCTTAGATGGATTGTCTTCATATTTAGTAGGTGGCATGGGTAGGTCTTGATGAGACCTCGAAATTATTAGATTGTCGGCCACCTAGCGGCTTCTTATAGTACTGCAGTTGGACTTCCGGTTTTGATATCTCATGATCCGGACATGCTAGGGTCACGAAATTTTAGAGGGTTGGTAGCTCTTGTGCTGGGGAGGAAGTTATGTAATTTTGGGCCCCCTAGCGGCTTGCTCTGGAACTGCAGGGGCGTTTACTTTAAAAAAATATTTAAAAGAGGATAACTCAAGAACCAGTTAACGGATTGTCGTGATTTTTGGGTAGGTAGCTGAAGTGATGCTTGACACAATCATGTGATAATTAAATTTCAAAATTTCAAATTTATGCAAATGTATGCAAATTTGGATGTAATTTGCATGATTAATGAGGAAATTCTATAAATCCGCTGCATTACATGATAGGACTATTCAAGCTTGTAACATATGTAATTGAAAACGAGAGAAACCCAGGCAGATATTGATTATGTAAATGAATACCTCATTTGCATAATTAATGAGAAAATGTTATAATTCTATAATGGTAACTGCCTGGAATCTCTTGCTTGGGGTACTTGAAAGTTAAGTGAAGGTGAACATCATTAAACGTAGCTTGTTCAAATAAGGTCCTCATTTGCATAATTTATGAGAAAATGCTAGAATGTCCTTTTTGTTAAGATGAGGCCGTCTTTGGGTCATGTGGCGGAGAATATGGTCAACTGATATACTAGTAATTCATGCAAATAAGTATCCTATTTGCATAATTAAAGGGCCCCGGGATTAATCTATAATTTGACAGTCATAAAAGTTAACATCATTTGGCGAAGAATTTGGAGTGGAACTCTAGTTTACCAACTGTTTGAAGTTACTACTAAACAGAGGTAGCCATACAAGAAGTGTTAACTGATATTTGTAAGTAGCTTAAAAGAGAAGTTACTGTATGCGTGTCTAGAGAAGTTGAAATATTTTGCTACCATATCCTAGGCATTGGTATCTTTTACCAATGCCTATTAGCTTACTCACAAGAAATACACGTAACTTTGTACATCGGTACGTACCAATGATATTGACTCTCATGGGCACGTGCGTTACCCCCTATAATTAAAAATGACAACAGGCCACAGCGGCGCTGTAATATAGCAACTGTGCCAATTTGCTTACTTCAGATTGTGCTGAGAACAAGTGGGGTCCACCCTCCTGTACCGATGACTGTCCCGTGTGCTACAACGGCGGTGTGTGTGACGACAACACGGGGGAATGTGTCTGTCCTCCGGGGTTCCATGGGCACAACTGTGAAAGTGGTAGGTATTGCTTTTGGCATAATCGCTTCTTTATAATTAGTTAATTACATGTACATAAAATCTTTCTTTGACTGGTATGTGTCATTTTTTTAACATACAAATTCCAGCACATAAGCTAAGATGTTGAGATGCCAAAGGGCGATATCAAACATATCATATAATAAATCTACTAACAATGCTCATTTCTATTCTTCAAGCCTGTTCGTATGGCATGATCGGTACAAGCTGCACAAAAGCGTGTGCCAGTGGAGACTGTACGGGTCAGCTGCTGTGTGTGACGGATCCGTATGGCTGCTCCTGTCCGCCTGGACTCATGGGCATAGAGTGTAATACTGGTAAGACTAATGGCACATATTACTGAATATATTTAAACTTCTGCCCGCTTTTAAGCCTCCAAATATTAAAGCGATATTATGTAAGAGTTTCACTATTTTGAACATCGTTGTTTTACACATTTTCTTGCGCTATAGTATAAGC
>NW_017804198.1:1478134-1501392 GCF_001625305.1 Branchiostoma belcheri
TATATATTATATATGGTGTCCTTAATTGCATAATTAATAAGTTGAAAATGTAATGCGTAGAAGGTGACATTTGGCTCCGCCATCCCTCTCTGTTTCAATGCTTAACGCAAGTTTAAAGTCCAGAAGACTACAACCTAACCGTTTCCACGATTTAATTGCTTAATGGTGCATTTCCCAAGATTTTTATAGTTAGATCACTATTATATCCACTTTATGTATGTATATGTATATATATATATATATAGTAGATAGATAGATAGATAGATAGATAGATAGATACTTATTAGATAGATAGATAGATAGATAGATACTTATTAGAAAGATAGATAGATAGATAGATGATGTGTGCATGAACTTTTATTTTTTTATCGCTGTACAGGTTACGCCACTATTCCGGTTTGAACCACAGTTTCTCCGGTGTGAGGTTGTCGGTTTCGAGTAAGTGCTTATTTTTCATGACTTGCGCCAATAAATGTTAGTAAGTTTGCCCAATTACAGCAGTATACTATTCATTACATCTACGTATACCCATATAGCATCTAAATCAGAGTGTTATAATCCAATGATCACCGATACATTCGTTTGAAAGGTACATAGATACAATGGGCAGGGGGCTAGTCCGCTGGTAGTGCGGTGTGTTTGACCTTCCCACAATATTTATCATATGTGCTCACTCTCATGAGTGATAAACAGAGAAAGAAGTGTGTACCATTTTTAAAGTCTTTGGTGTGACCCGGCCGGGGTTTGAACTCACGACTTCCCGGTGACAAAGCGAGCACTCTACCAATTGAGCTATTGCATATGCATCAGAGTATACGTCTGAGAAGACCAGAAAAGGGTTGAACTTTTTAATTTGTACCTAAAATTTATACCTTCCAAAAGATTGTTTTACTGAAGTTTTTCAAGGTATAATATTATTTAATGATATTTGAGTATCATATAATACACAGGTAGAGGTAGACAGCAAATGCGTAGGTCAAACTTTCAGTTGGTCTCTTCATAAATGTTAATAGCGACCGTCTCAACAACAGTGTAAACTTATACCGTCATATGTTTAAATTTAAAACTTTTGGTCCAACACAAAAATTCTCTCACCTAGAGCTTTCAACCAGTCACTCTGATCTTCCTCAGTAGACTGACCCAGTGAAGCTTGATACGTGGCTTCTTTGAAGTGTGACGTCAACACTGGGTCAAAGGTATCTGGTAGACGATGTCGGCCTCCGTCGAGGTTCAATGAAGGGTGATGGGCCCTGATGTATATGGCTTCCTTCACCCCTCTCAAGAAATAGTCCTGTTCAGAAGCCACGTGATAAGCTTCACTGGGTCAGTCTACTGAGGAAGACCAGAGTGACTGGTCGAAAGCTCTAGGTGAGAGAATTTTTTGTGTTGGACGAAAAGTTTTAACTTTAAACATGTAACTACCAACACAGATAAACTTTCATGATATTATACCGTCATATTTTGCCTTGCAGACGTGGAAGCACCATATCTATAGTGGATGTCATATACAACCTGACGGTGGACAGTCCTGTTGAGAAGAGGACGTACGATCTAGTCTACAATGCAGTCGCAAATGAAGAGATTCTCATTGAAGGGATGGCTGTAGATGTACTTTACATCGCAATTGAACAAGGTAGGGTAAAACTATGTTGAGTTATTCACCTTAGGCCACAGCAAGTATTTTTTTATGGATGACATTACAAAACATTAAATCAGAGCCTTTTCTTGTCTCCTCTCTTCATAGTTATCTGCCATTCCGGCATGGCAACAGACATCTTTGCCCATTTTCGGCATGTTGACCACTGTCAGAGGGCAACAAAATTTCTTGTGTTTTTTTCCAAAATCAGGCAAAAATTAATGCGCGCGCTGATGTCATCCAGACAAAAATTACTTGCTGTGGCCTAACGTGTCCCGAATCCATATCTACGTGCTTAGGCCAATATATATGTAGTGCATTACAAAAGAAAAAGTATTGTAACAGATAGCAACGCCTAACGCACATCATGTCATACGCCGTTTACCGTCTTATTCCTGTGGTAATACTTGTAGTCTCTCTTAGAATAGACTTGATTGTATTGATCACATTGTTATTGATGCCATACATTGTACCATGTACAACTGTCGAGCAATAAAGTTCATTCATTTATTCATTGTAATATGTTCTTTCCCGTCAGGCACGTCGTTTGTTCCCGTTGCGTTCTGCCACAACAACACCTGTCAGAACCACGCCACCTGTCTGCTGCTGGGGAACAGCACCTCGTGCGTGTGTCAGGACGGCTTCGTGGAGAACGGTACTGCATGTCTGCCCGCGTGTGACGAGGGGTACGTCTGTAGGGACGGGAGCGCGTGTCAACTGGAAGAGGGACTGCCGACATGCACGTGAGTTTACCTAAGTACCCTCTTTTCCATCGAACTAGGAAAGTGCGATGCTTCAGACAAAGCGTAGTGTTATTTTTACCACAGTTTCACTATAATTCTGACTTTCCTTGCTCTTGGTCCACGTCTTGTGGGTGCGCCTACAGCTTTGAGACCTCATTAGTATTATTACTAGGTTTTAATATTATTACAATTGGATATAATGAATTGTATTTTATGGCAATGCATTGTATTGTATTGTATTGTATTTTTATGACTAATATATGTTATTGTAGGAATTTGTATTTCATGTCAACAATTGTTCGACATTGTAATTTGTATTGTACTGTATTTCATATTGTTGTGTTTGGGAGGACAACTTGTAAAGGTGTCAATACGCCTGTTTTGTCCTCCCTTCCACTTGTATGTTTGTACTTGTAGCGAATTCTAATAAATAGATAAGTAGACAACAAGCGTATCCCATAATACATAGTAAGTACCATTCAGTTTGAATCCATGGCGGCACTAGAGAATAACAGACCTTTGATACCACATGTACGTATGGCAAAGGAGACATTCTATTTTCATACCAGTACAAAATGCCGTCTCGAATTCTATGACTAAGTTTTTTTTCTCTTTATCGTGGCAGGTTTCTTGAAGAAATAGGTTAACGTATTCTTACTGAAAAGGCGTGTTTCTGTATTATTTTGCAGGCCTGTACCTGACGACACGGGACTAGACGGTACGTTGTTCATTAATTACTGGCATTACTACATTTGGATTCATTAACGCTTATCATTCACACACACACACACACACACATGATACCATCTGTGTCAGTGAAGTCTTGTCGCTGGGGTAAACTTTCATCACGACTTTATCTGTGTCTGACAAACACAATACGTTTTGTAAAACGTTCACGAAAAGATCATTTAAATTTCAATTCATTTCTTTATTTCAGGTAAAAACCCATAGAACAAATATACAATACATCATTAAAATAATACAAAAAACTCTACAGACATACAAGTAAAACAGGAAGAAACCTAAAAGCATAATAAATGGTAGGTCGTGCTTTTGGGTAGCCTTGACTACAGACTGTTCAAGTCAACCTATAATGAAACAGTATCTGAATATTGATAATTTACGGCACAAAACTGCCGTCACAAAACTCCTAATTAGTTGCCACAAGTTACACATCGAAACCGGTACACATAACTGCAGTGTCTCCACTAGAACAACGAATATGTCGGTACTCTGATCTAGGAAGAATCGAAGATGAGAAACATTTTGTAACAGAATGTGAACTATACCACAAAGAGAGAGTAGATCTTTATAATCCGATACAATCCATGTTCCCCTTCTTCATACATCTAAGCTGTACAGATAAATTCATATTTCTAATGAGCTTAGACAAACCTTCTATATTGAAACATATCTGTTTTTACCTTTTTGCCATCACTAAGAAACGAGAAGAAACCGAATTTACTTGATTGTAGCTACTTAACGATGTATATACATGTAACGTTATCTATATTCCATCCTTTTGCTATTTATGTTTATTTTATTCACATGGATTTTTGAGCATTAGAAGGAAAGCACTTGTTCTGCTTATGTGAATCCTTTTGTTGTGACCTGTACTTAACCTAGTGGGTATGTGTGTACAATAAAGGTATTCATTCATTCATTCATTCATATATTTTCGCTGACTAATTGAATTCAGAGAAAATCACTGGGCTAAAGCATTAATGAGGTTATTCACTTAAAGCTCTGGGCTAAAACATGTGAGGAAAATAATTTTCCCTACCCCGTGTTCCCGCAGACCGCACGCTGTGGCTGCTGATCGCTGTGGGGTCCGGTCTGGGCGCGCTCCTGCTGCTGCTGTGCGGCATCACCGTCTGCCGGGCCGTCTACATCAAACGGAGACGGACACGCAAGTGGAACAGGTAAACCCGCAATGTCATCCATTCACAGGGCTCAGATACCTTCCTCAGAGCTTCTGATTGGAGTACTGCTTCTCGCCGCTATATGTAGGTGGCGCTTTTGCGTCAAGGACACAATCCCAAACGTGGCTAAGTTTGTATTCATCACTGGGGTTTACTTTCTTTGATCCGCATTTTAGTTATGCTTCAAAAGATATTGACTAACAAGCCTTATCTGTTGTTAAAAGGTACGTTGTCGAGGACGGGCGCTCTTCACTGGGATTCGTGTGGAGGAGAAAGAGAACTCAACGTCCCGGCAGCGCTTTTGGAGGTCCTAACCTAGACTTGGCTTGGGACGACTTTCACTTCGGCTTCAGCCCGTCCTACCTGACCGGCGGGAGCTACACCTCTCCCGCCGCCGGCTCTACCAGCCGCTACCCCGTCCGCCTTCCCCGCTTCCTCCCGGACACACCGATATCAAGTTCCTCCTCCAGCGGGACATCTGGGAGTCAGTACGGAGGGGGTTTGTTCACTCAGGTCCCTAGCCTCGGACCTCGGACGTACTTGTCTGGGGATGATGGACTTGAGGATGAGCCGTCTCCAACCAGGCAACCAGCATATCTGCCTGACGGAGAGCCTGCCGAGGATGCCTGGGATCGTGACTACGGTCGTCCTCGTCTGATTGACTACAGGTAATCATGTTTAAAGTTAAAACTTTTCGTCCAACACAAAAAAAAATTCTCTCACCTAGAGCTTTCGACCAGTCACTCTGGTCTTCCTCAGTAGAGTGACCCAGTGGGGCTTGTCACGTGGCTTCTTTGAAGTGTGACGTCAACACTGGGTCAAAGGTATCTGGTAGACGATGTCGGCCCCCGTCGCGGTTAAGTGAAGGGTGATGGACCCTGATGTAAATAGCCTGCTTCACCCCTCTCAGGAAATAGTCTTGTTCAGTGTCCAAAATATTATAGGTAATCATGTTTATCATATGTTTAGTAATTTAGCCCCAGACCTTGACTTAGCAGGTGGGCTGTCTATTAATTCCATGTTGAATAACATTAAGATGAGCGTTAGGTACTCCCCTTAAACTTCTTAAAAATCATAAGATTCAATTATTTCTTTGTTAACCTAGTAGTAACGAATAAAGACGATACATTGTCATACATTTTTTACATGTCACAATGCTCAATACCAAAGATTGATAAATACACTGTAAGGAATCTTATCTTAAAGCATGTGTGCAGGGATGTGCGCAATCTTTACGTATGCTTTGATGTGTGCTTAAAGAATGGGTTTTGTGCAGTGATTCTTACCACCCTGTTTTGCCCATACTACCACCGTGTAGACCCCGCATCCCAAGGCTCCGGCCCGTGTCTCAGCAACGGGGGAGACCGGAACAGCAGTCGGGGAGTCCGTACGTTGGTTCCCGCCGGCTGGGAGGGGAGGTGTACCTGCAGGGCCTGGGCAGCGCCTCCTGTAGGTTCGCCCTGCCCCGCTACCTGCCCCGGCCCCCGCAGACGCTGCCGGCAGAAGACGAGACGTACCCGAGAGCGGAACGAGGAGGACTCTACACGGAAACTTTTGGCCCTGATAGAAGCGTATGTATAGATATATCGTCTTTGTATTTCACTCATACCAAAGGTATGAGAATGAAATTTAAGTTGAAAAATGTAAATTATTATGTTAATTACTAACTTAGTTTCGTAAAAGCCAAACAAAAAAACAAGATTTCGAAGATCTCATACCTGCATGAAATATATGAGTTTTTGGAAATGTTTTTTTTATTTGTCTCATTGAATATGGAAGTAAGGTCGTAATTAGCATAATCTAGTTTAATTTATGATTTTCTAAATTCAAATGACAATATTTTTCGTATAAAATTCCTCTCCTTTGTCATATTTCATTTCAACATGTCCTCATCGATTATGCAAACACACACACAGACAGAAACACACACAGACACACAGACACGCCAAAAACAATACCTCCATTTTTCATGGAGGTGCATTTCCAAAAGCTCTACATATTTTGTGTTCTGCTATTGGACAGGGGTGAGTTTGAACAGTCCAATGTTGTATGGGGAGGGAGATGGACTGAAATATACTGCACTTGCTGGCGAGCAAAAGTCGGCCTTTTTAGTTATTTTTTTTATATTTGGCTTCCATCTTCAACAAACATCATACTGATATTCTTTTATATTTCCTAACAGTTCAAGATCAAGCGGCCTGCTATGAGCTACGCACCGTACGGAGTCTACAGGGTCATTCCGGAATCCAACCTGTGAGAACGAAGCAACCTTCCGCATCATCTGTCAGAAATACGTCATACAACAAGCTGGTCTTCTGATCTACCATTATATAACTTGTATTAACCACCTGATATAGATATCTGTCCTAAGGCCACGCCAATTCAATTTGTTGGTTCTCGGATTCGCCTCTTCGTTTTTTTTTCTGATTTGCAAAAAAGATTCTGCTTCTGAGTCAACTCAAAAATATATGTTTATTTTACCCCCAACAGTTAAGGAAAGTCCATTTCTTCCTAGTTGTTATAGTTTTCCATCTATCAATTGATTTAAAGTTGTGGTTTGATTAAAAGTTCAAAATTCATTGTTTAAATTTTGACCCAGCCTTTTGTGTTGACTGCATGGCTCCTATTGTAGCATTTGGGGCTATAATAGGATGCCTAGACCTGTTTTTTTTCGCCCTGTCGCTTCATACTTTTTCTGAAAAAAATCCGAGAACCAACAAATTAAATTGGTCTGGCCTAAAGGTTCTGTTTACATGCTCTATGCTCCCTCCACCAGTGTCAGTTGCTCTCAAAAAATGTAAAAAAAATTAATTCTCTGCAAAAAAAAGCAGTTTGGTTGGCTTCACAAATGTAGATACATGTGTACAAATGTAGATATTGAATAATATGCAGCTCTATTCAACATTTTGCTGTATTTGTATTGCAATATTGCATTAGACAGGGTATAGAACATGATGCTTCTGTAAACTATGCTAGAAATATTTGTATAAAAGGAAATGGAACACAATCAAGCTATACATAACAATACATTTTATTAAAGTAAAGTTAAAGACATTAAAATTAAAACGAGAATTGCTAACAAATATCATTAACTCAACATACTATAACTGTACAAAATGTATGACAATTTATGGTGAGACGCATTAATTCAGAAACCGCTTCTTTTGTTTGTTACTTCTTTTGTCAAAAATCTACAAGTTATGTAAAAAAACATTGAACACTTTATTATGGACATTATTTTGAAAAATAATTCTGCAAACGTAATTCAGCTTTGTGAATTCATAGGGTTTTATAATGTATATCAGGAACGTTGAATAGAACATTTTGCATGAAAAGAGACGAAATGTTACGGATTCCAGTTACGATATAAAAAAACTGCTTTGTACAAACGCTTTAAATCATGTGGCAATTCCTAAATTGCCAAATATGTACTGTTTAAATAGGATCTATATGTGGTAAATCAGGGTAAAGATATGCTGTAAAAACGAATTATTCAAATGTGCTATCTAATAAAATATCTATTTTATGTAAAGTTGGCGTTTGAAATGTTTTATGGCTTCCTCATCTCTATAGATCCACACATTGTTTCAAAATAAGTTGTATTGCCTCCATGAATGATGGGGGTATTTTTGGTCTGTGTGTGAGTGGGTCCGTCTGTGTGGGTTTGTTGTTAGACTTAATTAAGTTTTTTAGAAAAAAATATGGAACTCCTGGTGGCTGACCTTGGTACTGCAGCAGAACTAGGTATCTTTTTTCATGGACATGCTATGATTTTTTTTTGTTGGCAGATAGATTTCCGTGTCAGGAACAAGTGCTGTGGGTTTAGCCTCGGTCACAACCCGCCGTACGTGCTTCTGCGTGCTGTCTACGTGCAAAAACTTGGCCAAACGTAGGGCATCCGTGCGTGGTGAGTACCGCCTCCGTGCGGAATCCTACGGATTTTGGAGCACGCAGACACGCCGTAGAACTTTAAGTGCATGTAAAACTGCGTGCTGTCTGCGGATTCACCACCCGTACGTGTGAGTACGGCCTCCTTACGGTAAAGTTGCAATCGCACAGAGATCGTACGTTGTAAGCACGTACAACTCACTTGCCACTTGCGCAACGTACGATGCACGCAACCGCTCACGGCCAGACGTGGCGTGCAGACCCCGCTCTTACACCTTGCGAAACCGTGCGAGTGACGTGTGTCGACGCCACTCCTTCCCCACGTTTTCAGAAAAAAAGTAGCAGACGTAGCTTCCCAAAAAACGTACGGACAAAAAGCACGTACGGCGGGTTGTGACCAAGGCTTTTGGTTTTCCTAGCAGCTTGTTCCAGAAGAGCAGGGGAGTTTCCGGGGATGAAGTTCAAGCGGAAAACCCCAAAAAGGAACAGCGTATTTTCATGAGTCTTGTTATGTAGGTAGCTTGGACAGGGATCTGCACATTTAAGTAACAATGACGGCTGGCTTAACTTGCATAACTAGTTAGGAAACTCTGTGATCTAATGGCACATCTAATGAGGTTTTATCAACCACGTTGAGATACAATTGATATCACAAGAAAACTTGTAGATGGGCAACTGAATTGTTCAGTTTCCAAAATGAAGCGTCTAAAAATAGATATCCCCAATGTCTCTGCATTGACGCTAGAAACGTTGATACTGAAATTAATATTGTAGTCAATGATTTTAGAATCAAACAAACCAGACCATTAGAGCATCAGCCCGTTGAGAAGAACACTCTTTTGTGCTATGCTGTATTCCACTTTTCCATTCGAAGGTTCCTTAATACACAAAGGAAAACGTGGTACCTCCACTCATTACAGGGCTTCAATACCATGCCATGGTCAGATACTTGCATGCAGGAATTTTTTTAACTCGCCACTGTGAACACATTCGCATGGACTGCTATTTTGATGACATCCGCTAGAGGTCACTGTGAGACCGTGCTTGAGTTAACGTCACAGCAAACGTGTGGTGAAGTTGAGGTCACATAAGTGTACACACGTGCCTACACAGTGGTGACGAGACCGACCTTTAAACTTGTGTATTATTGAACAATATCGCCAGGAAAGGAACTAGATTCTGAAAATTTTCAAAACTTCCACACTGAAGATTATAAAAGCCAATTAGACAAGATAAACAACCAGCCTTAATGTCTGAAAGGTGATTTCTACACTTAGTTCGTTAGTACATCGTACTTTAGAGCGCTGCCGGTCGTTTGAAGTTGCGGCTAGCTCCTTGCGTTCACAAATTGGCCGCCGCCGTACCTTCGTAAAGACGTAATCGCGAAGTTCTTAAGAACTAGCCAAGGTCAACGTTCGCGCGTTCAATGCAATTCGATCTTTGAACTTTCCGAGTTTTGTATTTCTCTGTCTTGTTAATTGTTGGTACTATCTTCTGCTTTTCCATCATGCCAACCTGTTTAGTTCTCATCAGTTGTTAACTCCAATATATTATCACTTACCCAAAACTTCATCACCACATCAGAACGTTTTTAAAATATTTCAATTTCCCCCTTTGTTATTTATGTACTGTGTCCTCTTTGCCATCATTTATCATTGGGTGGGGAACCGGACCTGCGCTCTTGAATTTCTTGTATTTACTGTTTTTTGCCTGTCTTAAAGTTGCGATTGTTTCTTTTCTTTATTATATGTATTTATTTAGTGGTGCCGTCAACATAAGTGCTTTCCACTTGAGTGAGGCACCACCATGTCCTGTATCCTTTTCTCATGTGAATGAATAAAAAAAAAACCTGTTTAGTATGCAATAACAGTTGGAATCAGCAATGACAAGCCGATAAGCTTTCACCGTCGGACGAAAAACGTCAAAAATGAATAGTCAACGTGAAGCCGCATTTGCGACAGCCCTGGACAGTCGCGAACGTTGACCTTGGCAAGTTCTTAAGTACTTCGCGATTACGTCTTTACGAAGGTATGACGGTGGCCAATTTGTGAACGCAATTTCGTAACTAGGAGATGGACAAGCACTTTGACTCTCAAAAATGCCGGTACATGCGTTATTGAATGTTTAACAATTGTCAGTGGAACATGCCCTGGACCGCCCTAGATCGCCACTTTGGGATCTTATAGGGCGGTCAAATTTTGGGACGAACTCACTGAACCTAGGCTGGTGGAAACGTTTTCGTTTTCGTCAATTTTTATCACATTAATTAATAAATATGGGCAGCAAACGCTGGAGTAGGATTAAGAGAACAAGAAATAGCCACGCATTCAAGTACCAGAGTTATCAACCAAGGATTGAGGTGTTCAAGAATTCATTCTTTCCTAGAACTATCGCAGAGTGGAACTCACTGTCACCAAGTACAGTAGGGGCATTGTCAATAGATAGCTTTAAACAATGTCTAGAGCTAGAAGTTCAAGGGTTAGGTGTAACAAGTCGATCGGTGTAATATAACCAGCTGCCGCCGCGCCGCGTGCCTGCGAAGCTGGTGTGTTACGCCGAAAGGCGGTTATACCGGCTATACAGATACAGACAGACAGATACTAAAATATGAGATTTACTAACTATTCAACCGGCTGTTTACTAGTATTGCCTGAAGTAACCACTACCACATCAATAATCGGCAGTTGTTGTAGTTGTAAACAAAACACAGCCCTACTACAAAATTCCGCTACTAAAAATCAATCAATCAAATCAAAACTTCTACTGAACTTCTCACACGGTCAATACCATCCGTTCTGCTGAATCCCAGTGAAAGGATTGGCCGTCCTAAAAAGCAAACAGCGGGAACAAAATGTCTTGTGTCAAGTAGGCCTTCATGCAGAACGCTTTTGATGAACACTGAGGTGAATCGGACCTATGCTGGAAAGAATTTCAGCCAAGAGCTAAGGTTCAGTTCTTTTCTACTTTTCAGAGTGACAGTCCGTCACACCTAGGATACCAAGAATAACGTAAACTTTGAGGTTAACTGTTTCAATGGTGAGTATTTGGTAAACATGCCCCTGGAACGCCTTTTAGCATTCAACTATGCATGCAAGTGTAACGGCAGCTGCACCGGCTGAATCTAAACAACCATTATGACATTTCCCACGGTCATGACGCACTTAGAAGTAGCTACAGACAAGTCTCCGCCTTAGCAAGGACTTGATGTAAGAGTCGTTAACTCGGCAAAAGGACAGGGAAAAGGAACGATGCTGCTTGGTGTCGTTAACTTGCACTATACTCTACATCAGCACGTTATAAAGGCGTGAGTTTGGGCACCAAGATTAGCATGGGGACCGCGCGGGAGACTCGTGTTCGCTGGCTGTGGGCTGTCCTCGTCCCGGTCTGCCTGACACCATCAATAACAGGTGAGTTGTGTGTTAAGATTTCTCAGTTGAAAGTCCTTCAGTTGTATAGACGTCCCCAAAAATCATATAAAGTCATTGCGCATTCAAATTACAGTGCTATTTCAGCCCAACCTGTATTTAAAGTGTATTTAATACACCTACAACATACAAAATGTAACTACACGTATTTTAGCATGACTAGGTAAGATGCATAATTCTAGCCATCATAGATGCTTCCTCTCTCTCTCTCTCGCTCTCTCACTCACTCACTCACTCTCTTTCTCAGCGTTTTCGGTCGGCCTCGAAGAGCTCGGGGTACTTCATAATTCTCGCCTACTACGAATTTCTCTTCCCCAGAACCACTTCACTGTGGAACAAGCTTCCCCGTGAATGTTTCACCGCTAATTACAACCTCCAACGGTTTAAATCAAGGGTGAACAAATATCTGACCTCGCAGTCATCACTGTAACCCAAAACATGTAAGTGGCTCTCATGGGCCTTGTTTTGAGGTGAATTCTGAAGTAAATAAAAAAAAAATTTCTAGTCTTATCGAGTAATGATTTTTCGACAGTAAGTAATATATAATGCGGCTCGCGTTTGCAGCCAAGCACACTGGATCATGCCTTATCCATGCGTGGTTCTGGACACTCTACGGTAATATCCACGACCGTGGCTGAGTTAAATCTACGTTCTTGGGGACGTTCCAGGACCGTGCCTGACCACGCACATTTCTGGACACACATGGGCCCTATCCCATTTCGTGTACAAGTAGGCAATCATAAAAGATGTTTGGCTAAAAACGTGGCGCTCTGAAATTGCTAAAGATAGTTTGAACTAGTGAAATCTCACAAAATCACTCATTTTACGTAAAACGTAAAAGTATGTGAAGACAATGATTTAATCCTATTCAAAGGAAATTTTCCCTTCCATACTATTTTGTATATTTTGAAATGTTTTAAATATTGTTGTAACCCAATACTTTTTTGGAACGCGCCTAGCAACGGTAACGAATACCCGAATACCTTAGCAACCGACGGCCGTTATTGTATTGTAACGCTCTGCAAAAAAATGAGAACATTATATCATTACTAGTTCGTTATTTAACATTCTTAAGGTCTCATTCATGAGTTTTTTCCATACATTAGAAACCATGCATTAATAAGTGACTTACGAGACCGTGTTCCCTATCATCCTACATTAAATCAATTGATATCTTTAATTTCATGCTATGTTGAGCACACTTACTCTACGTCTCATAAAAAATTGCCAACGACTTCCATACACACAATCCCCTTTTATGGGAATTACAAACTGCAACTAGCGGCTGCCCGCAAGAGGCCCTCCCGCGCTGCAAACCTACGACCGCACAACTCACAACACTGGACTGTGCACGTCCGACCTAGCGCGCGGCTGCCGACAATTATGTCCTAATTTCATCAGTTACAAACAAGCTTTCACCGCTTTGACGTTTTACATCAGTTGGGATGGCTAAAGGGAAAATTCTCACCAATAAAAAAACATGTTCATACAGCCGTTTAGTTTTTGACTTGGTACTCTTTTAGGGAGTAATACATGAATGAGACCTTAATACTGCCATGAACCGTGAGGAAGGGGGGGGGGGGTGCAGACTCAGTCACATTTGGGACCGCTTTCTCTGAGAAGTAATCTTATTTCATGACAAGTGTATAAATTTAACTCCTGTACGTTTGGGAACGCATTGCAGATACTGTCTCCAATAACTGTGCGTTTGGAACCGCATTGTAGATACTGTAACAGTTTAGACATGTAAATGTATTGCGTTTGGGTCGCATATAATGCAGCGGCACCTGTGCTAAGCGTCCTTTGCATATTCTGTAATCAAATTTCCTTAAACAGTATTTTAAGATCGTGTTTTAGTCTACGGCAATGTGAATCTCGTTTACAAATTTTGATAGTCGCAAAATTTGCATATTTTACTTAGAGGGTACGCTTCTTTCTGCCGGATTTTATATGTAAGGAATGGTCCCTAGTGTGAAGTTTGCATATGCCTTTTTGCTGTTTAAAATTTGAAATATTTAGATATGTTTTCTGCCATAAATCTCTTAGAACTTTATGATATTCTTATTTTTCCTTATCTTCCTTTTCCTTTCTACCCTTTGCTTGTAGTTAGTTTTGAGTTGAATATATGGTTGAATGTACTTTTAAATCTTTTACTTTTTTGACGATTACATTTTTAGGATTACTTAGTATTTCTTGTAAAAAGGCAGGAAAGTATTGTAGTACATTTTCTCCCTCAGTTTTGCTTTACCTGAACACGCAATATCCATCTTAAATTTCAAAGAAACTCTATCCAGTAGGATGAAATAGTATAACTGAAAGTGATAATTAATAAAAAATAGAAATATCTAACTTTGGCCATGTTGATTTGATTATATGGATGACATCCGCGCGCGCATGAATTTTCGGCCGTTTCAAAAAAAAAGAAGTTTTCAACCATACTGTAAATCGTACAAAACAGTTGCAAAATGAGCAAAAATATACCATAAGTTACAAAAAAAAATTAATAAAAACTATACCAATGTCGTAGAATGCCAAAATCAAACGAAAAAAGACGAAATTGTAAAGAAATGAACTTGAAGACTAGATTATTCGCCAAACCATATTCTGTGCCATTTGCTCAACCCTCATGACCACGTAGATTTCATAATGAAAAGAACTTTTTTTTTTTTGCAAAACTTTTTTTTTATTCGCACGCGCGCATCAGTTTTGGGAGGATGTCATCCATATAATCAAATCAACATGGCCTTAGCCTAATAACTCAGGAAACGCTTCATATGTCTTGCCAGGTGTTGTGGACGTCACTATTGTCAGTAAGTACCAGTTCTTTGACGAGTCCGATGACACCTGGCTGTACTGTTACTACACGGGCAGTCTCGTCAACCAGAACGATTACCGGTTCGGTGTCGAGGTCGACACTGGCTCGGGAACAGCTTTTACACCACAGAGAGACTCCGGTGCTTTCTTTAGAGGCACGAGTTCGAGGATCTTGGATAATGCTGGTGACTTCCGGGTCGGAGCATTTTCCTGTCAAATACGCGACGGAAATCAAACAGAAAAGGCCATCACCTTCAAAATGAAATCGCAGGGTGAGTGCACAACAAAACATGCTTCTGACTATATCTGCATCTATCTTTGGAGTTCACCTATGAGTTAATTAAAAGCTCACAGACGGGAAAAGCCGTATCAATGTTAACTTTTGTTCGTATGATACCAACTGCAAAATAATGTTAGCCGCACAAAATTATATATTAGAAACAAAAAGATTCTAACTGTATGTGTCTTCTGGGATGGGAGGTTTGTTACTCACGCGAGGTCTCATGTATTTTTAAATGTCTTGTAAAATATTTTTCTTTCATTGTAAAAGTGGCTGCGAGAATATAAGTTGTACCTAACTTGAGTTCGCAGTCACTTAGTCCATGTCTTTTCATTTGTAATTCTCATTTTGTTTCTGAATAAAAATAAAAAATAAAAAAATGTTAACTTTGGCCAAAAAGGTTATATTTTTGGTAAATATTTACTTGTGGTTATGTATGTGGTTTAGCACGATAGCTATTGATGGACTGTCGTGAAACTTGATATAACTAGTAGTAGGTATAACTAGTTATAATATTATTTTCAGCTGATGTTTGGCCAGTGGCTTTCACAGTAACCGCCAGCCTAGGAGACCCCGTGACGCTACAGATGGTACAGAAGTCCGGTAGAACCGGTACACTGGTGTGGAGGAAGGGCGGGGTCGGAGGGACTGTCCTGACTGGACAGAACGGACTCAGCCTGACCATCACAAGTGTCCAGGAGTCAGATGAGGGGATCTATGAGTGCTACTATCAGGGGGATACTGATAGAAAACAGGGCATCATGAGGCTCATTGTCAGAGGTAATATAACACGCTTTTGCATGCCAACATGGGTTCTATTCTATTCTATACTATACTGGGCAAGACCCTAGGTAGGGCATCCCGCCCAGTGTGCAAAGCTATTGCGGCCGGTGGGGTGCGGTGAGTAAAAATGTGCTTGGCAACAAAACGGAACAGAAGATAAATTTGTGCATTTTGTGCATGGCCGCAACTAGCAATACCCGACTTAGGCCGTGTCTAAACGGAATCACCCAAGGCGGTTTACATGTGGTTTACCCCGAAGCCGGTTTCAAGTGGCTCCATGTGAACGCTCCGAAATCACATTGAAAGCGCCTCGATCCCAAGGCACTTCTAGAGGTGGTTTCGAATCGGTTTCCCCGCATCGCGATTTGCGTCTGAACGCAATGGGATTTCAATGTGCCTTCGCCTGGTCATGGATTACGGGGTGATATTTCTTTATTTATATGCAATACCAACTTTTACGTGGCAGCAACTTAAAGAGCAGTAATGGTCAAATAATGTGTACGTTCTAGGGCGAGCTTCACCGCCTCTGGTGGGACCACGTCGGCATTCGGCCGAGATACGCTGGGAGGGGGGCATCAGCAAGCAGGTCGTTGACCTCTGACATTAATAACACGCCGCCTTGCGTGTTGCGTGTTATCATCAAACAGCAATAAATGTAGCTCAAGCGCATTATGTTCGGACACGGTTTTACAGGTGTGTGGCACGTGGACCAGATGTGAGGAATGTGAGTTACCCGAATCGCGGTTTGGGTGATTCCGTATAGACACGGCCTTACATCTGTAAGATGGGGTGGCCCAGGTGCAGGGCCAACCCCGTCTTGAATGTGTCGACAGATTGTTGTGTTACAAGGTGTTCGGGTAGTGCGTTCCATTCTGTGGTGGTTCTGAATATGTTGGTTTTGCAGCTGAGTGTTATGTATCGAAGGGGGTGGCCCCTTGTAGTGTTTGTGTTCTTTGTGATGTAGTCTTGTGTAGGTTCAGTCCCATTTGAATAAGTAAAACATAAATCAAATACAAAAAATATTGCCATTGTGTCAATTATTTGTTGACTATATGATCCGTACTGGTTGGCATACATGTGGAAGGATTGGTTAAACTGTTCCCTAATTAAAATTGACACATCGGAATTTATCACGAGTTTGATTCAGCTTTCGTGACACGCATAACGACAGCTAAGGGTCAAAGTTTGCTTAAAATCAATATCGCCCCCCCCCCTCCGTATTGGTTGAGAGAGGGTAGGTCACACCTGCATGAAGTCACCTGTCCTGAGTTAGTAGGTCGAAAATGCCTGGCTGTCTTTTTTTTTAGATTGGAGAGCACTGAAACATTTCGAATTCCTTCGCCAAGAAGGTTATCATGTTTTCAGAGGCGTTCCAGCTGTGTGTGTGTGTGTGTCTGTGTCACAGTGTGTGTGTGTGTGTGTCTGTTAACACCATAACTTGAGAAGGCTTAGATGGATTGTCTTCATATTTAGTAGGTGGGTAGGTCTTGATGAGACCTCGAAATTATTAGATTGTCGGCCACCTAGCGGCTTCTTATAGTACTGCAGTTGGACTTCCGGTTTTGATATCTCATGATCCGGACATGCTAGGGTCACGAAATTTTGGAGGGTTGGTAGCTCTTGTGCTGGGGAGGAAGTGATGTAATTTTGGGCCCCCTAGCGGCTTGCTCTGGAACTGCAGGGGCGTTTCTTTAAAAAAATATTTAAAAGAGGATAACTCAAGAACCAGTTAACGGATTGTCGTGATTTTTGGGTAGGTAGCTGAAGTGATGCTTGACACAATCATGTGATAATTAAATTTCAAAATTTCAAATTTATGCAAGTTTATGCAAATTTGGATGTAATTTGCATAAATAATGAGGAAATTCTATAAATCCGCTGCATTACATGATAGGACTATTCAAGCTTGTAACATATGTAATTGAAACGAGAGAAACCCAGGCAGATATTGATTATGTAAATGAATACCTCATTTGCATAATTAATGAGAAAATGTTATAATTCTATAATGGTAAGTGCCTGGAATCTCTTGCTTGGGGTACTTGAAAGTTAAGTGAAGGTGAACATCATTAAACGTAGCTTGTTCAAAGCTTGGTCCTCATTTGCATAATTTATGAGAAAATGCTAGAATGTCCTTTTTGTTAAGATGAGGCCGTCTTTGGGTCATGTGGTGGAGAATATGGTCAACTGATATACTAGTAATTCATGCAAATGAGTATCCTATTTGCATAATTAAAGGGCCCCGGGATTAATCTATAATTTGATAGTCATAAAAGTTAACATCATTTGGCGAAGAATTTGGCGTGGAACTCTAGTTTACCAACTGTTTGAAGTTCCTATTAAACAGAGGTAGCCATACAAGAAGTGTTAACTGATATTTGTAAGTAGCTTAAAAGAGCAGTTACTGTATGCGTGTCTAGAGAAGTTGAAATATTTTGCTACCATATCTTAGGCATTGGTATCTTTTACCAATGCCTATTAGCTTACTCACAAGAAATACACGTAACTTTGTACATCGGTACGTACCAATGATATTGACTCTCATGGGCACGTGCGTTACCCCCTATAATTAAAAATGACAACAGGCCACAGCGGCGCTGTAATATAGCAACTGTGCCAATTTGCTTACACTCAGATTGTGCTGAGAACAGGTGGGGTCCTCCCTCCTGTACCGCTGACTGTCCAGTGTGCTACAACGGCGGTGTGTGTGATGACAACACGGGGGAATGTGTCTGTCCTCCGGGGTTCCACGGACAGAACTGTGAAAGTGGTAGGTATTGCTTTTGGCATAATCGCTTCGTTATAATTAGTTAATTACATGTACATAAAATCTTTCTTTGACTGGTATGTGTCATTTTTTTTAACATACAAATTCCAGCACATAAGCTAAGTTGTTGAGATGCCAAAGGGCGATATCAAACATATCATATAATAAATCTACTAACAATGCCCAATTCTATTCTTCAAGCCTGTTCGTATGGCATGTTCGGAACTAGCTGCAAAAAAGCGTGTGCCAGTGGAGACTGTACGGGTCAGCTGCTGTGTGTGATGGACCCGTACGGCTGCTCCTGTCCGCCTGGACTCATGGGCATAGAGTGTAATACTGGTAAGACTAATGGCACATATTACTGAATATATTTAAACTTCTGCCCGCTTTTAAGCCTCCAAATATTAAAGCGATATTATGTAAGAGTTTCACTATTTTGAACATCGTTGTTTTACACATTTTCTTGCGCTATAGTATAAGCCTACCTGGGTTCATACTGACATTTGGGGAGTAAAAGATCAACGTCGTTGACGCCGAAAAAAGACGAAAATCGCCATTTGTTTACATCTTTTTAGCAGCCTCCTAAAATACAATGAGCCTGGCGCAACTTATTCTCGTGCTGCGCTGAGTCGCAAAAAAAACGTGCTGCTGTCAAACCTGACCTTCGTTTTTATAACCGCTATTCACCTACTGAATATCATGAAGATCCATCCAAAAATTATCAAGTAATGCTAGCTGTATACAGACCCACGCCAAAGCCACTCCACCATGTCCAAAACACACCTTTCTGACAAAGCAAATGTATTTCCTCATACTTGGTAACACTTAAGTTCAGTTTTCAGTTAATGTTGTGTGCGTTATGTTATTTTTTTGATTCAGACTCACACCTTTTGTTATGTTGGTTTTACTTTCATGTACATTTGTTTTGTTCTGTTCTGTACATTTGTTTCATTGTAATTTTGCGACTCCAGGAAGAATAGATTTCATGTAAATCTAATGGAGATCGAATAAACAAACAAACAAACAAACTTAACTGTACATTAATGATGAAAGTCTGATGTCATTTTTAGTGTGTCCAGGCGGCTTGTACGGAGCTGGCTGCACCCAAACCTGCCACTGTGCAGCCGGACCAGCTGCCTGTGACAAGAAGACTGGATTCTGTACTGGGGGGTGTCTGGACTTCTGGACTGGGGACTCGTGTCAGATCCGTACATAAATACTGGAATTATCATTGTTGTCATTACGGCATGAGATACACATGGGCGCGGTTGTAAAAACGTTTCTGAACTTTTTTATTTCAACATGCAAAAAAAAGATACAATACATAGTGGTGACGCACTCAAGCAGAATGCTTATATTCACGTCACCACTACACATAAAACAAAAATTACATCACAGAACATGGGTATCGTCCAGGTAACAAGAGAACAGAGTTAGCTATTAAGACATTATAAATGGATATAGAAGTATAAATCAGTTGTTAAATCGCTTAGTTTCAGAGAGATATAGCTGTGTGATAATGAGTATTTGAGAGTTGACTTTAGATGAAAGTAAAGGTGATCCATTAAGTAGCAGATACACAAAAGCACTTTCTGAACTTCTTGTGCAATTGCAAATCTTGTCATTGAAGTTTCAAGTAAGTCTCATTATCTAAATTTCTTTCATGAATATGAAAGTAACAGAAACGTTTGTAAAAATGATGTGAATTTCTGTTTCAGCTACTGTCTCATATGTAGCTCTCTTCGTCAAGGAGGAAGGTCGCTATTTCGGTGATTCTCCTGACAACATAACGGCATACAGCGACATAGACACAGAAGAGTGTGCTCGCCGCTGTCTGAAAGGTTACGGCAGCTACGATGGCGTCAATCCGACATGTCTGTCCTTCAACCATCGCCCTGCCGGATCGCCAGAGGGCGGCAGTGCACGGTGTTGGCTCCGTAGTTCTGACAAGGACACGGCGGTATCTCCTGGTCCTGAGTGGGACAGTTGGCCTTACCGAAATTACTACCAGAGGAAACGTAACCACAAACTTTATACTTCTATTTGACTAGAAGGTTAATAGTCTATAGACTGTATACTTCTGAAAATAATTTCATCACGTTGCCATCATTGGCAATGTATCTCACCTGCTTCTCACTGGAGCACTGCTTCTCTCCGCTATATGTAGGCGATACATAATGATAATTCGAACATAATCCGAACCGTGCCTAAGACACAAACTTAGGTACGTTTGGGATTGTATTCTCGCCGTAAAAGCTCCACCGACGTCGGCTACATGTAGCGGCGAGAAGCAAAACTCCAGTCAGACGCTCTGAGGAAGGTGTCTGATAAACATCGAAACGTGAGAAGGTAGGATGCATTACCGCTTGTGTAAAAAGAGAATCCCTTTATCCTCTATTCTTAATAATTTTCTTCATATACATCGCCAGAAACGAAATGTTAAGTTTCATTCATTGTTTCATTCAATTTTCTGCTCTAGGCATGTTGTCTTAGGAATCCCGTTAGAAGAATACGAAATTCACAGTAATGAATAAGCAAAAAATTCACAAAAACACAAGGAGGTTTAAGATTTTTGATTCCTTGTATTTACATGGATTCTTTTTCGCCGTTCTTTTCAGACATTCTGGCGCCCCAAGATTGCACTGACATGTTTGCCCTTGGGATTCAGTACAGTCATGTTTACACCATCGGCTACCCACAACCATTCCAAGCCTACTGTGACATGGACACTGATGGCGGGGGGTGGACGGTCATACAGCGGCGTCAGGACGGGTCTGTGCCGTTTGACAAGACTTGGACTGACTACGAGCAGGGATTCGGTAATACTAGTGGAGAATACTGGCTGGGATTAAAGAACGTCCACAGCCTGACAACACAGAAACAAAACGAGCTGTACGTGTACTTGGAAGACTGGGAAATGAACAGCCGGTTTGCGCGGTACAGCACGTTTTCTGTGGGAAACACCAGCAGCAAGTACACGGCAACGATCAGTGGGTACAGCGGGGATGCAACTGATAGTTTGGACTCGTCTGCTGATGATGGACGTCACAGCATCAACAACAGACAATTTTCTACAACAGACCAGGATAACGACGGTGTCAGTATTAACTGTGCGGGTCGATTCGGACAAGGAGGCTGGTGGTACACTCCGAGTTGTGGTTACGCCTTGTTGAACGGACAGTATCTGACCGGTTGCTCAGTACCTGCTCCACCATCCTGCTCCACAACAAAAGGAATCGTCTGGTACACTTGGAGAGGTTACCGATATTCCTTGAGGAAAACACTTATGATGATTAGACACACCAATTTTTCAGGTATGTGTAAAAAAAAATTAGTCGCTACTTTGGGCGTCATGTGCTAAAATAAAGATGAGGGCCATTGTAGGAAAGATCATCTAGGATGTCCTCTTATATAGTTTTAGGCCAGCTTCTTTTTCTTCTTTTAGCAATTTTGTTTTGATTACAATATTAAATGTAACAATGTAAAAATAATCACCTTAGAAGATTCATGGTGCAGACTACAGTTAATTGAGGCAAATAAGAGGGGAATGTTTGTACAACCAGGTAACGGAGCATGGTAGTTAAAGGAAAAAATAGGCTAGTTTCACTTTTTGGCAAATTCAACCCCGAAAACGTGTTTGCGAAAGGTGATTCATTGGTTTCGACCAGTCCTGCACACATTTGGTTGATATTTACCTTCGCCAAGAAGGTTATGTTTTCGTAGGCGTTCGTGTGTTTGTGTGTCTGTGTGTGTGTGTCTGTGTGTACGATAACTTGAGAAGGCTGAAATAGATTGACTTTGGTAGGTGGGTAGGTCTTGATGAGACATGGAGATGATTAGATTTTGGGCCCCTAGTGGCTTCCTATATGGTACTGCAGCGGAACTTCCGGTTTTGATATCTCATGACCTAGACATGCTAGGGTCACAAAATTTGGATGGTAGGTAGCTCTTGTGCTGGGAAAAAGTGACATAAGTTAAGGCCCCCTAGCGGCTTGTTTTGGAACTGTAGGTCCATTTGTTTAATACAGAGAATAACTCAAGAACCGGTTGACCGATCATCATGATTTTTGGTATGTATGTAGCTTAAGTGATGCTTGACATAATTATGTGATAATTGTGCAACTTTGGATGTAATTTGCATAATTTATGCGGAAATTCTATAAATCTGTTGCATTATATGATAGAACTTTTCAAGTTTGTGGCATATGTAATTGAGAACAAGAGAAACATAGACAGATATTGATTATGTAAATTAAGAATTAATTTGAATAATTAATACGAAACTGTCGTAATTCAGCAATGGTAACTGCCTGAAATTTAAAGTGAATTGAAGGTGAACAAAGTGGTGAAACCATATTGTTTTTGCTGATGATTCTTCTCCTCCTCCTCCTCCTTCTCCTGCCATTTCTTTAAATGGATTCAGCGTCTTCATTTTGGGGCCTAAGGACCTGAAATCTGGTATGGATGTACAGTGGGCAAATACCCCTAGGCGTTTTTTTAATTTTTGTGATACAGGCTTTTAGAATGGTTTTATTTGAGCTTTTTGGCTGTGTTATAGCAAATGTATTACTGTGTTAAAGGGCAGTGTTAACCACGTTTGGGCATGAGTCATCACAATGGAATGCAGGGCATCGACCAATAGGCATGCAGCTTTCCTCTATTCTTCTTGCTGATTGCACGGCGGTCTGTCACTGCGGCATTCTTTCCCATTGCTATGCGCGTTCGAAAAGGTATCGGGTTACAAGACGCTATTTTGGCCTGTTTTGGACTACCCGTAAAATATTTGAAAATAAACAAAAAAAATATTTAGGGGTAAGTTTCGTCAAAATTAAAATGAAATTATCGTCTTAACATCCTTTAAATGTTAGCTTTTTATGTTAAATCACTGATTTTTTTTAAATTTCGCTCAGAAAGACTGTTATTTTCGGGTTTCCGAGCACAAGTCATGTCACGTTTTTAGGCAAACATCGTTCAAACCTGGCTACGTATATTACCCCAGA
>NW_017804198.1:1501412-1521873 GCF_001625305.1 Branchiostoma belcheri
TTTGGGCATTAGTCATCACAATGGAATGCAGGGCATCAACCAATAGGCATGCAGCTTTCCTCTATTCTTCTTGCTGATTGGTTGTTGGGATTTAACTGAATTAACTGCATTCCATACTGGCAGTATATCTATATTCAAGTGTTTTGGTAGGTATTTCAAGCTTTCCTGCTCCAACATTGGAATGCTGGGCATGCACGCTTCTTTTTATTTTGAAAATCAACTGTTTGCATTATACAATTAAAAATCCTAACCAATAATGTAGGGAATAGCTATCCAACTGTTGTAGTCTTAGTTGTATGTTACTTCATACTATAGTTATATCAATGTAAAGCATTGTTTTCCCTTGTGTTTCTCATTCTTTCCCTGCCATGTCGTAAAATGTGGTGAAGCCATCGCTGTATTTGCTCCGAAGCAAATGTCGGCCTTTCTAGTTAAACATAGCTTATTCAAATAAGGACCTCATTTGCATAATTTATGAGCAAATGCTAGAATGGCATTTGTTGTTAAGATAAGACTGTCTTTTGGTGGAGAATATGATCAACTGATATAATTCATGGAAATGAGGATGCTATGTGTATAATCTGGGGGAATAATATATAATTTTTCAGTCATAAACATTAACATCATTTGGCGAAGGTATGCGATCGTGGAACTCTAGTTGAACCAATGTTCACGTTTGATACTTGTCTGATCCTGGACCACCAGGCGGCGCAGGCAGAAGACCTGTGACATAGGTTGTACACTTCTTCTAATCCAATTGGTCATGAAATCGCTACTCTGTTGACTTAGTAGTACATAAAAGAACATCCCCATCGAAAAGAAAATGAAAAAGCAGCCAGAGGACCAATATTCACCCATTCATTAAATTCGGCAGGTTGTTCTCTGCATGTCAATCATTAAAAAATCACGACATTTGTCATTCGTTATCTACACCATATACACTACAGAGAAAATCAGATCAAGTTTACAACCTACGCCTACGTTAACAAATGTGGGGTTGTGTGGCGTAGCGGTAGCATCTTCTGCCCGGAACCAAGAGGTCCCGGGTTCGAACCTCACCTGGTCACCGATCCTGTGCCCTTGGGAAAGGAACTTTACGCGACTTTCCTCACTTCACTCAGGTGTAAATGAGTACCTAGCTTCGGCTAGGGACGTCCCTCGGATAGGACGTTAAATGGAGGTCCCGTGTATGGGAGAGCCACACCCCACGCACATTAAAGAAACCACCACACCTTTCGAAAAAGAGTAGGGGCATGTTCCGGTGTGCGATGGTGCAAATACTTGTCTGATTGTTCACTACGGACTCCATGAAGAGTAGTGTGAAAGTCACAAACAAAACAGACAAACAAACAAACAAACATGTCAACTCTTTATCATTCTTTTACTTTTCCACAGCGTCTCCATTCAAGCAGTGCCAGAATGGTGGAACCCTGACCCCAGGGCCTGAAGATTCCGGACTTTACATCTGCGCATGTGCTGATGGATGGCATGGTGTATTCTGTAATCAGGGTAAGTACTTTATGAACTGTAATGAATGACTAAATAAATGAATGAATGGGTGGATGAATGAATGAATGATAATGTTTATAATTTTAACAATATTTTGTGCCAGGTATGCACAGTCCATATTGACTGTAGACCAGAGTGTAGTACTTGATATCACGGCTCATTTGATACAGTGTATACATTGTGACAAAATGTTTGCAAGATAAGGTCAATTTTTCACATTTAAGGCTGTTAATTGCTATAGAGTGCCATAAAAAGTGAAGCTACTTAGCAACAGTTGTGATCAAGATATGTTCCTCGGCTGTTCTTATCACCCACCTTATTTTGATCAATAAAAAAATCACCTTGATACTTAACTACATAACTTTGAAACAGAGTGTACCGGTACGTACGGTCCTGACTGTGGTATACCCTGTGGACATTGTTACGGGAATCAGATCTGTGACAGGTTCACCGGGAGATGTCCGACCGAAGGAACTTTAGTGTGTGCGGCTGGATACTATGGTGACAAATGTGATCGCGGTAAGAATTATTTTTGGATATATACAACATAAATACAAAGAAGAACTAATTTAGAGCGTTGTTTCTGTTATGTACAGTACCAGGCCATGTGTAATAACGTGGTAGGAGAAAGAAATATTACATTACCATATAGTCAAATTTACATGTACATTGTTACCTTCGCCAAGAAGGTTATGTTTTCAGAGGCGTTCGTGTGTGTGTCTGTGTGTGTGTGTGTGTGTCTGTGTGTGTGCGCGTGTGCGTGTGTGTGTGTGTTTGTGTGTGTGTGTGTGTGTGTGAACACGATAACTTGAGAAGGCTTTGATGAATTGCCTTGATATTTGGTATGTGGGGAAGTCTTGATGAGACCTCGAAATGAATAGATTTCGGGTAACCTGGCGGCTTGTTATGGTACTGCAGCGGAACTTCCGGTTTCCGATCTGGACATGCTAGGGTCATGATATTAGGGTGGCAAATGGCTCTTGTGTTCGGGAAGAAGTGACGTAAGTTTGGGCCACCTAGCAACTTGGGAACTCCAGGGTCGTTTCTTTGAAAATGTTTGAAGTAAGTTAACTCAAGAAACGGTTGACGGATTGTCGTTATGTAGGTAGCTTAAGTGATGCTTAACATAATGAAATGGCAACTCAGGATCTAATTTACATAATTAATGGCGAAATTCTATAAATCTGCTTCGTTCCATGATAGGACCATTCAAACTTACGACATATGTAATTAAGGGGAAGAGGACCCTTTGGGCAAATGTTAATTATGTAAATTTTGACCAAATTTGCATAATTAATGAGAAACTTTTATAATTCTATACTTTTGAAAGTCAGGTAAACATGGACATCATCAAACATAACTTATTCCAATGCGAACCTCATTTGCATAATTTATGAGGAAATGCTAGAATAGCTTTCTTTGTTAAAAATAAGACTGTCATTGGCTGTCAATATGAACAACTGATATATTTCATGCAAATGATGGTTTTATTTGCATAATCAATGAGAATGAACAATTTGTAATTCGTCGATCATAAAGGTTAACATTACATTTGTATTTGGCGAAGGTATGAGGTCGTGGAAGTTTTTTATTCATATCGAATTGACAGAATATCATGACATGATATGCTTGAATAATTCTCCAACATATGGTTCATAACCTGTCTTTCTACGTACGTCAATACGTTAATTTTAATTGATAAATCCAGGCGTAAAAAAAGACTGATGAAAAGTTTGCATACTTTTTCAGAGTGTCCAGACGGTTTGTATGGATCTGACTGTACCCAAACCTGTCACTGTGCAAACGGAGCAGACTGTAACAAGACGACTGGAGTCTGTAATGGGGAGTGTGTGGACTTCTGGACTGGGGAAACTTGTCAGAACCGTACAGGTGTTTAAATTACCATAATGATTGTTGGTCTTAGGGTATACCAAACATGCACATATAGAGCTATAGCTGGTTGTACAAAATTGTGTGCATGGTTTCATTTTACAAACACAATTTTTGTCTAGTAAAACCTTATACTATTTTTGGAAGATTTTTCAGACAGTTTCATTAAGTAACATTTCTGCTTTTAATTAGCGACTGTTTCGTACGAGGATCTCTTCACCAAGGAGGAAGGTCGCTACTTTGGCAGTACTTCTGACAACCACATAACAACGTACAGCAACATAGACGCAGAAGAGTGTGCTCGCCGCTGTTTGCAAGGTAACGGCAGTTATCACGGAGTCAACTCGACATGTCTGTCCTTCAACCATCGCCCTGCCGGATCGCCAGAGGGCGGCAGTGCACGGTGTTGGCTCCGTAGTTCTGACAAGGACACGGCGGCATCTCCTGGTCCTGAGTGGGACAGTTGGTCTGACCGAAATTACTACCAACGGAAACGTAGGTACACTAGTCTATACTTTTGTTTCACAAGGTTGTCAACATTTTTAATTCTGTTGTATGGTTATGATATTTTCAGACTAGAGACTCATTGTATGTCTTATATCACCTATTATCCATACATCGTCATTTTCACAATGGGTTTTGTTATCCTAACTGTCTGTTGCTTGCAGACATCCTGGCGCCCAAAGATTGTACTGACGTGTTCGCACTCGGGATTCAGTACAGTCATGTTTACACTATCGGCTACCCGCAACCATTCCAAGCCTACTGTGACATGGTCACTGATGGCGGTGGGTGGACGGTCATACAGCGGCGGCAGGACGGGTCCGTGCCGTTTGACAAGACTTGGACTGAGTACGAGCAGGGATTCGGCAATCCTACTGTAGAGTATTGGCTGGGATTAAAGAACGTCCACAGCCTGACGACACAGAAACAAAACGAGCTGTACGTGTACTTGGAAGACTGGGAAACGAACAGCCGATTTGCGCGGTACAGCACGTTTTCTGTGGGAAACACCAGCAGCAAGTACACGGCAACGATCAGTGGGTACAGCGGGACTGCAACTGATAGTTTGGACTCGTCTACTGATGATGGACGTCACAGCATCAACAACAGACAATTTTCTACAACAGACCAGGATAACGATGGTATCAGTACCGACTGTGCGGGTCAATACGGACAAGGAGGCTGGTGGTACACTCCAAGTTGTGGTTACGCCATGTTGAACGGACAGTATCTGACAGGCTGCTCAGTACCTTCAGCTTCATGCTCCAGTGCAGATGGAATCGTCTGGTACACTTGGAGGCGTTACCAGTATTCCTTGAAAAAAACGATCATGATGATTAGACCAGATAATTTTTCCGGTACGTGCTTAAAGTCGTACGTGTTTCAAATGTTTTAAGTAAATATTTCTTCAGGACGGAAATATTGTTTGGGATGGCTTACTTGGAACTCCAATAATTTATTATATATTAAATCTATTATATTGTGTCTACCAGAGCTTGGCAATTGATAGAACAGAACAACAATGCCTGTCATTGCACTTTGTTCTTACAGCCTCATCATTCAGACCGTGCCAGAATGGTGGAACCCTCAAGTCAGGACCTGTTGAGTCAGGACTATATATCTGCACATGTGCACACGGATGGTACGGTGCATTTTGTGACCAGGGTAGGTCATCTATCTTTTGAATACAATAAAATGGCGATGTTATGGTCTACTAGACAGTTTCATATATAAAGTAGCTGCATTCTGGCAGGTATAACTTATTGTTCACTAATCAACGCACCTTTTTTTGGAAATCCATCTACTCGTAACACTAAAACGCTGATAGTTTGGTAGTGTCACTGTGCCAGGAAAATATGTTGCATATCGTAACGTTCATTTACTTAGCTAATCCTTGATTTTATTTTAGTGTGGACACTGTTGGTAATACTGAAGAAATATCTGCAGCCATTTTGATGGAAAATAAGCTATTGTAGTCAAAGACGCTGTAACAGAATAGGTTTTGGTTTCTTACTGTCTTCAGAAAGTCCCAAAGACGTGACAATGAACGTAATCACAGTGAACTCTACAGCCCTCCACGTTACCTGGACGGTAGGAGTATCCGGTAACCTCACCATCATCGACTCCCAAGTACGCTACAAACAGAGTGACACAGAGGACTGGGGAGTCTGGGCGTCAACTGGAGCCTCCATTGGGAGCGGCGATGTCTACATTTACAACCTACGACCAGGAGCCATGTACGATGTTCAAGTGCGGGTGAACACCTCGTTAGGGTGGAGCGATCTTAGCACTGGGAGGGGAACTACAGACGAAACACGTAGGAAATCTTATCATCTCTAGATATTACTGTACACAACAATTAATAATGCATTCACGTGGAGCACGGCATCATTTGAATTTGCTGCCTAGTGCTCCACCGTGTATTGCTGTTGCAACCTGAATAGATACATATAGTGAAGTTGAATGTGGATACTATATCGGTTTAGTGTGTACCAGAGATAATGCTTCTAGGCCTCTGCATTTTGCATTTGCAGCTCCCGGTGTTCCCCGCAATTTGGCAGCCGTACCAACCTCACACAACTCTGTCCGCCTGACCTGGGGTCATCCGATAGAAACAAACGGGGAGATTCTCAACTACACAGTACAATATGGAGCGTCGGAGTCGTGCGTTGAAGATGCTTTTCTCCTTCAAGTTACGACGGACGACAGCAGCACCACTACTAATATTGGAGACCTAGACCCGTACACAAACTACGCATTCCGGGTGCGAGGGTCAAATAGTGCAGGAGAAGGCAACTTCAGCGACTGTTACATCACAAGGACGCTGGAATATTGTAAGTAGTGCACTAAAAAAGGCCCTTTCGAAATGAAGCAAGTCAACTATATATACGTATATATACGATATGATCAGAATTACGTCTTAATTCCTGCAAGAACTGAGAAATTCAAAAGATCTTTCCTGCCTACTTCCATTGTTTCCTGGAATAACTTGCCATTAACTACACGAGCATCAACATCAATTGCCATCTTTAAAAAAGAGTTGGAGACGTTTTATCACAGCCCTCACACTCAACCTCACTTTTTCTACGGTCCGAGAAACCCAGCTATCCACCTTACCAGACTCAGACTCAACCGCAGTCAGTTAAACTTTCACCTGTTCCAACATCAATGTGTGCCCAGTCATGCGTGCAAATGTGGTCACTCCAACGAAACAGCTGTACACTACTTCCTACACTGCCCACTGTACACTGACGAACGTATTGACATGTTATTATCTCTAACTAACATTCTGCCATTTGACACAAACAACGTCACCGACAACACTTTATGTTCAACCATTCTCAGGGGTAACCCCTCATTGTCGTTTGTCAACAATTGTAAAATATTTGATGTGGTTTTCAACTTTATTTTGCAGACAGGACGTTTTGTTTGATTTAGTTGATTCATTTTACACACCAGCTCATTATGTACCCTTGTCATTTCTTCTTATTATTATTATTACTACTTTGTTTTATTGTTTCCTTTTATGTGTGAGGAGAGGGCTGAGATAAGTTTTATAACTTTTTGCCTCATCCTCGGAAAATAAATGTGAATAAAATAAAATATATACGTTTGTTAACACCCATGGAGGATGATCACAGTGATCACAGAAACGATCATCCAAGGTAATTCTTAATATACAAAACAACAGTCCTATATGCATAACATCCGAAGTTTATAAATCTTCAAAGAATAATTGCGATTGCTACTAATAATAGATAAACTGTCAGTCTTATGCACTTCTAATCATTAAGGCCTTACTTGATATAAGTTAACTGAAGTTCCCCCATCGATCAGGAAAAGGTCTAGGGACTAGGTAGGTAGGTAACTGAAGACATTTAGAGATGATTGTCAGGAAAGAAATTATGGTCCATCGTTGTGTGTAACTGCTTCGTAACAGCATTTGTAGAAACAATAGTGGTGCGTTAGCATTCCATTGTAAACCGATATAACTTAAATGTTATGATTCCCTTCTAGATCAACCTGTTTCTGCAATCGTTGGCGGCAGTGTGGCTGCTGTACTGGTGGCTATTCTTGTGACAGTAGGGATAGTGTGTCATAGGTAAGTACGTAAAGCCTCTATTGACATTATAGATGGAAAACGTAATCTATTGTTTTGTGTCATGGCTAATTATATGCACTATTTGTGCAACGACTGATGTGACCATTTGTATGTTAAAAATATCTAAAGACAATTTTCTGGTCATTCTTTTAATGTAGTAAATGGAATAGCATTCGAGTCGGGGGTGTGTCCACGCCGGCGCCGTGTACCCATGCACATTCGCCGGCGATTTTGTGATGGCTTACACGAACGCTACGCCGAAATGTGGCTGTCGCTGACGAAAAATGGTTGCTTGTTTTGAATCATAGACTGGTTCTAGCTATTTGTTGGTGGTACCAAGCCTCACTTTGTTTGGTTTTGTGCTAAATTAAATGCTGCAAGCATGAAATACTGACGAAAAAATGCTATGAAATGTCACTAAATGTCAATTATCAGATTTACTCATACATAATGCTTTTAGTATTGCACCCCTGAAATTGACTGGATGCTTTAAAGGAAAAGGAACGCCCAAGACGACCAGGACCCCTCAGGTCCTCAGATAGACCTGGCGATAATGACGGAAAACGAACCGTCCATTCATGAATCAGCTGAGAGTCCTACAGCAATTGAGGAGGACATTTCACCTTATGAATCGGTAATAAACTTTACTGCACATGTCAAGTTCTTCCCTTTTGCATTTTACAACCGATCTTGATGTTAACATTTCACGGCTTGTATACTTAGGGCTGTTACTATTAAACTGAAATGGTTACGTTATAAATATACATTGCAAGTCACCGATCGATACCCTTTTTGGTGATCAATATTGTAGGTATATATAATGTCTTTCATTATCTATAGTCAAGAGTATCAGAAATCAGAGTAGCATGTCTGTCCCAACTTAAGTCTGGCAGACGTTAACGACGCTTTTCATGTATGACAGGCTGTTTACAGCATCATAGACCTTGTCACCGTTGACGACGTAGTGGAATTCCTCAAAGCCAAGGGATTTGGCCAGTATGCTGCGGAATTTAGGCGTAAGTTCAGTTATACTTATAATTATATTGCCTAGGGGAAACAAAAGAAACCTGTGTCGCTGCAGCTACAAAAAGTGTTTAATGGCAAGATTCGATCTCTTACTGTGCATTTTAGTTCGGCAGATTGGGTTTATTTGTAGCTTGGCAACGGTCTTGAAACAGACGTTGATGCAGACCAAACAAAAGTTGTTGTTTGGGTTTAGATGATCCGATGCCACTGGAAGACAGGTGAAAAATATCCAGACTATGCATAATGTACAAAATGAGCAATAAACTGATGCAATTACCTAGTACCAGCTCAAAAAAAAGAACAAGTAATATTCATGCCTTCAAGTTATGAACCAAGGATTGTGGTGTTCAAAAACACATATTTCCCTAGAGCTGTCTTCTGGGAATCTTCACTTAATTAAGCTTTTTAACAAAGTTTGGGTTTAGGTGTTCGAACGCTAGGTGTAACAAGTTCGAAGTAGCCAGCTGCCGCCGCGCCGCGTGCCTGCCAAGCTGGCGTGTCACGCCGAGAGGCGGTTATACCGGCTATACAGATACAGCTGTTGATGTGATTGTCTTCAGGACACAAAGTAGACGGAGAAGGAGCCATGTCCCTGACCAGCGAAATGCTCGGGGAGCTCGTTCCAGAGATCGGACCGAGGGCAAAACTACAGAAGGCCCTTCAAGAGCTGAAGGACAATCAGGTATGGCTTCTTTACCTCATCGAAAGAACAATTTTGGGATTGCATTGTTTTTCACACGATGCCATATATATCTATTGTTCTTCAAACAGTAAGGAAGTTAAACATGGAAGTATTTTAATTTGTTCCGACACAAATTTTACGTTGAAGGTGGGTTTGGGCTTGACTGTCAGTAAGAATAAAACGAAAGAAAACACTTCCTTCTTGCAGATGAGCCGGAAAATTGGCTCGTACGCACTAATTTGTTTGCTATCATTTGACTTCTAGGAGTCCGCTGAGAGCGGCAGACCACACCACCCTGGCTGGGAAATCCCCCGCTCCAGCCTGAAGCTCGGTAAAATCCTGGGGAAGGGACAGTTTGGGGAGGTCCGTATGGGGGAGCTGAGGAAGAGAGGCGTTACCCAGACTGTGGCAGTCAAGACACTGAAAGGTGCATTTTATACATGTCGCACATTTAACAAATCTATTAAGCATTCAGCAGAAAATATGCCAAATGTAAATAATGAATCATTAGAGGTCTAAAATTTACCTGGGGATAAACCCTTGGTTTTTCATTGAGCATTTTGTATCTAAGCTCACATCTATAAAAGGTCATGATCCATGAATTATAGTTAAAGAGTTTGACTTGTTCCAACACAAGGAAGAAACTCACCATAAATTTTCGGCTGATCCCGTCAACCTTCATCAGATTTTGTGATGCAGTCGCTGACTTTCCGGAAGTCGGAAACGTGATGACGTCAGGAGTGCATCAAAAGTGGTTGATGGGCCCTGATGTAGACTGCCTCCTTCACGCCTCTCACAAAGTAATCCTGCTCCGTATCTAGAATGCGCACCTTGTCCAATGTAACTTTATGTCCGGGGGGACTCGATGTGTATGTATTGCGACACTTCCGATGTGTTTGAACTAGGGCGCCTGTGTTCCAAAAATCTAGTCTTGAGAGACCGTTCTGTTTCCCCTATGCATGTCTCTGGGCAAGGTCCTCTGATATTTTGACCTGCGCACCGAATGTGGTAAATCACGCCACACTTTTGTTCTTTGGGGGTTCTGTCTTTGGGGGCCACTAATAGCTGTCTTAACGTACGGGTCGGTTTGAAACACGTTTTTAAGCCATGCGTCCCGAAGATTCTCCGTAAAGCTTCAGAGGTGTTCTTAACATAGGGTAGAACTAGGGAGGCACGCGTCTGTGGATCTGAATATAACCCATGCATTCAGGCATAGAACTACTCTCCAAGCAGAGGTTGTTGGGGAAGGCGGACAAAAACCGGGCGCATGATAAAGAATGTTTAAATTATGGTGAGTTTCTTCCTTGTGTTGGAACAAGTCAAACTCTTTAACTATGGATTCTACCAACACAGATGAGCTTTCATTCGAATCCATGAATTATGATAGTGTGCTACTGTCTGTTATACAGTAATGTAAGAATTATGAATATGTAATTAGCACATGTCATCTTGGAAGTTGTTATGTTTTCTCAGCATCTGCAGAGGAAAAGGACAAAGAGGACCTCTTTGGAGAACTGGACATACTGGTCACAGTTGGTCGTCATGACAACGTCATCAGTCTGGTCGGCGCATGCACGGTAGAAGGTAAAAACTTCCACCTCGTTTCATTCTTGTATTTACGTAATGTCATTTTCATATTCAACAAAGAACTATAGCTTTCCAATTTTTTCATCCCGGGGACAAATAAATGACAAACTGAACATTTAAAGACAAAGTAGCTCAAAATATGCGTTCATGCACGAGTGACATGAATGTAACACAATGGTTGACGTGTTACATCTCTATTAAACTATCTTGTCTAAATGTTTACTCGTCAAAACAATCCGCCTCAGGCCCGCTGACACTTGTTGTTGAGTTCGCACCCAACGGACGTCTGAAGGACTGGCTGAGAAACAACCGTCCTAAGGAGCTGAAGCAAAAGGACATCAACATCGGCACCTCCAGGATTCTGTTGCCGATGGAACAACTGATCACGTTTGGTATAGACATAGCAAATGGGATGAGTCACCTGGCTGCCATGCAGGTACACATGTATAGAGCATTTTATTGTGTCACGGGGCTGTGATTTGTAGATACGCTCAATAAGGCTATAGGGTAGTAGCGTGACCTTATACTGCAATTATTTTTTTTTATTTACAAATATCAACAAGGACAATACAAGACAAGGTGGTGAGGTACTCTAGCTATAGCTAATTTTAGCCTCACCACCAAACATAGAATACAATTACAGTACATAACAAAAAACAGAGAACAGCAAATGGGTGGGATGGGTCGTTAAATAGTACAAAGAAATGTTTAGTAGGCTATATAATAAATCAATCGAGTACAAACCGTTTGGTGTCAACAATATAAGTTTGAGTGGTTAGCAAGATATTACAGTTTGTATCATAGTATAAATCAGGTAATCCTCTAAGTAAAATATCACATAACAATTGTTCAGACATATTGAAAACATCAAAATCAAAGCCTACCAAATTCTGGAGATTGCTGAGTAGGGTGACTCTTTGTTGATTATATAAAGGGCAGTGTAAAAGAAAATGTATGACACTCTCACAACGAGACCCGCAGATACAAGCAGCACTAGGGGCTAAATTTCTTAAGAATAAGCTGTGGTTAAGACTACAGGTCCCGATGCGGAGACGCGTGAGTAATGCGCAGGTGTACCTGGGGCCGATGCTAAAATGTCGGTAAAAAGGGCAACGTACTGACTTTACTAAGTACTTCTTATACAATGAAAGATTCAGAGATCGAACAGCTACATCAAGACCATTCCAGTGATGCGTAGCATATGGAATGAAAGACTTTTTATACCTAGTTGTAAGACAAAGCGGTAGCCGTACTGCAATTATTGCATTATTTTATTGATGACAGCCTCTGAAGACCTCCAAAGAAGTGCGCGCAAGTGAATAAAAAAAATTCCAGCCGAAACTTTCTGCGAAATTGCAGGATTTGCGGTAGTAGATAGCGACTTCTACGGCAAGCCGCTATTCCTATTGTCGCTAGCTACTATGGAGAATGGCACCCAGGTCAGAGAGTCGTCGGAAGTGATTTTTAGAACAGCTGAAAAACAGTGCGCGCGTGGATGTCATCCATAAAATTAAATCAGTGTGGCTTAATATATAGTAACATTTTTATAATAACAGCATTTCAAGAGGCGTACAACTGTAGATTCCAACGCATGTTATGTTAATCCGGGGATAGAATAGAACTAAGCGACCATGTTGAAATAGAAAAAGGACGGGGTGTCCTTTTTTTATTGTACAATGTAATTTATTTATCCAGGATAAAATGCACTCGGTTAAACTCCACTAATACAAGATGAGGCGACTAGCATCCTATGTTTTTCCATGTGGGACCCTTTCATGACACGTCTTATTTCGTCCCTCCAGTGCGTCCACCGTGACCTTGCCGCCAGGAACGTTCTCCTTGGGAAGGACCTGACGGCCAAGATATCAGACTTTGGTCTGTCACGGGATATCTACGAGGAGTCTGAGTACGTCAAGAGCACACAGGTAGATTTACGTGCATTCCATCTACAATAACAAGTGGGATCGTGTGGTGTAGCGGCAGAGTGCTCGACTCGGAACCAAGAGGTCCCGGGTTCGAGTCCTGACATACCACCGATCTTGGCAAAGGCACTTTCCTCACTTCGCTCAGGTGAAAATGAGTATTGCATTGTCCCGTGTTGGTGGCGGCATTAATATAAGTTGTAAAACCTTGAGTGTACCGTCACCACGTCTTGTGAGTACATGTTGGAATATTTTTAAAAAATAAGAAGAACAAACATATACAGCAAGTCCCCTTCTCCATGTATGGGAATTCAAGTTACTCCATAAATCTTGCCAAAACCCACATCAGCATCTGCTTACATTTGATGTTGCTATTGAGCACCTGACCCAAACAAAACACGAATTGCAACCGGTGTCGATACATTTTTATTAAACCCATTTATTAACCACTATGGACCAAGCAGTATCATATGTTTGATATTTCTCCCAAAGCAATGCTATAAAGACATCATTGTATAAACATGTGACTATTTCTAAGCTTGTAAGCGAGGAGGTGATAGTATCATGTCCATAACTTACGTATACCATTGTTGCTTATAAACCTGCAATTCTCCTGCAGTCTTTCAGTGTCACTGACGAAAGGTAGTGGATGCTACCTGCATGAAACGTCTGACCGTTTCCAAAATCACATCCAGATGCTTGAGTAAATGCTTTTTGGCGTATACAGACTTGATTATTTATCACATTTATTTAATACGTATTTTTCTTATATGGAAAAAAATGAGATAAGGACATGTTATCTCATTTTTTTTCATATAGAGTTTGTATGGACTTCTTATTATATGGAAAAAAATGAGATAAGGACATGTTATCTCATTTTTTTTCATATAGAGTTTGTATGGACTTCTTATATGTGATATAGAGTTTTGATATGGAAAAAAAGGGGATAACTATTGGAGAAAGAAATATCACGAGTTTTTTAATTATCACGTTTTCCAGTGAAAACAAATTTACGTACTAAATAAATGAGATAAAAAGCTAAGTCTGCGTATACTATTGTTGATTTGTATGAACTTTCGCCGCCAAGCACAATGAATATGTCTTGGAGTAATGATGCGATGTCGAAGTCATTTGCTGAACATAAAGCCAACAATGTAATGTGTTCTGAGTTTATCTTAACATCCCCTTTTCCCGTTCAGAGCCAGCTTCCCGTCCGATGGGTGGCATACGAGTCCCTGTTCTATCAGGTGTACACCACCCAAAGCGATGTGTATGTATTGTACATACATTATATGGCAGTTTTAGTCATCTGCTCACAGTTAACACTCAAGTAACCTCCTTGTCCTTGTCCTAATACATGTCCTTGTTTATATTACTGTAACAGTAGTTGACTTTTCCACGTTTCAGATGGTCCTTTGGAATCCTTCTGTGGGAGATTATGACAATGGGTAAGAGTGCCGTATGTAACGGGAGGGGTCCTAATTCCGACCTATGTTCCATTGATAATAGTTTATCTTACCAAAAACCCGCGCAACATGAGCTATAATATTGACAGATAAAAGATCACAACGATTAAAGCTTCACAGCTGTATATTTCACTTCAGTGTAGCGCCTTACACCCAAGCGTAATGGTTCACGAAACTTACGGCAGGATTTTGGTCATTTTGCCGGTGGAACGTTCTATCGCAATAGGGGTGCCCTAATTCCGACCTAGTGTTTAACACAGGTCGATCTGAGAAGAGAGTTTAGAAATTAGAATACACAAATTATGACTAAAACAATCTACAACTGTTTTTCTGGCACAAACAAGTCATCTTTTTATGATTACGCGACTTGCTCCAAAATGGCTGTTTGAAAAGCAAAACCTGCATTTTTGACACGCTCGTCAACCCCCGAACAAGAGTCGAATTTAAACAGATTTTTCACTCATCTGTTGTCAGGGTGTACGAACTAAAACAAACTTTGTGAGATTAACGATATCAACACAAAATCTTGGTCCATTCTTGTGGTTATTTTTAGGCACGTGCTCCCATGCATAACGCCGCAACAAGGATTTTTCAAACTAGTTCGGTATTAGGGATGGGTCGGAATTTGGGCACCCCCCGTTATAGTTTGATGCAATCTTTAAACAATGGACCTTTCCTGATCGAACACGTCGAACCCTCCTGCTCTATTTCGAACACCTCGGTCAAAATCAGCGCGGGGAATCTAAGAGCAGCAAAATGAGTTGATGTCTACTTGATAAATACTCCTTGTTTTACCGGTGAAATTGACTTTGTGACATCGGAGGGAATTTCAAGTTAACCAAAGACGTTTTGTCATTCTTGTGTTTGTTTATGAAGCCCTCATAATTGTTTATGTCCATGTTTTCGTGCTTATGTTTCTACTTGTATCACGAAGCCCTTTATAAGTTGCGCCCTTCCTCGTGACCACCCGAACTGTTTTTTTCTCATTTCGTTTTTTTTCCTGGTTTGTATGTAGCTGCGATGCATGCAGCAAATGCCGTGGAAAACCTGTCACAGATAAACGTACTCTGCGTAACACATGCATCGGCTGTTTGTCAGCCTACCATGTCACGTGATGTTATGCGACGCATCCCGCGTCCGCATTGAGCGAAAACATTTTGCTCTCATTAAACTAACCTTGTCTCCTCCTCAAATAAGTTTTACTCTGTGGATGTGTACTTCAATGAAGATAGCGTGACCCTTTTTTGTGGATGCTGAGAGAGTTTTCGCTGCCAAAACCTCGACCCTATAGTTGAGCGGCAAAACCGACATTCTGCCGGCGGCGGCCTGCGCGGTCCTTCACGGGCTGATTTTGACCGAAGTAGAACAGGGGACGGGGCTTATGGTGTTCGACCGGAAAGGTCCATTGAGGAACATTAGAACGTATACTTGACACAGGTTCTACATGTATTTATTCCGTCAAAATTTCTCACGTCAACAGCTGATAAATATGGTATTACATTTTTTAATCATTGACTTAACCATGATACCAAAGCTGTTCTTTGACAGTTCGTCCGTGAGTAAACACATATTTTGAATGTATTCGCGGTCTATGCCCACAAAAGCGATGTTTACTACATACAAAAAAATTAATAAACGCTTTATTTTCTTCTTCCAGGTAAACAACCGTACGGCCGGATGACAGGCAAAGAGCTCATGAAGCTTCTCCCAAGTGGCTACAGGCTGGAGAAACCCGCTCTGTGTCCCCAAGATGTGTACGTTTGCAGCCTTGCATATTTTTTATTGATTTATTTTTATTTATTGAAATTGCAAGAGTGCAATTGCTAGTGTTGTGTCCCGCACATAGAAACGAATGTAGACAGGACAGACAATACTAATTTTCACTTGAGTCTAGTGGGGAAAGTCGTGTAAAGTGCCTTTCCCAAGGGCACAAGATCGGTGGCATGTCGGGACTCGAACCCGGGACCTCTTGATTCCGAGTCGCGCACGCTGCCGTTGCACCACACGACCCCACCCGTCGTCATCAGCTCTTTTGTGTAACTTGACGGAATTCCGAGACGCTTTACGTTTTCTTTTTATTTACTGACCGATACAGATACACATTGAACACCGACGCCTCTTGAAACATTTCTGTACCCAACAGTTACGAGGTGATGAAGAGCTGCTGGGAAACTCTTCCTGAGAACAGACCAACTTTTCCAGAGCTGAAGGCAACTCTGGATCGGATCATTCAAGATCACAAGGTAAAGTTTTACATAGAAGGTTTTATATTTGTTTTTATGTTCAAGATCACAAGGTAAAGTTTTACATAGAAGGTTTTATATTTGTTTTTATGTTCAAGATCACAAGGTAAAGTTTTACATAGAAGGTTTTATATTTGTTTTTATGTTCAAGATCACAAGGTAAAGTTTTATATAGAAGGTTTTATATTTGTTTTTATGTTCAAGATCACAAGGTAAAGTTTTATATAGAAGGTTTTATATTTGTTTTTATGTTCAAGATCACAAGGTAAAGTTTTATATAAGATGTTTGAATTTTTCATGGTCAAGATCACACGAGGTAACGTTTTATATAAATGCATTAACTTTATCAATTTAAAGGCTAAGTAAGAATGGTCTTCTTCAGAAATATCCCATTTCCAATCTCTATTTACCGGATCACTGAGATCAAAGAGTGTTTTTTTACTTTCGCAGACATATGCATCATTGCTGAATTAGGAAACCACACATGGGAAGAGCGGGAAAGAGGAAATTTTTTCTGCCAAGAGGGAAACATTATATTTTCTCATTTTGTAGATACATTAGGACCAGAATACAACCTTTGTTAATTATGTATCTAGGAATATCACGCGTACGGAATTTAGTTTCACTGAACGAAACCGTACATTGCTTATAGAACATTTTAATAATAAGAATGATGTATATATCAATGCATGGATGTATTCTGTAAAAGTGCAACATTGCATAAGAATATATTAAGGATAACTAACTGCAAGACATTAATCAAGAAAAAAAGAATAAATTGCTTACATTCATATTTGTAGCCTCCAATGGCCTGGTAACATATAGCATATACAACCAGGTAATATATGATAGAATTCCATGTCACATTGACGTATTAATACATGCTTTACATCAGGACGTATTAATTATTACGTTATTCTGTCACGTTAACCTGTTAATTGGATATTTTAAAATTTGTTAACATTGCAAGTTGGTTATGCTATTCAGAAATAAACTCTTGTAGCAAGGAAGCAAGCCGAGAAGTTTCATTCATTTTCATTTATTTATTTTACCAGCAGAATACACTCAGGTTACATTAAAAAACCTGTTTTTCAGGTAGTGCTGGGCATACAAGTACAAATACTGACAAACATTATACATTACAAGAAACAGACATAATCCAAAATGACATACAGTATAACAAAGGAACTCATTCATTTTCCACTATACATTCATGACATTACAATCCCTGACTGAATTGTACCAGCCCCACTGTCTGACGTTGCTTAAGTGACAAGTTATTCCACAGTTGGGGGCCGTAGAATTTTAAGCTCCCCTTGTAGCCGTTCAAACTTGCTACAGGGCAGTTCAACAGATAAGGGTCCCAGTCCGCAAACAGTTTGACAGCCGTGCGAGTTCGAGCTCTTATGATCGGTGGAGACTTCCACCTGAACATGTCAGAGATGTACAATGGAGCTTTACCTCGCACAGCTTTGAAAACTGAAAGAAGACTGAGTTTTTCTGTTCGATGTCTCAGAGACACCATCCCTGCCTCCGCTAACAGTTTGTCAACTGGGACATGATCTCGAAGTTAATAACTTACATTCAAACGTACATATGAAACAGAACAATATTTTGGATAATACAAAAGCTTTGTCATCGCCGAGCCAGGACTAACCTAAGGATTAGCTATCTCTCATTACAAATTGAAGTTGGCAGGTACAACTAGACCCCTGTAAAGGACAGAATTTGTACTGTCTGTATTTTATGTTAGAAAGTAATTCTTTTAAAAAATGGTATTGACGGGGAGCCCCCTCGATAAACCCTTAGGTTTCATGGGGCACGGTTTCACGGACACATTATTTGACCATTACTGCTTTTTAAGTTGCTGCCACGTAAAAGTTGGTATTGCATATAAAAAAAGAAATATCACTCCGTAATCCATGACCAGGCGAAGTCACATTGAAATCACATTGCGTTCAGACGCAAATCGCGATGCGGGGAAACCGATTCGAAACCACCTCTAGAAGTGGCTTGGGATCGAGGCGCTTTCAATGTGATTTCGGAGCGTTCAGATGGAGCCACTTGAAACCGGCTTCGGGGTAAACCACATGTAAACCGCCTTGGGTGATTCCGTTTAGACACGGCCAAAGAATGTGGCATCAGTGGTATTATTTTTCACAACTAGAAAGACCGACATTTGCTTTCGAGCAAATACAGCGATGGCTTCACCACACATTTTACGACATGGCAGGGAAAGAGTGAGAAACACAAGGGAAAACAATGCTTTACATTGATATAACTATAGTATGAAGTAACATACAACTAAGACTACTGTAACAGTTGGAAAGCTATTCCTACATTATTGGTTAGGATTTTTAATTGCATAATGCTGTTGATTTTCAAGATAAAAAGAAGCGTTCATTCCTCGCATTACAATGCTGGAGGAGGAAAGCTTGAAATACCTACCAAAACACAAGTTGAATACATGTACAGTTCATACTGTCAGTATGGAATGGCTCTGTGCAGGTGTTAATGAAGTTAACCCAGTCAAATCCCAACAGCCAATCAACAAGGAGAAATAGAGGAAAGCTGCATGACTATTGGTCGATGCCCTGCATTCCATTGTGATGACTCATGCCCAAATATGGTAAACACTGCACACTAACACAGTAATACATTTGCTATAACACAGCCAAAAAGCTCAAATAAAAACATGCTAAAAGCCTTTATCACAAAAATGAAAAAAAAAACCGCCTGGGGGTTTTTGCCCACTGTACATCCATACCAAATTTCAGGTCCTTAGGCCCCAAAATGAAGAAGCTGAATCCATTTAAAGAAATGGCAGGAGAAGAAACATGAGGAAAAACAATATGGTTTTGTGCTGAAGCCATAGTTAGTGTTATTTCCAGCATAATGCATATAGGACATGTTTGTGTTCAGTGTACATGTTGATATTGATGGTGAGTGTAGATATTACGGAGGGAGCAACGGGACAGTTACTGGCCTATTCACAACTTAGGCAGGCAGGCAGGCAGATATTACATGTATGGGTTACTAATAAGGTATGGGTGAGGAAATCAACCCGAAATGTTGATTCATAAAAACATGCTCAAGTGCAGGTCGTTATCTGTAAAAGCGTCAAGAGATGACAAATGCACGTTGAAATTTTATTGATTTTATTTATAAAGCATTTCATGCAAAGTTTGATCATGTACCCAAACAGGAACACAATTATATATAACTTAATAATGATAATTTAACACCAGGCATGCCGCACACAGACGCACAAACACACACACACACGCACGTGCACGCACACACACATGCACACACACGCACGCACACATGCTCGCAAACATACGCAAGCACGCACACACACACACACACACACACGCACTTTTAGACATAGGTCAATAGGTATATCTAAATTGAAATGCATACAGACATGATCAAAGATATGCACACCCACTCACGCCCGCATATGCACAGATCTATACAGATTCCAACACGTACATGCATATACAAATACACATGCACACACATACACATGAATTCAGACACAAAAAGACGTGTATACACACATTCACACAAAACACGCACAGATACACCAGACACTCAAAACAGGCACGTACACACACACACACACACACACACACATATATATATATATTAGCTATATAGACACACATACACACACATACGTACACAAACACAAAGGCACACATATACACACAAATACACAGGAACAAGATTGCACACATACATTGTACTTTGTACAATACTGTATGTATACACTCATACAAACACACACACACATGCATACATACATAAATACATACACAAGCCTACATACATACATACATATTACACACATGTTAATACACATGTACACACACACGCACAACGTTACATGCACACACACGGACATACTGTCACAAAATAATGTAACATTACAGAATATAAACATATCAACATAAAAGTAATTAAGTTACATTGCTATACAATTTTACAAAGTAACCCATCAACATTACATTTTGCCAAAATTGGAC
>NW_017804198.1:1521923-1523436 GCF_001625305.1 Branchiostoma belcheri
CTAGTTTTTGTCGACATATTGGTGAAAAAATGACATTTTTTGACATTTTTCTCACTAAATTACCCATAATTCAAAATTGAGGCCATTTTTCAAAAATCCCTAAAACACGATTTTCGGGACAACCGTTACAGTCATTTTGAGCCGTAAATGGGGTATGTTTGACTCTCCATGTTTCCAGGTTTGAACGAGTTTTGGAGACATGTCATATCGCCAGCAAGTGTGCATTGTGTTATTCATACTGGCGTAAAGAATCATTACAGTATTCAAGGTCACCCAAGGATACGACAGTAGCTTCGCTACATGTTTCATACCCACCAAAAATTACAGCGGACATGTACTGTCCAGGAAACTGTTTGTATCTATAGAAAAGTGTTGTTTTTTATCTATTGCGAGGCACTCAGGCAGAAAGGCTTGTTTTGCCGCTTTATTGTAAATGACCGCAGGTGACCCCGAAATGGAACGCGGGTTCGATTCGAATTGCCCAGATCGAACACGATCGAACACAGTTCGAATTCTATGAAATGTGGGAACTTTGCAGCCCAGATTTGACCACCGTGTTGGTTCTTGGGATTTAACTGAATTAACTGCATTCCATACTGGCAGTATATCTGTATTCAAGTGTTTTGGTAGGTATTTCAAGCTTTCCTGCTCCAACATTGGAATGCTGGGCATGCACGCTTCTTTTTATTTTGAAAATCAACAGTTTGCATTATACAATTAAAAATCCTAACCAATAATGTAGGTAATAACTATCCAACTGTTGTAGTCTTAGTTGTATGTTACTTCATACTATAGTTATATCAATGTAAAGCATTGTTTTCCCTTGTGTTTCTCATTCTTTCCCTGCCATGTCGTAAAATGTGGTGAAGCCATCGCTGTATTTGCTCCGAAGCAAATGTCGGCCTTTCTAGTTAAACATAGCTTATTCAAATAAGGACCTCATTTGCATAATTTATGAGCAAATGCTAGAATGGCATTTGTTGTTAAGATAAGACTGTCTTTTGGTGGAGAATATGATCAACTGATATAATTCATGGAAATGAGGATGCTATGTGTATAATCTGGGGGAATAATATATAATTTTTCAGTCATAAACATTAACATCATTTGGCGAAGGTATGCGATCGTGGAACTCTAGTTGAACCAATGTTCACGTTTGATACTTGTCTGATCCTGGACCACCAGGCGGCGCAGGCAGAAGACCTGTGACATAGGTTGTACACTTCTTCTAATCCAATTGGTCATGAAATCGCTACTCTGTTGACTTAGTAGTACATAAAAGAACATCCCCATCGAAAAGAAAATGAAAAAGCAGCCAGAGGACCAATATTCACCCATTCATTAAATTCGGCAGGTTGTTCTCTGCATGTCAATCATTAAAAAATCACGACATTTGTCATTCGTTATCTACACCATATACACTACAGAGAAAATCAGATCAAGTTTACAACCTACGCCTACGTTAACAAATGTGGGGTTGTGTGGCGTAGCGGTAGCATCTTCTGCCCGGAAC
>NW_017804198.1:1523456-1556954 GCF_001625305.1 Branchiostoma belcheri
CACATACACACACATACGTACACAACACAAGGCACACATATACACACAAATACACAGGAACAAGATTGCACACATACATTGTACTTTGTACAATACTGTATGTATACACTCATACAAACACACACACACATGCATACATACATAAATACATACACAAGCCTACATACATACATACATATTACACACATGTTAATACACATGTACACACACACGCACAACGTTACATGCACACACACGGACATACTGTCACAAAATAATGTAACATTACAGAATATAAACATATCAACATAAAAGTAATTAAGTTACATTGCTATACAATTTTACAAAGTAACCCATCAACATTACATTTTGCCAAAATTGGACATTCTTGTCTAGAGGTGAAAGGTTGAGTACATGTATGTTGATGGGCACTTGACTTATGTTTAAACTAATTAAGCTGGCCATGCACACACATATTTACAGATCCGTGAATCATTGTCCATGAGATGAGCCTGGTTTGTGTCCGTTAAATCCATCCGGTGTCACCCTTTAGGATGACAGTTCTTGCTTACTTGGTAGTTAAGGTACTCCACAGGTAGAACATGCTTTAATCAGCAAAATTTGTTTCCAGTGTCAGGTATTTTGTCTGCCTGCAACTATCTTGGAGTCACCTGCAGCATAATTTTACAATCATGTTATACAAGATGTTCGAAAGTTTGCTGCATTGGTTTTGGGGTGACTGTCATATCTCGTTATGATACATTTGTCATATCTGGTGTCATAAAATAGTATCTGTTTATGATACATTTGTCATATCTGGTGTCATAAAATAGTATCTGTTTATGACACATTTGTCATATCTCACTGTGTCATAAAAAAGTATCTGTTTATGATACATTTGTCATATCCGGTGTTATAAAATAGTATCTGTTTATGATACATTTGTCATATCTGGTGTCATAAAATAGTATCTGTTTATGATACATTTGCAATATCTGGTGTCATAAAATAGTATCTGTTTATGATACATTTGTCATATCTCACTGTGTCATAAAATAGTATCTGTTTATGATACATTTGTCATATCTGGTGTCATAAAATAGTATCTGTTTATGATACATTTGTCATATCTCGGTGTTATAAAACAGTATCGGTTTATGATACATTTGTCATATCTCACTGTGTCATAAAATAGTATCTGTTTATGATACATTTGTCATATCCGGTGTTATAAAATAGTATCTGTTTATGATACATTTGTCATATCTGGTGTCATAAAATAGTATCTGTTTATGATACATTTGTCATATCTGGTGTCATAAAATAGTATCTGTTTATGATACATTTGCAATATCTGGTGTCATAAAATAGTATCTGTTTATGATACATTTGTCATATCTCACTGTGTCATAAAATAGTATCTGTTTATGATACATTTGTCATATCTGGTGTCATAAAATAGTATCTGTTTATGATACATTTGTCATATCCGGTGTTATAAAACAGTATCGGTTTATGATACATTTGTCATATCCGGTGTCATAAAATAGTATCTGTTTATGATACATTTCTCATATCGGTGTCATAAAATAGCATCTGTTTATGATACATTTCTCATATCTGGTGTCATACAATAGTATCTGATTATGATACATTTCTCATATCTGGTGTGTTTATGATACATTGTGATTGTATACATTGTCTGGTTGTGATAAATTATGACATAGCTTCTTTACCAACAGTACATGTACAGGTTCACACAAACCACAACCCAGGAGCCTCAGAGTACAGGACCATTCTGTCCCTGTTTTTTCTCTGTCTTGTCTTCTCTGTATCTCTCTTCTCTTTGCCTCTCTTCTCTACATTTCTTGTCCCTGTCCAGCTCCTCTAACAGTTGGTGCATCTGGTCCAGCTGAGTGAACTCAGGGTGTTGCCTGGCAGCTGGCTGATGTGTTTTACGCCTGTTTGCGGCTGATTTAATCTTGTGTACCACCCCACACACCTCCTCCCACAGGAAGGCAGCCATTCCCACATCCTCAGGTTCACTGTCCTTCACCTCCATGTACACGTCCATGATGATAGTCATGAACATGGACAGGAGGATGAACTGCGCGGTGAACTGAAAGGACAGGAAGATGGCGGGGCCAAAGACGGGGGAGCTCTCTTCCAAAACGGTGAACTGAAACGAGCCCAGCATCATGTTGAACAGGCTTGTGTACGTGCCCAGCAAGCTGCTGTACCCCGGGATGGTGATACCCAAGATGAGGTTAGCTGACAGTGCGAACGCTGTGAAGATGATGCTTGTTGTGACGAAGAAGCTGATGAGCGGTTTTGCTGTCTTCTTCATGGTGTAAAGCAGTGCATTGACGTGCTTGTTGAACTTGAGAAGACGGATGAACTTGACTAAGGTGAAGCAGGTGAGCATGCCGAGCAGGTACGTGTACACCTGGTACCACATGGCAGCTGCTCGGTACAGGTGGAACAGGGTGGGACCCTCCCGCAGGTGTCCTGACACCTCGTCTGTCATGCCCTGTGCGCGGAAGTACAGCCCCATGGCGGCCATGCCTGTGGAGATGATCAGCATCTCCAGCCAGCTCCAAGGGTCCTTCAGGTAAGCAAACAGGTGTGTGTTGAACCTCAGGACTGGATGGGAGAAAGAAAATGGTTAAAACAGGGAACATCAAGATAAGTAGATCAAGATAAGTATCACAATTCATGAAGTTTGAGATTTACAGTCATTGGTTTCTCTTGCAACTGTACATACATTAGATTAACATCTAATTCAGCTCTAACCATGCAACTATTACTGTCTGAGGGCCTGCAAAGGGGGTCTGGATAACGCTCTACGCTGAATTCGGAAACCTCTCGATCACGCTTTACGATAAATTCCAAGTGGCTACAATGCATTACGTATAATTAAAACGCCGAATACGCTCTACGCAAAAATATCAGAGCGGTCCGTCTACGCTCTATGTAGAATTAAAATGGCCGATTACGCTCTACGGAAAAGGGCTTGCGGGCCCCCCTGTCTTTGCAACTGTCTGTGTTTAAAGACAGACTCACAGACAGATTAGGACAGACACACACACATACACACACACACACACTCAAATAATACCAAAAACATGTTAAATTATTTTATATTAACCTTAGCAGAGATAATAATGGTGTTGTCAAGAATGTATTGAACACTAAAAGATATTTCAAGATTTATAACTGTAAGACACACCTTCTCTGACGAGGCTGAAGAGCAGAAAGACCATCAGGCCCATCCGCAGGACCAGCAGCAGGACCTGGCCTTCATGGTGGATCCTGAAGATCACCAGCTCTGTTGCCATGGAGGCACGCCCGGTGATGTGGAACTCTGTCGTCATGGTGACCACAGCGAAGAGGTTGGCGTGAGGGTTGTAGAGAACCGCCTCCGTGAAGACCGCCCGGGTGCGGTTGTCCAGCCAGTCATTGGAGCGGAGATGTGCCAGGGTCTTGAGGCTGTCTTTCAGCGTGCTGCCCAGGGTGGCGATGTAACCACCTCCAGGGTACACACCGTGCTCCCCAACATGCAGGAAACCTGGGCAGGTTATGATGTCAGGGCTCAAAATATTGCATGTGCACCTACATGTATATGTATAGTGCACCCAAAATTGGACCTGTGCACCCATTCTTTTCCTGTGGGAGAACCTGTGCACCCAAATATACATTTTCGTCATAATTTATAATTATACAGGTCTCAAAATCCTTTTTTCTGCTCACCTGTACAGTGGCTGCACCACTACAGGCAAAATTGTCATTGTTTCTTTTAACTTCATAGGTGGAAACGGTGAATGCAGCAAATAAAACATACATTAATTTTGTATAATATTAACAGTACATTGTACATGGCCAAGTGCACGTTAGGTGCAGGTAGTCCAAAATACCTGCAAAGCAATTTTAACTGCACTTATAGTACATATACACCCAGTATTTCAAGCCCTGTATACTAGTATACAGCATATCTTGACATCTATACAGTCATGTAAGTGTCAGAAACATTCAGATTGAAGCTCAGAAGGTTTGTAAATAGGTTTTACTATTATACTAGTAATTGACTTTATTTTATACAATGCATCCAAAAAAATTGTGCCCCCAATTTTTTTAGGTTGGGTGCACCAGTGCACCTATTCCCAAAAATGAATTTCAAGCACTGTGATGTGAACTTAAAGGCAATTTAATCTCATAGCTTTGTTGAGGCTGCAGGGGCAATGGTTTGATAATCCACTGTGTCTAGGGTGCGGTTTTGGAGGGCAGAGCTCAACCCTTTCCTTCCCCTTCCTTCCCAATCAACCCCAAGTTCATTTTTACACCTACATGTAGTTGGAGGCTGGTAAACTTTTATTTTGGAAATGGACAAAAATACATGGGCACATGGATATCATTTGTATTTTAATCAAATCAACTGACTAACCATTATTGATATCCCCATACGTGTAGTCCCATGGTGAGGTCCTGTTGTCAGTACTGTAGTCATGATCTGCTGCCACCCCCCAGCTGCCATTGTAGCTGCCTGTGTCCACTCTACTTGTAGTGTACTCATCCAGACAACTGGCTGCAATGTGAGCCATGGCATCAGGAACGGTGCAGTCTTGTTCTGGGAATAATCAATTAATCAATCAATCAAAATGGTTTATTGCTAAAAATCACGAACATTGCAGCAGAAAGCTGAATTGCGTTCAAAGATGTACAATCATTTTAAAAACGTTAACAACTACACAATCTCAGAGTCCAATTGTAGTAGAATTGCACATTGAAAAATATTTACACGATATGATGTACATTTAGCTTAGTAAAATTCAAATTTTGCTCATCTCATTCACATTGGTACTTAACATATAAAAATTACATTTAACTATTTCATATAAAAATTGCACAAGATATATCAGAGACATTTAATAATTTTATTATAATTATTAAGAGCAAAATCATTTCGTTTCATTCAACAGTCTTAAGAGGGATGGTAAAGGGGTGTTGTTACATCTTGTTGTACGTGTGATAGGGAGAGTCCATTTTGTAAGGTTTCTGAGTTCACGTCGAGTTGACTGTCCCCAGGTTGGAGGTAGCAGGTCCCAACAATAAGGGAGTCAGAATCAAGTGTAACTCAGATGCAATGACATGGATCCATAAATAGTTTCATCAGGTTCAGGTAATGTCAATACACCAGTCTAGCTTCAGACTAATGGCAATATACTGCTTCCTAGTAACTAAATGAATCTAAAAAAGGATTTCTTAAGTCATACCATAAGAAATAAGCAAAACTTAGCAAAACAGATCTAAACTTAATTGTAATTCAAGTGTGTTGCTGGTGTGTTACGCCAAAGGATGGTTATACTGGCTATACTGATACAGAATACAGAAGTCAAATTATGTACTACAACTTAAAAGAAATGGCATAAAGCTGATATGCAGGAAGACCCAAACCTTGTGTGATGCGGATTTGTCGTAGTTGTAAGGGGGAGATGGCGTGTGTGAGGTGTTCAGACAGAGTCAGGTGTTCCTCACACGGCCTCCCGTTGTACCAGGCTGGGCTGTGGACAGCAGGCAGGACATCCTGCTCCAGCCATGTCCAGTAGGACGCAGGGTCAGATATCTGGGGAAAAACAGAAAGCCACAGGACCACAAATCATCAGATTGGTTGAAATATCAAATCCAATTGTGGCATCTGTGTGGTGTAGTGGATAGAGCATCCGACTGTCAAGCAAGCAGACCCAGGTTCAATCCCCAGGGTTGGACCCAGACATGTCCGGACATGCACCCAGACGTTGTGCCCTTGGGAAAGGCACTTAAAGGAGTACTAACCTCCAGAAGGAAGTGCGATTTTCCGATACATCATGCTGCAATGAATACATAACTAGCCGACTTTTTACATAATTTCGCTTAAACGACTTGCGCGGCGCATGTTTGTAAAGCGACATCAATATAAATTTTCCCCATGCTGAACCACAATCGATACATCCAGGAATTCTGGATTACGCAATCCTCATACACTTCAAGTCAACATAAACATTTTTCAGCGAAAATGGTAGGAGACAAGCACATTAACAAGCTGATTATTGAGAAATTACTTGCTTTACTTTGCTTGACCTGTGGTCTGAATACTATTGTATCAGGATGTCTAATGCAGTGAGCGCCGGTTTCATCCTGCGTGTTTTGATTTTCTCAACTTATTTGCATGTAAGTATTAATTGAACAAATGATTAGATTACGCCACTTATGGAAAATATAATTAGATTACGCCGTTTTTTTTCATCGTCTATATTTCGGCATAAATAAGGGGCGATAAGGACATAAAGAAAGGCAATGGTTGGTAAGATACCAAAGAACACAAAACGGTAGGAATTTTTCTTATCGCCCCTGAAATAAAGTCTATAACGTAACTTTTTGTTCAAAACATAGACACCAATGGGGTAGCGTGGTGTATTCTGGGATCGTTTTGAGGGTATTTGGAGAGTTTGTCCTGGATTCGATGCTTTTTAAGACTTGCGCGCAAAATGGGCATTTAATTGTATACTGTAAAGTAATATGCATTTTTCACTTCCTGAAATTAATGCCTGTCGGAATATAGCACCCCCTTCTGGAGGTTAGTACTCCTTTAACACGTATTTCCCCCCTCAGTTAGAGGGATCCTGGGCCCTACTAGGGTTTGGGTTGGCGTTAGGAAGGGCATCCTGCCGTAAAAATCTTTCTCCAAAAAAGGACTTGCATTTGATGCAAGCACGTCTAACCCCGGTTTTGGGGAAAAATGACATTAAAATTGGATAGAAGAAGAATATGACACTGGAATAGAACTACATGTAGAGGGAGCAGAAACAGCTACTATAACCAAGAATGGGTCAGAGCCTGGCAGCATCCAAATAATAGAGGGGCAAAGGGCCAATACATTGAGTGCTTTAGTTTGTTCCTTGCCGTGCTTAGTACATGATTGTATATGACACAGTTTTGGTGCTACAAAATTGCAATCAACAGATATAAAACCTTTGGTTAAAACTTACAAAAATGAAGCTACATATTCCCTATCCAACACACCTTTTATATGTGTTTGTGGTTTAGCAGAATTTTTTGCTAAATTCTTCTTTTTTCCCTCTTGCATTTTTGGTCTGCATACATGTAAGATTTCATCCATAAAATGAAGTCAGTGTGTCCTGATCCATTTGTACCGACCTGTGTGACTGTGTCAGTGCCTTGGAGAGCACTCCTGATGGAGTTGTTCATGTAGAAGGCCAGGCTGCTCCTCTCAGTGTAGGACATGAGCATGAGAACAGACAGGAACAGGCCGTACACCACCATCTCCCGCAGGATGTGGCGGCACCTCTTCCTCCTGACACGGTTAGCTCTGTCTCTGGTCAGGGTTTCACCAGCCAGGGGGGCTGGAGCACCCACTTCAGCAGTGGGCTGTCATGAATAATAATAATAAACTTTATTCGCTGATGAAGGTTAGACATCCAGGTAATACGATACGCCAAAAAGCAGTTACTCAAGCAACTGGATATGATTTTGGAAATGTTTTTTGATGTTTCTAAAATCATATCCAGTTGCTTGAGTAACTGCTTTTTGGAATAACCTTTATTGTACATTCATGCCCTATCAGGCTAAGTACAGGTGAACAGATGAAAAGATAATATACATGTTTGTAGAACAAACAGCTCTAAAACTACACTAATACAGAGGTTCGGCTTCTTCTCGTTTCTTTGTAATGTTAAAAATATAATTTGAAATGGGTTTGTTTAATACAGGATGATCAAAGCGCATAAGAAAGATGTATTTTTCAATATTAGTCAAGTATTGGGAGTATGGAAACGTACTTGCAATATATCTAAAAAGATAATTTCTTTCATTACTATATAAACGACAGCCAATAACAAAGTGGACTTCATCTTCTACTTTGTTTGAGCTACAAAATTGGCAGATTCTTTGCTCCAGAGGTGTGCAGTTGTGCCTTCCTGTTTTGATGCTGAGTTTATGACAGCTGATGTCGTCAATGGACAATTTCGTTACAGGCAAAACGGCAAAACAAAATATATAATACTGGAGGAGGAAGTCTGTCTGATATTAACATCTACTGCTAATTCTAGTAAGCACATTTTCATCATCATTTTATATTTGACTCCAAAAAAGCTTCATTTTTGGGTTCCACCAATAAATACATGTAGCCAGAGCCAGTCTACAATACAAAATATCAAATCAATGTAGATGTGACAGATGAGTGAAATTATTAACTAAAATCCACCATACCATGCCTGCGTGTAGTGAAATGCTATGATGTTACATGTATTTTTAACTATAACTCATTAAATGTGGCTTCCAAACTGTTCTTTCAGGCCATGTTTCAGAATGATACATGTACATGTACCAGTAGGCTTGCCCAACATACATTTGGGGTTCTCAATCATTGCCAGTTTCTTTGTTTTTTCTAATTTTCACCTGAGTGAAATGAGGAAATAGACTATTAGTAACTTAAAGTATATTTACCTTTCCAAAGATCCAAACATTGAGGCTTGTTGGGGATTTCAACCCAGAACCTTGAACCCTAACCACAAAACCAACTTATCATGAAAGTTCATCATTCTGTGTTCAACTTGGTAGTAATCAAAGTAAAACATTGAACTTTATTCCAACACACAGTTTTAGAGATCAAATTTTCAGCGACCACTGTCACCTTCATCAGGATAATTAATGACCAATCACTTCACAACGTGATCTCGCGAGAGTTACAGTTTACAAACACGTGACCTTATTCACACGAGACTTTACTGATACGTGACATAAGCAATTGATCAAAAGTGCCAGGGAGTTTATATCATCCACCATCTCTGATATATACGGCCTCCTTAATGCGTGTTTGTAAACTGTAACTCTCGCGAGATCACGTTGTGAAGTGATTGGTCATTAATTATCCTGATGAAGGCGACAGTGGTCGCTGAAAATTTGATATATTTCCAAACTGTGTGATGGAATAAAGTTCAATGTTTTACAACAAAACCACCTTGCTTAATGCATGATGATCAGGCATTTGAAGGTTCCACACTCACCTGTTCAACCACAGCCTGTAGGTACTCTTCATCACCTGCCACTTCTGTAGGCGGTGGGTCATCTTCTGTTGTAGGTTTCTGAGACAAACACACAAATGTCAAAAATACTGAAGCTCACACCAACTAAAAATGGCCAAAGTCCATGGATTTTTGCACGACTAAGGGTATTGAGACTGCAGTACCACTTTCAAACACTAGGAGGCATTATGTGATGGCCAGCAGGAATCTTTGGTTGCTTTGTCCTTGGTGCTGAAAGCATTGCCAATAACAGCAATTTTCGTTTCAAGTGTATAATGTGGCTGTTGAATGTTTAGGAATGTTTTGCACTGATATAGCTATGTCTTAGTAGCCTTTTATCTACATTTTCTTCAACACAATATTGGTTGGATGGATGGATGGATGGATGGATGGATGGATTGGTGGATGGATGGATTGGTGGATGGATGGAGGGATGTTTTTTTCACTGAGCGTTGTACCTAAGTTGTAATTAAATACCTATTACTGTGCATGACCAGCCCCTGACTAACTTGCATACTTTTAAGAGGTTTGATAAAAAAAAGATCACAACACAAGTCACTATGGTGACAGACGTAAACAAATCATGTCATTGGTCAGGTCAGAGTCACTGTTTGGAGAAGAAGACGAGGAAGAAACTGAGTAAAAACAATGTTTTCCTTCGGTAAACATAATAAAAACAGGAAACATCCTTACCCGGATGAGTAACCCCAGGACGACAGCGAGAGTCAGCACCTTGACTGGCTGGATCAGGATCAGGTCTGTGAAGAAGGACGTGATGAAGGCAGTAAACCACGCCTCCGCCTTCTCACGCCCAAAATTCAGCGTGTACAGGACCGTGAAGTACGCAGCCACAAAACTGACAGCGAACACCAGCAGTCCAGCTGAAAACATGAATGAATGAACAGAAACCGAGTTTTAAACAGATTTTAAAACATTACTAGTATATCATAATATGCATCTATACAGGAATGGATGACAGTGTATTTTAGCTGGTACATGTATTGGTATAAAAGTATAAGTGTAACAAAGTATAAGCCATAACATGGATGGATGGATGGATGGATGGACGGACAGATGGACGGACGGATGGATGGACGGGTAGATGGATGGACGGGTAGATGGATGGAAGGATGCATGGAAGACTAAGGCTATTGAGACTGCAGTACCACTTTCAAACACTAGGAGGCATTATGTGATGGCCAGCAGAAATCTGGTTGCTGTCCTTGGTGCTGAAAGCATGTCCAATAACAGCAATTTTTGTTTCAAGTGTATAATGTGGCTGTTGAATGTCTAGGATGTTTTGCACTGATATAGCTATGTCTTAGTAGCATTTTATCTGCATTTTCTTCAACACAATATTGGATGGAAGGAAGGATAGGTATGGATGGAGGGATGGATGGATGGATGGGTGGGTGGGTATGGATGAATGAATGAATGGATGGACGGAAAGATGAACTTTCTTGCACAATAATCATGTATGGCAACAACTATTAAAAACTACAGATGAAGAGTAGTGGATGCTACTTGAAACTGGCAGTTTTCAAATTCTATCCAGTTGCCTGAGTTAAACTGAGTTAACCCTTGCCAGTAAATATATGTCTGAGGACCAAGAAAATTAGACTGATGTCGCCTAAAGCTCTACAATGTGAGATAATTGACTGTATACTCACCCACAGTTGCTGCCCACCATGGCAGACGGCGTCCTGTTCCCTTTTCAGTGTCTGGGGATTTGATATCTGCAAGGACCAGTTGGAGTTGAAAAGTTGAAAACAAAGATTTTCTCACCAGCATGAAGACATTATAAATCACTAGTAAGAGCGACTTTTAGTTACCAACAGATACCATCTAATTTAATAGATTACATCTAATTTAACTCTTCTATTATCATTTAGTCCTATAGTACATGTTTGTCTCAAAAAACTCAAATCACAAGCTACAATGTATTTACAGACAATGCTATATTGCCAAATTTCACGACACTTCAAATTAGTGCTGCATTTATACAGGAATAAAATCCTCAACCCAAGGCCCAGTTTAATAGGTTACCCGAGTTCTTGGAAACAAAAAGTAATTATATAAAAGACAACAAAATGCACAATGTTAAAAAAAATCATTCATGAGCACCATTTGTCACAGACTGTATATTGTTCTTGACATGCATTGTTTATTTTTCCTTCATATAAACAGCTTGGCTGGGCCCTGGTTTGGAAATTAATTAAGCTGTGCTGTGGTCTATCATCAGGGCTTGAAATACTGGGTGCATGTGCACCTTAGTGCACCCAAAATTGGAGCCGTGCACCCAATTGTTTTCTATGGGTGCACTGATGCACCCAAATATTTTTGTAGGTATTTTCTTACATACCAACTGTATAATAGTATGCAGGATATTGTTGTCGTCCAAGTGTCTGAAAATAAAGTCTTTGTTGAAGTACTTGTTAAAGATTTTGAAGTTAGCTCCCATTTTGGATTCAAGCCCAGAAGAGAAGCAGTAAGATCTGTAATTAGGTTTTGTTTTATATGGTGCACCCAAAAAAATTTATGTGCACCTAATTTTTTAGGTTGGGTGCACCAGTGCACCTATTCCAAAAACTGAATTTCGAGCCCTGAATCATTATATACAATTTCCGAGTTTGTTAACCTTTTGTGTCCTCAGCATGTTTTCTGACTGGTTTGCTGCTTGGTTTGGGAGCAGCGTTCCTGTAGAGCAGTACAATCAGGGCGTTGAGGGGGACAATGACGACTGCACTCTGGACTGCAATCATGATCTGAGAAAAACAGAATCATACAGTCATGACATACATAATAGCGACCAACCAAACTGTTATAGGTTCATGGCAATTTCTTTAACAAGAGTCAGTGTAGATGAGTGTTCAATCTAGAAATATACGCAAGGCAGATGCACTGGGTTGCTTTATGTGTTGCCCAGGGCTTCTCACAGAAGGGGCAACTAAAAATTACGGAAAAAAATTCATCATTAACTTTTAAAGATATTCAAAAATCCTCGCGTACATTTTTTGCTATTACTCCTGTCCACCTCTTTATAAAATGTGATTAATAAAAACAAAGCGCACATTTGGAGCATTAGAACCCTAATATAACACTTTATAAAGTATATCAGTATCACAGAGATGCCAAACTCTGGTGTAAGGTGTAAGGTAAATGTACAATGTACAATGTAGTAGTGTGTAATTCATAGACAAACCTGTGGAAGGGACACTGGAGGTTCTATCTCCACTCCCATGATGCGGATGGGCTGCGGGGGGTCAAAGTTGTCCCCCTGCCCAAAGAACATGATGTTGGTCAGCATGGTGCTGTACACCGCAGACAGACAGCATGACAGCCGCTGGGTGCGGGTGAAGGCACTGCGGGCAGGACGACCAACCACGGAGAAGAACAGGTGGCCGTCATGGAAGTCCCTGTCAATTTGTAAACAGTATGTTTGTAAACACAGTATGTTTGCAAACAGTATGTACTGTAAAGTTTATAAACAGTGCGTACAGCAAAGTTTGTAAACAGTATGTACAGCAAAGTTTGTAAACAGTTACATTATTATGTACAGCAAAGTTTGTAAACAGTATGTACAGCAAAGTTTGTAAACAGTACGTACAGCAAAGTTTGCAAACAGTACGTACAGCAAAGTTTGTAAACAGAATGTACAGCAAAGTCTGTTTTGCATACCACCTCAAGGACAGAGTAGCAGTCACCAGTACAAGTTGCATAAGACTGGACAGATAGCCTTGCACTAGCTACAGGATTAATGAATAAATCAATGAAGATCTTTACTGTACATGGTACATGTACATACCCACTGGGTTGGGTACAGGTCACAAATGGAAGAATAGCTTGTAAATTTATAATATTTTATGACTGTTTAGACATGTAATACTATACATTCACATGATCAAGCTAGCACTATAATTATAAATAATATTTTTACACAACTAAATTACTAAAAAAAAAAGTAAATTTGACTTCTCGCTTCTCACAACTGACCATCATATTCCTATAACTTAAGCATGTTTTGCCTGCTCTCTATTTTTGACAGAATAGCAAAATTAGACAGGCAATTGTCATATTGTAATTATTGAAATTAGTAAATTATAGTAATTTTCTACACATTGTATCCGTTATAATTTTTGTGTAATAAAACTTGTCAATTGGATAATTATTTGTTATAATCTCACTTTGCAGCCCTTTCGCTAATGAGGTTGGAGATGGCTGCCATCTCGTCTGGGGAGGCAACAAAGACCATACGGTCGATTCTGCCGTCATCTTCATCTAGAGCTAGCCACCTGTAGGGAAGGACAATCAGTTTAATAACTACAGTAGACTTATAATGGCCCTGTTCATATGAAGTCAGTGAAGGCACTTTACATGTGGTTACCCCCGAAGCCGGTTTCAAGTGGCCCCATCTGAACGCTCCAAATCACATTGAAAGCGCCTCAATCCCAAACCACTTCTAGAGGTGTTTTCGAATCGGTTTTTCTGCATCGCGATTTCCTTCTGAACGCAATGTGATTTCAATGTAACTTTGCCTAGTCATGGATTATGGGGTGATATGTTTTTATTTATATGCAATAACAAATTTTACGTGGCAGCAACTTAAAGAGCAGTAATGGTCAAATAATGTGTCCATTCTAGGGCGAGCTTCACCGCCTCTGGCGGGACCACGTTGGCATTCGGCCGAGGTACAATGTACACTGGGAGGGGGGAACCAGGAAGCAGGTCGTTGACCTCTGACATTAATAACACGCTACCTTACGTGTTTTCATCAAACAACAATGAATGCAGTTTCGGAGAATCTTGATCGGGTACAGTTTGCAAGGAATGTATGGCAAGTGTACCAGATGTGCATGAGGAATGCGAGTTACCCGAATTGCGGTTCAGGTGGTTTTATATGAACAAGGCCTTTGTCATATTTGTGATGGTTTTATACAGTCACACATCTATTATCTAATGAAAGTTCATCTGTATTGGTAGCAACTGTACCCAGTCATGTTTAAAGCTAAAACTTTAATTGGTTCCAACACAAAAGGTAGATGTTCTCACCCAGAGCTTTGGACCAGTGTCAATCTACTGAGGAAGACCAGAGTGACTGGCCATAGTCGAAAGTTTTGGGAGAGAATATCTAGTATACTAGTAGTACCTTGTGTTTACCATTAAACTTGTGGTGGTTTTATTTTGAACTGCCTCTCCACCACAAAATCAATCCATTTTATGTGATTTTGTTACAGTATTGCTTTGAGCATGAACCTCTGAATCAGACATCATGAAACCTCTTTCCACTCCTTAAGAAATAGTACATACAATGACAGTACTCAATGTCGCCAGAAAAGTTAGTCGTAATAGTAGAGTTGGGACTCACGTTTTTACACTAGTGTGCATAAAGGATACTTGAAATAATACAACTAATACTGACAGTATCTCTTGTAATACTTTGACATGCAATAAAAGTTTCTGTAAATTCTGCATACTTGTTACAGATGAAATAGTCAAGCTGTCCTGAGGTCACATGTTGAATCACCACCTTACTCAGGTACCTGCAACGTTAACCAGAAGAACTGTAAAAATCTTTCTTCTCTTTATCATTCAATCTTTATCATTCTATCTTGGTTCTCTCATATTTCTATGAGCTGGTAGTTGTATCATTCTATCTTTCTATCAATTCAGGTACAATGTACATCTTATCTAAGACAATCTAATATATTTGTGACAATATTCTAACTATTATCATAATGTGACAGGGTATAATGTGAAATGGATGACTCAGTCTGGATGATGTTGTTAACTATATGAATGCGTACTAATGCTGACAGACTGTCAGTCTGTGCAAAGTTACGTCAAGTCAAAGAAACTTCTTCCTTGGTCAAAACATCTTTTAAAGCTGAACTCTCCTAAGTTACTTTTTTAGGGTCGTATTTGTTTCATGAGAATTGCACACAACACAAAAACATCTAAACCCTCTCATCAAAAACATGCATAAACAAATATCAAAACAATCATATACTGTACATCTGAAATAAACACAGGAGCAGCAATACAGCTTCCAAGTACAAGATGGATGAGGAAAATGAAGAAATCTACCTGTACAAGAAATAAAAGACTTATAGTTGTGAGTCTTGTGACAATTCAATTTCAATGGACCTATCACATTATCACGTCACAGTTTGTTTACCGCAATGAATGCCGGTCAATCAACATTTATATTGTACAGGAGTGTGTAGCGCGGTGTGTGTTTGTGTAGCGTTAGCCTTGATATAAGGCCTTTAATACAGTTTTACTTTCGTCTAATGTCACAACTAAATCACCCATTACGACAGTCATGTAATGCTGTGTCAACAAACTAGATGCAGCAAAATTCAAACATACCTGACTTAGAAATGATCTCTATTCTTTAACTGACCGTTCTAGAGTGTTCTTTAGAACAGGTAAACAAACTGTGACGTAATAATGTGATAGGCCCATTGTGGCTCACCATGCTGGGCTGTGGCCGGAGTTGTCGTGCCAGACATGGATGTGTGTGAGTGGTCCCAGGGGGTTCTCACAGGACACCAGGAAGGAGTCCACACTGCCGCCCTGGAACAGCTGACGGCGGCCGTCCTGCAGGGCCAGGGGCTGGCTCTCATCACGGAAACCAAACACAGTGATGGAAACCTGTGTTCAACATTTTACATATATTTTAATGGTCATTGCTCTGCAGAACTCACCCAACTAGTTCCACCTCTCAGAACTTTTAAGCGTTCCACTAGGTTCTCTACTAGCTCACACAACTTTACTGTCCAAATTCCTTGTTTGAAAGCTTTCTACAGTGACAGTTTCTTTCCCCGTACGGCTTTGGAATTCCCTCCCTGACAAGTGTTTCACAAGATTGGCCGTAAATTGCAAAAAAAGTTTTGGAGAAACAATACTAATAATTAGAATACAAAAATCAATTCCAAAGGAAAAGATTGAAGAAAATTTGAAGAAATGAAACTGCATGCATGAGTCTACAGGTTGCATTGTCCAATCTACCATACTCTGTGTAGTTAGTCCGGAAACCGGAAGTTCTGCTGCAGTACCACAACAAGCTGCCAGGGGGCCCAAAATCTAATCACTTCTAGGTCTCACCAAGACCTACCCACCTACCAAGTATGAAGACAATCCATTTAAGCCTTCTTGAGTTATTGTCACTACAGACAGACACATGAACGCCTCTGGAAACATATTTTGTTACCTTCTTGGCCAAGGTAAGTATATCCTCTCCCTGATTATGAATCTTTTAATATATTTTTATTTCCCATGCAGTCATGCATACAGTACATTGATTTAAAAAAAGTATGTTCCAAGTACATTGACAAATCCCTGATGCCTGTAACGTTCATAGATTGCAATTGGACTCTACACTACATTTTGTCTGATTTAACCTGAATTATGCTTTCTTTGACAAATATAAAGCACCAAACCTGTGCAGTGGTACCGGCATCCAAGCGAAAGCCAGTGTAGACGGTGATTATGTAACGACAGTCAGGGTCAGGGTTCAATGTATGACAGGTTGGTGTGGTCACACCCACCTACATTGTACATGGCGAGATAAGAGCATCCAAAAAGTTACAAAAAAATAATATTATACAGCAGAGCTAAGAATACTTTTTCTGCATACCTGCACTCCTGGAGGTAACATTGGAAATGACCTGCACCATGTTACATGTACCTGCACCACTTTTAATAATAAAAAAAGGGACCAATTGATGCGTTCCGCATACTTGTCACCCTCTGGTATGTACTCATGAAAAATATACTCATGAAAAATATAAACTCAATCAAGTAAAGCATTCTGGAGTAGAGCTGTGTACCGGTACGCAGTACCGATACTGTACCGGAAAAATTGATTAGGTACAGGTCCAAAATACCTACTCCCTCAGTACCGGTACTGTACCTAAACAATTTCACACCAATTTTATGCCTATTTGTGACCTCAAATGTGTATAAAGGTGGTTAACAATGGGTCCCTGTGTAAGGACAGCGTGTTCATAAAAACAAAACACTTAGTTTTGCCTATATTTTATCTGAGCATTCGCCATAAACAAAGAATAAACCTTAACTATCAAGTTTATTTATGTTTTTTTGTTATTGAAGGAGTTCAGAAGACCATATAAATTGGTCGAATTGTTCAGGTACAGGTTCAGGTCCGGACCTGTACCTAAACCTGTGTACCTGTACCTGTACCTGTACCTAAAATTTGTTTAGGTACACAGCTCTATTCTGGAGTTATTGGCCCGGAGTCCGGAATTAAATTGTTTTTCCAGAATCAAATTGTGGCTTGTAGATTTAGCTGGTAGCAAACAGTACAGAACACTAAATATGTACCAAATACAGGCTGGGATGGTGCAGGTTACATCAGAAATACCAGGTGCACAACTCCATTTTTACCTGCACTAACTTCAGCATATGCAGGTTGTATTTTGAGCTCTGATATCATTTCAGTTATTTAAATATTACTTATAAGCGGTTCCACAGAGGCGATGCCTTTCACAGACCATTCAGCATCCAAAAATTCCACCAATCTCTCAACAGCCTTTCTGTGATGGTTCAATAATATCCAGTGATCTCCAATGATCAATGATAATTTTCAATGATTTCAATGACCAATGGTTAAACTACCATGATCAAGGAAATTCAAATCAATTCAAATCCAAATTATGTTTGACTGGAAGCGTTTAGAGGGACAAATAAAAAAACTGCCCAGAGAGATCAGACTTTGTGGATTGATAAAATCTGGTTTATCTTTATGTGCAGGTGGTCACCTAATAATAGACAGGATATTATACTAACCCACAGGACAGAGACAAGTGGCGTGCTGCCATCAAGCCCCAGATGTATTGTGCAAGCACGTCTTACCATCGGAAGATGGGGAACAACAGACGATAAACCTGACAGTGAGTGAGTGAGTGAGTGTCAATGGGAAAAGTTATTGAAGGGTATCACTGATACATTGGGTCACATTGGCCTTATAGATGTGGTCACTTCTACAGGTTTGACTGTATCATAAAATGCACAGATTTCTACTTCCTAACCTTAGTCAGGTCCAGTCTGTCTGCCTTTCTCGCCATCAGATATCCGATCAGGAACAGACCAAACACAGTCAGGACTAAGATGAGTCCTATCGGGTTCTCCAAAATGTTTCCACTTGGCGTGAAGTCTATAGGATTGGGCGGGACAAACCCGGCAAACTTGGTCAGGTGGTCACAGCGGCAGTGGAGGTGTGTCATGTTGGAAAGTGGGCCCACCTGTTAAGAACAAATTTGTTTATTTCGATACCCTTTAGTCCATGACTTAGTCTTCCAGGGTTCAAAACATATAAACATATGAACATACTGACAACAAATTAAAAGAGAATCAACATACATAATCATCACAAATTATATATTAGGTTTAAACAAAACGATCAACTTATGTACAACTGGTGGATGGCCTTTATGAATTAATGTTGACTGGTCAGTGTTTTGATACTGGGTGGCAGGGTGTTCCATACTAGACCATAGATTAATGGCGCAGTAGAGAAATGTTCGCTTTTTGCTGTTTGTTTTTGGTTACTTAGTAGGTAGTTTGAAACTGCAAGAATTGGCAAATCTAGTTGAATACTTGTGGGTAGAATGGACGGGAACAATGGAGCTGTAGATGTTTTTGGGTTCGTGACTGTTAAGAATTCTAAAAAAGACATATTTAAAGTACTGGTAGCGAACCTCTCTCTGACCGTCAGCCAACCCAGATCTGAGTGCATTTGCTTGACAGGTGTGTCTAGTCAGCATTTCAAAATCAATAAATAAACTGGTAAAGTGAAACAGCAAAATGATCAGACTACTGTACATGTACATCATCTGTGAATAGTTTCATCGGGTTGGACTAAATGAACAATAAAAGGATAACTGTACAGCTCTTAAAAGCATCCAATACAATTTCAGGGTGGCAAACCTGGATTTTCAATTTTCTGGTCATTCTTTTAATGTAGCAAGTTAAGTCAACCGTATCCCATAGCATACTGATAGTGAGGAAAAAATGCAATGACATATTGGCTGAAAATGGTAGCTTACATGCTGGTTCTAGCTCCATGTATCTATGGGTGATATGTGTCTTTTCTGTCTACATTACTTAGCTAAATGATTTAAGAAGCTACAAAACAAATATGATTAAATGTTGCTCCATTGGTATGGTGCAAGTCTCAATTGGTAGAGTGCTCGCTTTATAACCGGGAGGTCGTGAGTTCAAACCCTGGCCGGGTCATACCAAAGACTTTAAAAATGGTACACACTTCTTTCTCTGCTTAACACTCAGCACATATAAGAAAGAGTGTGGGACTGAGGTCAAACACACAGAACTACCAGCGGACTAGGCCCCTGCTGTAGTGCCCTGCACAACTGTGTGTCACCCAAGGGCTACGGAAATGGACATGGGCACCAAACCCTATGCTCTGCAGTCTGCATAGAGCATGGGAGACCATTGGTATATAAAATGTCAATGATCTACATTCAACACTTACCTCGCAACCGTCATCTTCCCATTGGTGGGATGAGTCTTCTCCAAAGTAGACACATGCACTTTCCAATATAGACACAGTGATACTGGTGTCCTCTCCAGCATACTTCACACCTGCAGGAAAATAAACCATTCATACCACAGTTGTCCATTTGGCCCAATCTAGAGCAATAGAGAACGGACAAGGAAGAACTTGCTGTTTAACTCTAGGTCCCAACTTTGTTAGCTAATTGTCATGTCCATCTTTAAGCAACAGACAATGTGAATTTTAAAGTCAACTACATGTTGTATGTTTACTTCTTCCTTGTTGAGTTCCACTTAGTCTACTTTTTCGAAGTAGTTGCTGCCAAACAGTGTAAGTCTTAATGGCAAGAGTCTTAGGTCTAAAGACTATGCAGCATTAGAATACATTTATGCCCTCATTGTAGCTGTTATCTTTGTGGGATTGGAAGGGTGGCAAAGCACTATGGTAAGGGGTGAAAGATGCCATCACCGATTTCCTTGTTACAGTAGATGCAAACAAGGTCATACCTAAGAAGAAAGTTGTGTTGTTTTGTAAGTCCGACTCCGTAAGATTCAGAGCTTCGGGTGGCAGAAGCCAGGAGTACGGGTGGGATGTTAGGATTGTATTGTTGTATGTGTGCTGCAGCTGTAGTGTATACAGCTGGTCCTGTGGAACAGGTAGCACAGCTGTCCAGCTGGCAGCTTTAAAGCTGTTCGCAGTCGGCGGGGATGCTCTCTGCCACACCAGCTGCATGTGTGGCGGGTCCAGGTCTGGCTGTCTGGTGATGTTGCTGGTGATGTTGCTGGGTTGCTGGTGATGATGCTGTGTTGCTGGTGATGTTGATGTTGCTGGTGATGTTTGCTGGTGATGTTGCTGATGATGTTGCTGGGTTGCTAATGATGTTGATGTTGCTGGTGATGTTGCTGGTGATGTTTGCTGGTGATTTTGCTGGTGATGTTGCTGGTGATGTTGCTGATGATGTTGCTGATGATGTTGCTGGGTTGCTGATGATGTTGATGTTGCTGGTGATGTTTGCTGATGATGTTGCTGATGATGTTGCTGGGTTGCTGATGATGTTGATGTTGCTGGTGATGTTTGCTGATGATGTTGATGGTGATGTTGCTGGATTGCTGGTGATGTTGATGTTGCTGGTGATGTTTGCTGGTGCTGGTGCTGGTTTGCTGGTGATATTGCTGTTGCTGTTTCTGTTGCTGGTGCTCTTGCTGGGTTGCTGTTGCTGTTGATGTTGCTGTTGATGTTGAGTAGGATGGTGAGTGCAGTCATGGTCCTCTTGGGCTGGAAGCGGACAACCTGCACACAGGCAATCATACATATATTGTAAATATATGAACCTGCACACAGGCAGTCATGGTGTTAGTACAAGTGTACACAAGTGAACACTATATGGAATAAAACCATCTCATTGGGTACATCTAGGTCATCAAAACAGTTCTTTGAAACTCTTGCCAAAAATTCTGCAACACAAATTTGCTTAATGAATGAGGCATCAACTACTGACCTAGTATAACTCTGCAGGCTCTTGTTTGAACTGATTATATAGACTTGGACTGGGCAGCAGGTCAAGTGTGTATTTTTAAACCTAAAATTAAAAAGCATCTGCCGGATACAGTGGTGCAAGCCAAGTGGGCATGATTTTTTTGGGGGGGGAGGGCATTCTTAAAATTCAGGTAGCACACTGGGCTACCTAGGTTCAAAAATAGGTTGCCCCAAGAAAAATTTGGGCAACCAGGTATTTTGCACGCTGATGATGTCACTTGAGATTGGCTGTCCCACTTGAGATTGGCTTGAAGAATCACCCCAAGGACTTTCACCACTTCAAGTGCTGATGTTCTGATGATAGGAGAATCTGATATCAGAAATTCGTAACAACAACAAATTACGAACATACAGATTACTAAAAAATAGTTACCATGAGGAAAAATATCTGTCAGTGAGAATTACAAAGTTAACATTCGACATAGAACAGTCATCACAAAACTCCACATAGAAAAAGGCAGACACAATTGCATTCCTCTACAGCAAAGGATCTGCCAATTTTGTAATCTACAATGTAGATAATATTGAAGATGAATACCATTTTGTAGTTGACTGCACATTACATAGAAATGAGAGGGATTCCCTCTATACTTATGTGATAGATAAGTTCCCAAGCTTTAGACATTTAGACAGAAATAAAAAAATTTGAAATGACAAACTTGACAAACCATGTATCATTAGCTCAATATGTTTGTACATCTTTAACTGCGTCAAGAAGTGAGAAGTCGAGCCTGTAAATATAGATCACATTATTGTATAGTATGTCTAAGTGTCATTGCTGTATTCTTTTCCCCGCTTATTCATGACCTGTACTTAGCTTGTTAGAGCACAAACATACAATAAAGGTCTTTCATTCAATATAGATACAGGCGGATGGAGAAACCGTGCTCACAAGGATGTCATCCCTGCTGCTGACCCTGCCTGTGTACTTGAACACAGAACTTGTTGTGCGCTGTTTGTCCCTGGGGATGATCATGTCCACAGGTTCTGGGAGGTCGTGCACCGGGCGTCTGTCCCATCCCTGCCACACTGTCAGGCCTGCCACCTCCGAATCTACGTCAGGGGAGTTTCCCGCGTACCGGAAAGGGTTGAAGTCCGAGTTGATTACCTGCAGACATTGCACAGTATTGGGAAGAACACAATATTCCTGGTGAGTGCATGGTGACACAATAACTGAAAAGGGAATAGAAGTTCGTTGAACAGGTTCATCAGTCAGGTAGTTTTTACTTATCAGAATTATCAGTCTTGACCTAGTCTCATGTTCTCACGAGACTACAATGTAGGTCACTCCGTGATCAAGATGTACAGTGGACATCGAAAATTTGGAGGTACGTGTTTCTGCCTTTCAAAAGAGTCACTGATTGAGGAATATACTTAGTCTACTCACTGGAACAGAAGTTGAGTTAACTTTCTATAACGATAGACTAAGTTCGTTTTAAATTCATTTTGTAACTGTCTCTGTTCATCTTGTTTTGTTGTGACCTGTCCTTAGCCTGAAATGTGGCAAAAAAGTATTGGATTGTCTCTCCTGCCATCTTTTCTTTCAATATGTTTAGGAGAATTGATCAGAAACAATTCAATAACAGTCCGTCTGTGATAGCACTTAAAACTGGAAGTAGATTCTAAAATTCATAAGGGACTTATGTAAAAGAAGCATTCACCTCCACTTCAAAGCTATCCTCACAACTGTTGCTGAGGAGGTTGAATGCTGGGACTACAAAGAGGACGTCATTGACTGTGAACACCTTCTTCTGGCCAACTTGACAAGGCTCCTTCTGGACCTTGGCATGAAGCGATGACATCTCAAGTGAGGCACTCCCGGCCCCATCAGCTGCCATCAGGGTGTCGTACATGTGAAGCACATTGCTGATGGCCTTGAAAGCTGTGCCGACTGTTTTATTGTTCTGTGAACAAAAGTGGTATGAGACTTAGCGCTATGTGCAGAATTCTGGTTTATATTGGTGTGCCCATGTAAAGCCTTGGTCACAACCCGCAGTACATGCTTTTTGGGAGGCTACGTCTGCTACAATTTTTCTGAAAACGTGGGGAAGTGGCGTTGACGCACGTCATTCGCACGGTTGCGCAAGGTGTAAGAGTGTGGTCTGCACGCTACGTCTGGCCGTGAGCGGTTGCGTGCATCGTTCATTGTGCAAGTGGTGAGTACGATCTCTGTGCGATTACAACTTTACCGTAAGGAGGCCGTACTCACACGTGCGTCTTATGTACGGTACATACATGTATGAGGCACGCGCGTCGCCTGTACTTGCACGTACAGGTGGTGAATCCACAGGCCGCACGCAGAAAAAGTTTTACATGCACTTAAAGTTCTACGGCGTGTCTGCATGCTTTCAAATCCGTAGGATTCCGTACGGAGGTGGTACTCACTACGCACGGATGCCCTACGTTTGTCCACGTTTTTGCACGTAGACAGCACGCAGAAGCACGTACGGCTGGTTGTGACCAAGCCATTAGACATCCTTATTCATGTGTAATGTTGTACCAGGTGCACCAAGCATTTAACATGACACTGCATGATATTACATACACACAAAGACTTTGGAATTAAAAATTTGTGCAAGTCATGATACCAATTTATTAGAATACCCAGTAGTGGTGGGTCTGAGGGCACACCACTAGTCTTCATGATCATGTTCATGGCCTTCTCAACAATAACAATAACATACAATAAGGCCACACCATCCTAATTTTATGGATGACATCCGCTGAAGATCCACAAACTAGTGCGTGCTGGCGAATAAAAAAATTCTACTAAACCACGTCAAGACAAATTTGGTATTGTGAATTTGCGGCAGTACTTAGCGACGTAACAAGCCGGTACACGTTGGCTTTTTGCGGAATTAATGAACTGTACAGAATTCTTGAGTCGTTGAGCTTCGGTAGCCTGGGTGCCCACCTATGTATTGTCGATAACTACAATGAAATACCCAGGCCTAGAGCATGGCCAGAGCCTCGGTGGACTCGGTGATCTTTTTTTTTGTTGTTGTTGAGAACAGGCGAAAATCAATGCGCGCGCAGATGTCATCCATAAAATTAAGTCAGTGTGACCTAATATAGCAATATACATTCATTACATTCACCCATCAACAGTATTATGCAACATAATTACCATTATGATAATACAATTACCAATTAGATTAAAATCAGTCCCATTGTGCAAATATCACTACTGGAACAGCAAATTTGAATTAATAATAGTAAAATTGGCTATTCACAAAATACAGCATGACTGATGTATTATAATTCTATATCAGATCTATAAAGACCAAGTCTTACAAGTTCAGTTGTCTCTTGTAAGTTGGACCCTTCAACATCCAAGTCAGAGGTTGAAGTAGACTCCATCAGGATTGCCATACCTACAGAGAAGGGCAAAAATTATGTATCAATGGTTTATTTCACAAGTACACACAATACTGTATTAAAACATACTCAAAAGCAGAAACAATACTATTGTTCTGGGTCTGTACAGACTATTTTTCTGAATCCCAAAAAGTAAATGAATCAGCAACTTAACACTGAGACTGGACTAGGCAGCAGTGATATTATACAAAATTCTTGTAAACCCCCCCAAGTACCTTCAAGGCAGTCGGTATGGCCCTTCCCGCGCTGATTTTGACGGACGTGCTCGAAATAGAATTCTCACCAGGGACAGGACCAGTGTGAAGTCACTAGGAGGATAGTCAGTGTGAATGTAAGTTCAGCACCAGGGACAGAACCAGTGTGAAGTCACTAGGAGGATAGTCAGTATGAATGGAAGTTCAGGGACAAGACCAGTGTGAAGTCACTAGGAGGATAGTCAGTGTGAATGGAAGTTCAGGGACAGAACCAGTGTGAAGTCACTAGGAGGATAGTCAGTGTGAATGGAAGTTCAGCACCAGGGACAGGACCAGTGTGAAGTCACTAGGAGGATAGTCAGTGTGAATGGAAGTTCAGCACTAGCACCTGACATTACATCCGTTTGTCTTGAAAACAAATAATTTTTATTATTATTAGTATTGCTGTTCATTCCATGGGATATAATGTTTCTATTTCCACACACCTGTGAAAATGGTTGCAGATGCCGTATTGATGTTGCTCACTTGGGTACTACCAGTTTTGTCATTTTCCACCATCATCTTCATGGATTCTGCTGATTTTTCTAGACCTCTCGCAACCTTCAGCTGAGGCAAGAAAGAAAACATTTGCTTGTACCTGACCTTCGCAAGGAAATGTAGCTAACAGAAAGGGCTGATAAGCCAGAGGATCACAATTCATTTATTTGCATTTTAAAGATAATAACTACAAGAAGGAAATATATAAATGAAGTATAACAGTAATAGGGATGCAATGAGCAACATGCACAGGTATACAGGAAGCTGACTTACACTAATACTGACAAAGCTTGTCAACACTGAGCCTACAATTTGTAAACATGCAGTCCTTATAATGCCCTACGGAGGTTAGTCGCTAAGTTTGCAACATCATAAAGTCTGGATAGGCTATATGATAATAATGTTAATGACCCGCCTATTCCTTAATGTACATGGTGTCATAGGGTTAGTCGCTATGTTTGCAACATCATAAAGTCTGGATAGGCTATATGATAATAATGTTAATGACCCGCCTATTCCTTAATGTACATGGTGTCATAGGGTTAGTCGCTATGTTTGCAACATCATAAAGTCTGGATAGGCTATATGATAATAATGTTAATGACCCGCCTATTCCTTAATGTACATGGTATCATAGGGTCTGGTCATCTCCGGATAAACACATTTTAAACTCTGCCTCCACTCACTCTGCAATTTATTTGATGGTTATAGAAAATAACCAGGCCTTACATGGCTCCACCACACACACTCCAAGATAGGTTAGGCCTCACCGAATTAATTTTATCGATGACATCCGCGCGCACATTGATTTTCGCCTGTTCTTAAACAAAAAACCTCCTCCGAGGCTCTGGCCTGCCTGAGTACCAGCCTCCCTATGTCCATGGTAGTCAGCAACAATAAGGCGCATGTGCAGGCTTGTCGTAAAAGTCGCTAAGTAACTGCAATTCACAATACCAGCTTTGAATGTATTCCCGTGGTTTAGCTACATTTTTGGGGCAGCTGGACTTTTTTTATTCACCCGTGCACACTAGTTTGGGTCTCTTCAGAGGATGTCAGCCATAAAATTAAATCAGAGTGGCCTTATTAACCCTTAAGGTACCAGGGGTGGCTAATTTGATGATTTGAGTTGTTACTGTTTTACCAAAAAAGAATGACAAAGAACTGGGGTTGTACTGAATAGTAGGTTCCCAAAAGTAATTTTTGGTACCACATGCATGTTGTCATCATGTTTAAATGCCCTTTTCATTAATTTTTTCAAAGAAAAAATACAGAACTGTGGCAATTCCAAACAACATAAAACTTGGGTTTTCATTTCAAAATGATAAGAGCTACAAGTTGTTCCCTGTATATGATTTGATCATCACTACTTGAAGACTATTGCATTCTCCCTCACAAAAGCTCAAACCAAGTAAATTATCCTACTGTATCATCATTGGAGAGTTTCTCCAGGTCGGCAGTGTGCATAACTAGCAGGGATGAAAGGTCCATGACAGCATTGACATCCTGCAGCGGTATCTGTAACAGGCTATCAAAATCCACAGGCTGCCCCTGTACAGAAAAGAAAACAAAACATTTCAATGCTGGCATTAGCACTATCCAACCTTTAGGACATCAACAGCACACTATGTTATGCACAGAACTGAAGAACAAGGGACTTTCCCCCTTTCTGAAAAATGTTTGAACTGTAATTTTCAACACAAAAATTGGAATTACCAAAATTGAACTCCAGTCTTCAAGAGATGAGCAATCCACCGCTTCTGTGACTTCACATTACAAGGAGAGATGTGTGAAGTTGAAAAATTTGGATAAGTTCAATTTTGTGTTTTGTGTTTGTGGCGTCGGGTGGTGTAGTGGTTAGATCATTTGACTATAAAGCGGGAGACCCGGGTTCGATCCCGAGTCGTACCCGTGACATGTCTGGACATGCGGCCTGACGTTGTGCCCTTTGGAAAGGCACTTTTCACGACTTTCCTCACTCCACCCAGGTGTGAATGGGTACCTAACTTCGGTTGGGGAAATTCGTATTGAAGTAACCTTGTGGTGCCGAATGGCAGCCGCACAGACCCTTGCAACAGTTCCACAAAAAATTGTGGAACAAATAATGTGTATTATGTGTATTATTTGATTGTTGTGATTTGCATTGATTATCATGTTATACCCTGCATCAATTCAGCCGTATAAAGGCTGCAACTTCACAGGTACTGTTTGGACAATAAAAACCATTAAAAATTACAGTTCAAACCTGCTTCATGATCAGAATGACTTATACCAAGTTGAACACAGATGAACTTTCAAGCTAAGACTTACCCCACTGTCTTCCATGATGTTGAATTCTGCAACTCTCCCATCTACAGAGATAACCTCCAGCTCTATGGTGAAGTTGTTTGGGGGAAAGAACTTTGGGCAGTACCACGGAACCTTAAAGATAGTTTTAAAGGATACAGAATTACTTGCTGAGCAGTATTTGAGGAATTATAATACCGTAGTACTACTTATGGGCTGCCCGAACATTGGCTCCTGAGTAAAAAAAACACAACGGGCGACGTACATAAATGATGTTGAAAGTAACAACATTTATGGCACCAAAGCTATGCAGCCATTGCTGACTTTACATTTGGAAACTTTGGTATCATTCACTGACTGTTAGTGTTTAGTAAATAAGTTAGAAGATTGATTATTTTTTCGAAATGGAATCATGTAACATTTTTGCACCAAAAAAAAAAAGATATTTTAATTGAAAAAATCTTGTGTTTACTTTCACATTTGTGTTGTGTTTACTTTCACATTTGTGCAATTGTCTCACATTACCGTCAGCGCTAAATCGGCCCACATAAGGCATGCACACTCAGTTTCTGTTACCACCACAAACTACCAGAATGTAAACAAACATGGCTGACAGCTGTATTTCAAGCTTTTAAACACACTCATAAGGTATAATACTTTGGCACCTCCACTTCCTGAATGGCAACTATTTGCAAAGGAGTATGGTTGATTCAACTTACTTTGTAAAGAAATGTAAGGAAATTGACTCTTTGTATTCATAAATTAATGCTTTCAAATTAATAAATTTTGTCAACCTAATACCTGGCTGAAATAAGGTGTGAATTGGAGGGATGCCTGCAGAAAAGGTGCGTCTTGAGGGAACTGAACCCAGCCCATCTCTACATCCACAGGTGAATGAATTATTGCAAACTTGTAGGTAACATTGACACGGCCTGGGTCATCGACGAAATCTGCAAAATTTAAAGTGAAAACATGGCAGGCAATAAAAACTATAAAAGATCAAATGATGTGGTGTTCATAAAAAATAGCACGCAGTCTCGGCTTCCCTGAAGTACATATCAATATTATGGTGTTTGCGGGTTGGTCCACTTCACCAGAGGATTTGTTCATTCTGTTCAAATCAGATTGAAGGTCAACATCACATTATGGATTTTTCATGCTGATAAACGCTTAAAACTTTCTTTCTGCTTGCTTAACAGAATTTGAAACATTCCATCCTATAGATAAATTCAACAATAAAATTCTAGGAGAGTGTAAACCCTAACTGTGTACAAAGAGGTAAATATATCAAAGAATGTTTAAACCTTAGAACTAGCAGTTTAAGTTATACATTAAACTCGTACTACGTATTACTTAAAGTTAATTCATTCCTATTCATGCACGTTTGTTTGTATATTATCACACCTTACAAAAGTCACAGTACTTTTGTTGTGTTTGTAAGGCCACACCAATTTAATTTGTTGGTTCTCAGATTTTTTCAGAAAAAATATGAAGCGACAGGGTGAAAAAAAAATAAAAATAAAAACAGACTTGAGCATCCTATGATAGCCCCAAATGCTATATGTTAGGAGGTTGAAGAGAAGGGACTTCCTTCAACTGTTGGGGCCAAAATATGAGCATTTTGGAGTAATGATTCAGAGGCTGAAATGTTTTTGGTTTTTTTTGCAAATCAGAAAAAAATTAAGTGGGCGAATCCGTGAACCAACATATCAAATTGCTGTGGCCTAAGTAAAGATCGGTGTCTATGTTAAAATGACAATCATAGTAGAGCTGGTAAACTAACCTCCACAGCAGACACATCTGCCTGCCCCTGCACGTTTTATCACACAGGGAGTGGACAGACCCTTGTTCCGCAGTGCTGGGGGACCAACAACTGTGAACGTCCACTCTGACACTGCCAGGCCATCCCTGCAGACTCTGTTGTGGTTGACAACGCGCAGAATGTACGTCCCTGACACCTGCAAGTGAGAATATGACCAATGATATGATTATAATAACCTTTATTGTACATTCATGCCCTATCGGGCTAAATACAGGCGAACAGATGAAAGGGTAATATACATGTTTGTAGTACAAACAGCTCTAAAACTAACTCTAATACAAAGGATCGGCTTTTTCTCATTTCTTTGTGATGTTAAAAATATAATTTGAAATGGGTTTGTTTAAAACAGGATGATCAAAGCGCATAAGAAAGATAAATTTTTCAATATTAGTCAAGTATTGGAAGTATGGATTACGAAACGTACTTGCAATATATCTAAAAAGATCATTTCTTTCATTACTATATTATTATCAAACTACAATCAATAACAAAGTGGACTTCATCTTCTACTTTGTTTGAGCTACAAAATTGGCAGATCCTTTGCTCCAGAGGTGTGCGGTTGTGCCTTCCTGTTTCGATGCTGAGTTTATGACAGCTGATTCGTAGTTTGGTGATGGTGTTGTTTTTACTTTCTTTTGGGATTTTAAAGAATAAAAAAATGCAGATTCGGAAGTATGATAATTACATGTATGATGTGAAAAATACATTGGAGGACTCCAATTGAGTACAAGCCACAACAATGAGAAAGACAATCTAAATTTGTTCTAAGTCAATCTGTGCTTACGCTTATAGCTTCTGGTTGAATCAAAATATGTACGTTTACTTAGTTCTAAATTGTACATGGTCTCTTGTTACTCAGCTCTCCTGGTACAACCAGGAAATGGATTCCAAATATGACAAGCAAAAAAGCCCAATTCATAAGCCCAGTAAAAGAAACCAGAAATGTCTTGCACCTACATTGTAGCACCTATTCTGTCTATTCCTATGTAACAAATATTCCACGACAACTACAATATTCAACGACAACTACTTAGTAAAACTGTACGAGTTCAATAGAATTGTATTGACGAATATAAATATAGTACATAATGTATTATACTTATAGTAAATGCATGATACCTAGGTCAGATTGCATAGCCTGTTAGTGTTAACGTTAAACTGCAACATCTGTTATGTAAAAGTATGTTAACCTGACATGTAAATATAGTACACAATGTAATTATAGTAAACGCATGACGACTAGGCCGGATCTCATAGCTTGTTAACGTTAGACCGCAACATCTGTTATGTAATAGTATGTTTATCTGAAGTGTAACCGACACTGTTAACTGTTACCTGTTCTGAATTGTTTATGTTCTTGTTGTGAGGGCTAGCCCTTTATAATAGCCTCCGGCTAGTTGGGCAGTCCTGGCTGTATATAACTTATATGTCTTTGATAATACAGTCTAATAAATCAAATCAAATCAACAAAAGAGGGCTATGTGATGCTCGATATCAGCTATTGCTGCCTGGATGACCAATATTGCACTGCCTGGATGACCAATATTTAAAGAATTGGCAGGAGGAGAAGGAGAAGAAACATAAGGAAAAACAATTGTATGTCCCAACCACACCATTATGTTACAGGTGTTGGTGAAGCCATAAAAATAAAATATACTATTAGTTACAGCAAGGTTTTCAGATGCTTTAAAAGCATCTGAAAACTCACATTGAATGTGTTGCTTGCGATGACAACTTCTGGTTGTGTACTGTTCATCTGGAGACCTCCAAAGCCCTGGGGGTGCTCCACCACTGTCCACTCATACCAGGGGGTCTCACTGCTACCTGGAACAGCCTCCAGCACCAGATCCTCGGATGAGTTTGTGTTGGACCAATCACAGTTGTTGATGCAGCTACAGTTAGGCAACAATGCAATTGATAAGATTAAATCCAGTCTGAGAGCAATGAGAATAGAGTATATAGAGAAAAGCGGATACTGTTTCAGTGGGTTTGAAATATGCAGACATTAGATCAAAAATTTTATAGCTTTCCCCATAGTTGACCCTCAAAAAGGCTATGTAGGTCAGTGATTATTTGCTAGGACAGGGCTCGAAATTCATTTTGGTGCACTGGTTCACCCAACAAGTAGAATGTCAGCAAAAACTAATAACGTTTGCATGATTTATAAATATTGTTACTTTTAATTCCTTTTTTTGGTCCTTGGATATCAAGTATATTCTGTATACTAACTTAATACATGTAATACATTTAGCATCTTTAAATACGTAAACCTACGAAAATATATGGTGCACCCACAGAAAAAAAAATTGAGTGCATAGCTCCAAATTTGGGTGCACTTAGGTGCACATGCACCCAGTATTTCGAGCCCTATAGGGTCAGTTAGGAAACTGGAAACACAACACAACTGTGTAAATTTAGAATGGATCTCACCGTATGGCCAGCCCACAAGCCCTGTTGTCCTGGAAAACCACAACCTGTGATGCCTGAATTGATGATACAATGCCTCCTGGAGAGGACGCCTGCACTGTGAACTTGAAGGTAGTTCCTGCTGCTTGATTTACCCTGTAGTGGAGACGTCTTGTGTTTCCACAGGCGTCTGGGTGTGATAAACAGTAAGTGTTAGATGTCTGTCAGTACTAAATTTAGGATGGCACGAGAAACACAACAGTTGGAAGGCACATACATTGTATGGAACCTGTCAGTGATATAATTTCAATTGGTAACAGACCATAAAAGTTAAAGCCCTGGTCACATCCCGCCATACGCTTTTTGTCCTACTACGTCTACGCCTGCTACGTTTCTTCTGAAAACGTAGGGTGACCGGCCGAGGGAGTACATCACTCGCACGGTTGCACAAGGTGTACGTACATGGTCTGCATGCCACGCCTGGCCGTGAGCGGCTGCGTGTATCGTTCATTGCGCAAGTGGTGAGTTGTACTTGCTTACAACGTATTACAATGTATGTTGCTGCGTACAGGCCGTACCTACACATGTACACGTGCGGCGTACGTACGGTTTCCTTACTCACTCGCACGTTGTAAGTGCGTACTGCACATACGATAGGCTGTATGGGGCACGCGCGTCCACGTTTTTGAACGTAGGCAGCACGCAGAAGCACGTACAGCGGGTTGTGACCAGGCCTTAGAGGTACATAGCCTTTTTGAGGCTATAGGGGCAATGGGTTGTTGTGTTTAGGGTTGTGTTTAGAGAACCTGTAACCTGTCCTTCTGATATCTGCTTTCCTTATGCCACTTTACCATTCGACATCAACAAACCGTATGCGAACATAGACTGCGCCCTTCATGACTGAGGCAAAGAGGAATTTAACACACCTTGATTCTCGCAGACGTAGTACATAGAGTTACTGCACTGGGTGTTTGCCCACTTGTAGCTACTGTAGTACTTAAAGTACACACAGTCACCGGACAGCTTTGGCCCAGAAGGACCCCAGTTTTGATAGTCACTGTGAGTCAGAATGCTGCCGTCACTCCTGACAAACTGGAATTAAAAATAAAACTCACTCAAAATACTTCAGAGAGAACTTGGTAAGTCATTGTCATATCAGTGGATCAGGGGAACTTACCATGGTCCCAATACACATCTCAGGGCTCGAAATACCTATAGGTGCATGTGCATCTTAGTGCACCCAAAATTGGAGCTGTGCACCCAATTTTTTCCTGTGGGTGCACTGGTGCACCCGATTATTTTTGTAGGTATTTTTGTACATATCAACTGTATAATAGTATGCAGGATATTGTTGTCGTCTAAGGCCACACCAATTTAATTTCTTGGTTAACGGATTTTTCTAGAAAAATAATGGAGCGGGCGGGCGAAAAAAATAAATAAATAAAAACAGGCCTAGGCATCCTATTATGGCCCAAAATGGTACGATTAGGAGCCATGAAGTCAACACACCATGCTCGTTCAAAATTTAAACAGTGAATTTTGAACTTTTAACGATACCATTGCATTGAAAGATGGAATAACTGTAACAACTAGAATGAAAAGGACTGTTTTCAACTGTTCAGGGCAAAATATGAGCATTTTGCAGTTGATTCTAAATTTTTATTTTTATTTGCAAATCAGAAAAAAAATGAAGCGGCGAATCCGTTAACCAAGAAATTAAATTGGTGTGGCCTAAGGCCACACCAATTT
>NW_017804198.1:1556982-1596413 GCF_001625305.1 Branchiostoma belcheri
AAAAAAGCTGTGAAGTCTGATGGTAAAGCCAGGGCTGGAAATAGGGGCCCGGGGGCTCTCGTGTTGAATGAAAGGTACAAGGTACAGTATACAGAAAAAGACAAAAAAAATATATATATATATTTAATTACTGCTATGTATGCATATGTTGCTCTTTTCATAACCATGATCTTATTTCCACCTAACAGTTACATGTATTTGATTTTATTAATTTATGATAATGATGATGTCTTAACAGGGCTACAATCCTGGATTGTATAAACTAAAAAATAGTCTGAATAGCAGTCTCAATAGCTAAATCGGTTGAGAATAATATATTGGGTTCGCTCATCACATAACAAGGACAACATAGAATACTAGTTCATCAAACCATGCAAGGACATCAAACCCACCGGCAGAAAGTTGTTTTGGTTCCAGCTCAAGTTCTGCAAATTTTTCCACCCCTAGAATTTCAACACCAGAAATTCTGACAACATCATAAATTGTGGCTTTCCTACATCTCCGGCCACTATTATTTTCTTACTTCTTGAAGCCTACATTCAAGCAAGGAGGTTTAATAGCAACTTGGACGAAGTTTCTTCTCTCAAAACTGACCGCCATTTTGTTATGCAAAATAGAGCCCTTCTATTGGTTCCCATACGTCACATGACCAACTGGTAAGAGAGACACCTATCATCCCTTGATAAAACTGCAGGTTTTGGTGGTGTGATCTATTTTTTGACAACTCCTCTGGGGCGGAGCCTATGAGAAATTGATTTTTTTTTTTTTTTTTCATTCTGCGAAATCTGATAGCGGCGATTCCGAGAACCAACAAATTAAATTGGTGTGGCCTAAGTGTCAGAAAATAATAAAATCTTTGTTGAAGATTTTGAAGTTAGCTTCCATTTCAGTGTTAAGCTCAGAAGAGGAGCAGTAAGATCTGTAATTAGGTTTTATTTTATATGGTGCACCCAAAAAAATTTTTATGTACCTAATTTTTTAGGTTGGGTGCACCAGTGCACCTATTCCCAAACATGAATTTCGAGTCCTGCATCTACAAACACCACGACAAATGAAACAAGAAAGTCTTTAGCACCTAAATGAGCCTTAATGCCTTTAATCCAGAAAAAAGTGCTGTTTGATGGGGCAGGACTTGAAAAGCTTCTAGCGTCCAAGGTTAGCATGGCGTCCAAGGTTAGCATGGACCACATCCTAGCCTAGTCACAAAAAAGATTTAACTCCACAAGCTATTCTGTATCTGTATCTGTATAGCCAGTATAACACACCAGCTTCGCAGGCACGCTGCGCGGCGGCAGCTGGCTATATAACACCGATCGACTTGTAATACCTAACCCTTGAACTTCTAACTCTAGACATTGTTTAAAGCTATCTAATGACAATGCCCCTACTGTACTTGGTGACAGTGAGTTCCACTCTGCGATAGTTCTAGGAAAGAAAGAATTCTTGAACACCTCAATCCTTGGTTGATAACTCCGGTACTTGAAGGCATGGCTATTTCTTGTTCTCTTCTGGGCTGGTATTAGGTAATTAGTAATTAGTACGTCCACTAGTTTATTAGTCATTTTGTACATCATACATAGTCTGGACATTTTTCTTCTGTCTTCCAGGGAGGCCCACAAAGCTTCACAAAGCTTTTACATAGAATTCAAGTTATACTGTCTTACCGAATTCCCACTCAGTTTGTCCAGGCCGATCCATGTGTTGCTCCTGATGTTATCCCTGAGGAAACTGTCCATTTCAGCAGTCTTGACCACGACGAGACGTGCCCCCTCTGCCTGACATGTTGTCCTGGCATCCTCGTACGTTTTGAGGTCAGTAGAGAACTTCAGACACGTGCCCTCAGCTTCTACGTAATTGGTCAGGCAAGCTGGAAAGTTTTTTTTTAATTATGAAAATACAACTTGATAGTTCATTTTCCTCATACAGCATACATGTATTTGACTTCATCTCCCTCTCATTCCAAAATGGACTGTTCCATACCAACCTTTTGCATAAATGGACTATCCCCAAGTTACTTTGCAAGTTACAATATCAACCCACTCTGAAAAGTTATTATCTTACTTAATATATACTATATAAATATATAACCGTAACAGTACTACACCACATGTATACTACCCAAATTCAAATGCGAAATACTACCACTGTATACAAGTGCCAGGTCACTTTGCATTCATTCAATGGTGCAGGAACCCAAAATATACATTTTTGGTCTAAGAATAGCAAAAAATGGCCAGTATGAATCAAGTCCTGTGGACATATGCCCTAGGCACCTTCATGCCAAATTTCATTTACTTTTAATCCCTAAATTGAATTTCAGGTCACTTTTTACTTTAATTCAAGGAGCCCAAAATTTTTGACCATGTAGAAATTGCCAAAAAAAATCCCAAACTGTATCATTTTAAAGTAGAGTATCCCAAAAGAAGAATAAAGTTATGGGCATATCACCAAGGCACAATTGTACTAAATTTCATTGTCATTTGATTGTAATACAGAAGAACTTTATTGCGCAACAGATGTAGCAGGCACATCGTACGGCAAAATACACATACATAGTCGGTGATGCTAAGTTCTTTGAAACAAATAAAATAGATAAAATAACAAAGGTCAAGGTCCAATTGTTTCTTAATAACTACTGAAACATCACTTATACATAGTTACATAGTTGGTGATGCTAAAAATATTGAACAGTTGTACTAACTGTACGAAGAATCTGGTCCACTTTCATAAACAATGTATAACAATAAAGAGCCACTAATTATACCTATCTAACTCTATTGATAGAAATATATTGTGTCAGGAATTTTTTACATTTTCTCATTTTGTCAGCATGCATTAGGTCATTCATGGTGCCCATCCAAAAGGATCAAATTTTTTAAAAAGAATGTAATCCTCACACTGTCCCCAGTTTGATTGTAATATTTGTTATCAACTTACAGCCATCACTTGTCTCACAAGTCCAGATAAAGTTGAGATCTGACATGGAGACCAGACCCTCCGGATCCAAGGACACTGAGGCATTTACCCAGAAGTCATCTGAGATGTGCCGAGTGACCAGGGACGGTCCCAAGGTCATCCCCAAGGGCATCAACACTACCCGAAGCCATGTCTGGTGTACGTAGTGTATGTGTACGTCACTGTTCCCATTCTGATCCAAGATGGCCACCTGGAACTGTACAAATGGTAAATGTACAGTTAATTCTATTTTTTTTTTTTTCAAATTGCAACAATGCAATACACGCAGAACAGAGGCAGCTGTTGCTGGTGTTGTGTCACACACATAGAAACGAATACTGGACAGACAATACTCATTTTCACTTGAGTCTAGTGGGGAAAGTTGTGTATAGTCCCAAGGGCAGAAGATCAGTGGCATGTCAGGATTGAGAAACCCGGGACCTCTTGATTCCGAGTCGCGCATGCTGCCGTTGCGCCACACGACCCCACAGTTAATGTACAGTTAATTCAAGACTAGTTGATGAACTTTGGAAGCAGGCAAGGCTGTGCATATAGAAAAGCAGGCCTCAAAATCCTTTTTTCAGCATACCTGCACTGGACCTAACAGTCAAAATTACCAACACCAGACAAACTTTACCAGCATCACTCATACATTGAGAAGTACATTGTATTGACCATACATGTACTTAAGACTTTTCAGAAACCATTGCCATTATTTCTTTGATTTATACTTTTCATAGGTGGTAACAGTCAAGGCAGCAAATAAAAATCAACATACACCTACAAGTATCTAAACCTACAAGTATCAGATTCTATAAACCAAGTACATGGACCAGTGCAGGCTAGGTGCAGGTAGATTTAACTCAGAAATACCTGTACAGCCCTAATTTTACCTGCACTAAGGTGCATATGCACCCAGTATTTCCGGCCCTGAATGAATATACAATTTGTTACAATGCCTAAACAAAAAACGTGCTTCAGTTTGCCCTTACCTGAACCATGTAAGTTCCTGGCAGCAATGTCAGTTTGGGAACTGTCAGATGTTCTTTGTTTGTGACCAGGTTCCGGAGGCCATAAACGGGGGCAAACGTATTCACAGGGTTTGGAGCTGTGGTTGGTTGGAAGATTGTCCAGGAATATCCCGTGACAGACATGTCTACACACGATACCAGCCTGGCTTTGCCGTGTAGGACAAAGTCTGCCATACGAGACACCGTAAAGGGTTCTGTTAACCTGAAATATAGATCGAACAAGGTAATTAGAGATGGCAGATTTCACCCTACTGCCCAAGCTGCTTTTTGACCCAACCATTGCCACAAATATATTCAGGCTGGAAGCTGCTTTGCAATGCTGCATTGTGTGAGCTGGGATTGCAGAAATACACACAGGCAGATACACACATAAGACAGACGGACAAGCCAAAAAAAAAATTTTACTCTTAGGCCACACCAATTTAATTTCTTGGTTAACGGATTTTTCTAGGAAAATAATGGAGTGGGCGGGCAAAAAAATAAATAAAAATAAAAACAGGCCTAGGCATCCTATTATGGCCCAAAATGGTACAATAGGAGCCATGAAGTCAACACACCAGGCTGGTTCAAAATTTAAACAAAGAATTTGAACATTTAATGATACCATTGCATTGAAAGATGGAATAACTGTAACAACTACGATCAAAAGGACTGTTTTCAACTGTTCAGGGCAAAATATGAGCATTTTGCAGTTGATTCTGAATTTTTATTTTTATTTGCAAATCAGAAAAAAAAATGGAGCAGGCAAATCTGTTAACCAAGAAGTTAAATTGGTCTGGCCTTAAGGTGAAGTTATATCATAAAAAGTAACAGAAAGAAGGATGGAAGTACTCAGACAATTTCTGGAAAAATGAAACACATTTGGTTATCAATGATTATAACTGTTGTTAAATACGTATATTTGTATTTACATTGTATGATCATGTATCTTATGTATATGCCTTAAGAGCTTTGGAGAATAAAATCGTTCAAAAAAAAAAAGGATGGAAGTACAAAAGTTATGAGTATAATGTTTGAGTTGTGATTAAATTTTTTTAGAAAAAAAATCCAGTACATAAAAATCCTAATGCACTTCAGATTTAATCTGGAATAAAATGCCTCACAAAGAAGATGCCAGAAGGACAAATGCCAGAAAATTTCTATACAAAACTGAGTTAGGGCAGAGTTAAATCTGTACCTGTGGATCCCTTCTGTGATTCCTGTCTGAATATCACAGTTTGGAACTGAAGTTGAAACAGGTGGATCCAGCAAGGTGCAGCTAGACAACTGGGTAGAGCAGGGGGATACTCTTACATCAGAATAACCTGGAAGATAGAATTAGAATAGAATTCATTTTCATAAGACTTGTTGAACATTGGTAAATGAGAAACTAACACTACCATCCCTGTCCCTACATGTAGTACTGGATGACAATCACACTAACACTGCCATCCTGTATGTGGTACTGAATGACATTCACACTAACACTACCATCCCTGTCCTTGGTGCTGAATGACATTCACACTGACACAACCATCCCTGTCCCTGGTACTGAATGACATTCACACTAACACTGCCATCTCTATTCTGTTCCTGAATGACAATCACACTAGCACTGTCATCCCTGTCCTTTGTGCTGAATGACATTCACACTAACACTGCCATTCCTGTCCTTGGTACTGAATGACATTCACACTAACACTGTCATCCCTGTCCCTGGTGCTGAATGACACTCACACTAACACTGCCATCCCTGTCCCTGGTGCTGAATGACATTAACACTAACACTGTCATCCTTGTCCCTGGTGCTGAATGACATTCACACTAACACTGCCATCCCTGTCCCTGGTGCTGAATGACATTCACACTAACACTGCCATCCCTGTCCCTGAATGACATTCACAATACCTCTCCCTACTTTCTTGGTACTGAATGGCACTCACATAATGTGACCTGCCATCCCTCCCTGGTACTGAATTAGATTGTCAGGGCTCGAAAATCGCTTTTGGGAATAGGTGCATTGTGCACCCAACCTAAAAAATTGGTTGCACACAAAATTTTTAGATGCACCATAAAAGATAATACTACATGTATGTCAGCAAAAACAAAATGTTTCATTTTTAAAGAAAGTACTACTTATAACAATGATTTTATTTTTCTTACATTTAAATGTTAAGAATATGCTGTATACTACTATACATTCAACATCTTTACATACAAAAACCTACAAAAATATTTGAGTGCACCCACAGAAAAAAATTGGGTGCACAGCTCCAAATTTAGGTGCACATGCACCCAGTATTTCGAGCCCTGATTATTATTATGGCCTAAGCAGCAGAAAAAGTCTGACACACAAACACACCTGTTTCACAATGAAGGCCTTCATAACCAGGGGGGCACTGGCACAGGTACCCGTTAAGTCGATCTAAGCACACGGCACCATTTCCGCAGGGGCTGCTCACACACTCGTCAATGTCGTCTTTCAACGTCAGTGCCACATATTCATTACAGATCTTTCCGTCCAAGCCAGCCTTGCAGGTGCAGTTGTAACCATAGTTGTCATACCTGGTACAGGTCACGTTGCAAGGAGTATGGCTGCACATAACTACACCTTGAAGATAGGAACATAAATACAAATGTTAATGCGTGTGTGTGTGTGTGTGTGTGCATGTATTTTTGTGTTTTTTAAAGGTAGTGTACATCATCACTATCATTCATTAGAATGAGAATGCCATAGAGAATAATAGGTTTGATTAAGTTATGCGTGTGTGTGTTTGCGTGTGTGTGTTTGTGTGTGTGTGTTGTGTGTACAAACATGACATTATGTCTATATACAGTGTATTTTTCTGTTTTGATATGTGTGTGTGTGCACGTACGTGTGTGTTAGTGTGTGTGTGTGTGTGTGTGTGTGTGTGTGTGTGTGTGTGTGCACACATGCATGTTTGTTTGTTTGTGTGTATATAGACTAAAGTGCTCCAGGACTTGCATTAAAGCTAACAGATTTTTGTTGATTAAGGTACCTGTGTTACAAGGGCCTGTAGACATGGTGATATCATCCAGACCAATGTCTCCTGCAACGTTTTTACCACGGACACCCTCCATCACAACCTGAAGGTGGGAGAGAGGAAGGTACAGTCAGAATATAAACCAACGATTCAAATTAGAAGGGTAACATTAAATTTTGCAAAGCAAATACATAATGTTTACCTTCACTGGCCAACAAAGTACTACTCTGTTTATTCTTATGCAAACACATTCATGTTCATGTATATGGCAAACAGCCCCTCCAGCTCTGTCCTGCTACATAATGTAACCCAACAGTCTGCTACAGCACCAGAAGGTGACAGACATCTGGTCCTGGTCATTGACTTTGCTTGGAACAGAAGAAGAAACCAAGCAAAAACAATGGTTTGCTTCTGCAAAGGTGAACATAATCAGAAGGTGCTCAGAGCTGGACGTGAATCCAGATCTTTCTCAAACTTCAGGTGCAAAAGTCTCCTACGGTCCCACCTCATTAAAGAATGATAAATATAATGTTCTGCCACAGATATCAAAGTTTATCTAACCACACCTGGTAAGGACTAGCGCTGTACACTTCTACTTCAGCCTGTATCCACCGGTCTCCCTGTGGGCCTGTCCTCTGGAAGGTTGGGACAGTCGGTAGAGCTGAGCCTGTCTGGATGTACACGTTCAGCCTGTTGATTTCCCTACCGTACATGTGGTACCAGAACCGCAGACACATTGTAGATGATGTGGGGTAGACTGTGGGACTGTACAGTCTGGCCTTGTCAGACATTTGAACGCTGGAGGTCTCGATGTAGATGTAGTAACCAGTTTGGTCTGATGAGGAATATTGACATTACAGTTATTCTTAACCTTATAATCCTGACAGTTAAATACAGAATGATATTAAATACTTTTTCTCATTTATCTATACTGATAATCATGTTGAATGAATGTTATGGTCAGCACAGAATGTAATGAAACATGCAATTCAGCCTCCAGGATGCATAATGTTTTAATCAATAAACCAGTCATCAATCAATCATCAATCAGGAATGAATGAATGAAGACACAATTATTGTACACATATATACCCATTGGGTTAAGTATACAATACATGTACATTTTGTAGATGACAATTGATGTACTAGTAAGCATCAGGGCTCGAAACTAATGGTGTCCTGATGGCCACTGACCACTAAAAGTTAATCCGGGACACCTGAAAAATCATTTTGGGACAATTTTGGGACAATAAAAAAATAATCAACATCAGAATGTCTGCCCTTCATGCGTTTATCAGGTGCGCAACCCGGCTATCCGGGGCTTACAATGGGGTGTCGATGTCGCAAACAAGTATTTTCTCATTTTGTCATCGCACTATGGCTGTAATAACTGTCTGACGTACCGCAGGGTTTGACGGGGCAGTACTGCCAGCGGACGCTAGGGTCCAGGGTGTAGCACCATGGTCTCTCCATACCGTCAGGGTTACGGCAGTAGTTCTCAAACAGACTGTCAGTCCTGAGGTCCTAAACCAACAAGGGATATTTTTGTTACAGTAATATCTTTGTTTGTTTGTTTCGAATAACCGGTAAACCGCCTTTAGGTGTAACACACCAGTTTTGGACACGTGCGTACATGTACAAGCTGCGTAAGACCGGACTGTAAGGTTTTGAACCACTCACACCGGGAAGATCCCCTACTCTTTTCAATAAGTGCAGTAGGTTCTTTAACGTGCATGGGGTGTGGCTCTCCCAAACACAGGACCTCCATTTAACGTCCTATCCGAGGGACGTCCCCAACTGAAGCTAGGTACTCATTTCCACCTGTGTGAGTGAAGTGAGGAAAGTCGTGTAAAGTGCCTTTCCCAAGGGCACAAGATCGGTGACATGGGCAGGGTTCGAACCCGCGACCTCTTGGGTGTGAGCCAAACGCGCTACCGACTGCGCCACACGACCCCACTATCTTCTTCAAATGATTGGCTTTGTCCTTTAAAGTTAACAAAAATCCATTTGACTGTTTTCACCTGTTGGACGAAATTGGTGTCCTGGCATATCATGGCATTACAGATGTTAGAATCATTGGGCTTTGGACACAGAGCATAAAGTGGAGCTACAGAATTCATTAAAAATGCAATCAGAGATGGCAGACTTCACCTCCTTATATGCCGCTTTGCAACCTTTTAGGTCCGACCACAGACAAAAGAAATAGCAGCACAGAAGTTGGCTAGAGGTTGGTAAAATGATGTGTATTATGTGTTTTATTATTTCGAAAACACTGACAGGCAGAGAGACAAAGATACAGACAGATAAACGGACAAACAATATTTCACTCCCTTAGGGTGAAGAACCCATACCAGGAACTCATGCTCATGCGGAGTTTGGTCCTCCCAGCGCTGACACACCAGACCGTCATCTGTAGTGTTCACATGTCCTCGGTAGGTGGCGCCATTTCCCATGAAACAGTCTGAAATGGCACAATTAATGCATGGAACTCAGTGTTGTTCTTGGACTAGTACTACAAACCAGCCCTAAAATATAGCGTTAAACGTTGTCAAGTTAAGCCCCGGTCGTAAACTAGTAACCGTACAATGAACCTGCAATTAAGGGATATTCATGATGGTGTTTCTCCTATTTTAATATGCACGGTGATATTGTCGCGGAAAACAAATAAATGGTAGGTGCACCCTCTTCCACCCTGTTCTGGATTTCTGGGGGAGATCCCTGTAAACTGTCAAGTTGGTTTTCAGTTTATTTCATTGTCAATTGGCTTACACGACAATACGGTAACTGCACTCTGACAAAGCTCCACAGTTGATGTTATAAAGAATCAATTCATGAAAACCAGGTTGGGACAGTCCATCTTCACTTCGGGACAGTTGGAAATTACTTTTGGGACAATTCTGGGACAATAGGGGAAAAAGTTAGTTTCGAGGCCTGAAGCATGTTCATCAGTTTAACGGTGCACACACCAATTCTTCCGCGACAGGGGTCCAATGTAGTGCGCGGAAAAAAAGTGACGAAGAGGTTCCGATGGTTCATGTTTGAGTTTACATTTCTCATAATCTGCTGCAAAATGGTATTAACTACTAACATGGCTGGAAAGTGTAAGAAGTGGCGTGTTTTGGGTGAAAATTGATTTCGGGCCCGAGGCTTACTTCCGGGTGTCCTTCCGCCTAGAGTGCGGTGCTTCGGTTTGACCTATATATGCGTTGTATGCGTTCTGGGGGTGCTGTCGCTATGCCTCGCGCGGCGGGTTATTGTGATAATCTCAGTGTTAGGATTTTCTTTATACTTTTCTTAATAATACATAAGGGTTTTCTCTTTCCGACCATATAAGTCATTATGGTGGCTGAAATCTGGGTGATGGGTCTAATTCCACGTGAAAATGGCCAATTTTTGGCATCATTTTTCATCGAAAAATTCTTTTTCCCCCTAAAATTTACTAAAATGTGAGAGGTGAAAGAAATTGAAATTCTATTGTTCTCGTAGCTAGAGGGATATCCTTCATTTGCAAACACAGTGTTTTGGCTTAAGAAGTATCAAGAAATTTTCTTGAAAGAGACGGTCGCTAGAGTTGAGGGTATGCAGAATCGAATTGAGACGCAAAATAAACTGGGGTGTGCCCCCTTAAAGACAAGTCTTCCACACCACCTGTTATATATGTAAATAGTTGCTGCAAATACAAAAAGCACCTACCCCCTACTGTGTGGTCAAAAGAAGGCCCAGTGAGAAGGGAGCTTGTTGCTCCCCAGTGCCTTGTCCAGTTGAAGTTATCCTGTGTGCTCTGAGTCCACCTGCAGAGGTCCGTCTCAAAGGTACAGTCAATCAAACCTGGAACACACCAGAGACAGCACTTTGATTTCTGATTTTCTTCAGCGTGTCTGTGTGCTTCTGTGTGTGTATCATGCATGTCTGTTTGTGTTTTTATTTTATTGTGTATGTATGTGTGTGCATAATTTCAAATTAAAGTATTACCTGTGAGAAATTGTTTAGTACACACACCACAGCTATGTCTACAGTTCACCAGCATGTACAGTGTACAAAATAGTTTTTTGAACCAGGTTGCCCAGTGGGAAAGCTACGGCAAGAATTAGGTTGCCCATCAGAATTTTAGGTTACCCCACCTATAAGTCACTACTTTCCTCAAATTAAGTCATGTTACATACATAAGCCTATTGACAATATTTGCCCTGGGCAACCAAATTTTACTTGGGGCAACCTATAGTATCAGTTAACTAAAGGCTGTTAAAAATATTGCCAAAGGCTTATGTATGTAACATAATTTGAGGAATTTCAAAGTAGTAACTTATAGGTAAAGTAACTTATAGGTGGGGCAACCTAAAATTCTGATGGGCAACCTAATTTTTGCCGTAGGGCAACCTGGTTCAAAAAAGTATTTTGTACACTGTAATAAGCTTTAGTGCACCATGTCTACCAGTGCATGTGATGAACACTGTGTTCACTTCATACCATAGATGTAAGTATGGTTGGTAAATGGATCCAAATGACTGGGACATGTAAATTGGCAAATACCCCTGGATGTTTTAATTTTTTTATATATACCTTAAAATTATCCTCCAATATAACTTCTGAATGTCTACTAAAAGTAGCATACAGACTGAATCATGAATAAAGAATTATTTCAGACATAAAAGCCTACCAGGACAGATGACTCCACTGTTACAGAAGATTGTATCTGAAAGTGGTCCCTCACACATGGCACCATTGTTACTTGGCAGGGGGTTGTCACAGGCTCGGTACCTGGTCTGGAGCCCAATCCCACAGCTCACACTGCAACTGCTAAACGCTGACCATGATGACCAGAAACCATCCACTAAACACAAAATATCTATATCAATGGTTTATTGTGGCGACTCAAAACAACCATACAGTGGCTGCGCTTTTAAGCTGAATTATAGTATGGCATTATAAAGAGATAATATTTACACTTAATTTACAAGTTAATACTTAGTGCACAATACAACTTAAAATGCCTTGCATTAGGCCTGCACATATTGAAAACCATTTCATTAATGTGTTAAAATGTATACATGTAAATACATCAATCTAGCAGGTAATCATGGTAGATAGGCAATGCCTGTACGTGTCATGTTTCATTAATGTTTCATTTTCATTACATTGGGGCCTATGTACATTGTATAAATGCGTGTCTTACATGACCACATTCCTGATGATCCTACACTAATTCTACTGTAACAGTATTCTTAGTATCAGTCATTCTATCTTGAGCACATTTACTAGAAAAATTGCCAGATACACAATCCCTATTTTATGGCAATTACAAACTGTCTTAGAGGTCTGGCCTTAAAGACCGCACCACTCAAAACTCTGCACCTCTGTCTTAGTGTGCAGCTGCCAAAAATTACGTGCTGATTTCTTCAGTTACAAACAAGCTTTCACTACTTTGACATTTTACATGTAGATCCATTGGGCTGGCTTAAAGGAAATTTCTTACCAATATAAACACACCTTCAGGCCTCAAAATTAACTGTTCTTCCTATTGTCCCAGCACTGTCCAAAAAATAAATTTCAATTGTCCCAAAGTGAGGATGAACTGTCCCATCCTATGTTGTTTTTGGAAGTATTGTATGACTAATCAAATTGAAGTCAACTTTATTTTGCTTATGTTCACTCCCAAGTGCACTGTAATTGCAGAGTAGACAGGAAATTCAGGGATTCCTTTCTGGATACAGGACGTGTGCCTGATAAACAAAAGAAGGGCTGACATTCTGATGTTGATTATTTTTCTATTGTCCAAAAAATGTCCCAAAGTGTCTTTTCAGTTGTCCCAGCCTAAATTTTAGTGGTCAGTGGCCATTAGACCACCTTTGATTTTGAGCCCTGATATTCTTATGGCTAAGCAACCTGTCACACCTAGCAGTTATACCAACTTAAGATATTAACAGGTGGTTTTCTATATGATATCTGCAAGCTGACTCATAGAAATGCTACAAAATGTACAAAGTTAGTAGATGCTCGCTTCAGCACCAAGGACAGACCCAATATGTCCAATATTCAAAATGAATGTCTCACAATCATGATCCCCCCCCTCTAACATTCATTTTGAATATTGTTACAACATTGTTAGGTCTGTCCTTGGTGCTGAAGTAGGCATCTAACAACTTTGTATCTGCACAAGCATTTTTCAGACCTAGGCCATGTGGATTGGATTAAATGAATGACATCCACATGTGCATGAATGTTTGTCCAGTTCCAAAATAAGCCTTTGACCATGATGTAAATCGTACAAAGCAGCTGCAAAATGGGCAAATATTTGCCATAAATTGCAAAACAAATATTGGAAAACAATACTAATATAATTATAGAATACAAAATAAATTCCAAAGGAAAGAAGATAATGTGAAGAAACAAAAGTGAAGAGTCTATTCTGATACCTTTTTGTACTGTGTTTAGTTGATTGTCGCACCTTCAGGAACAAATACATGTACACGTGTACTACTAGATTTCATAATGAAGGCAACTTTTTTTGCCAAACTTTTATTTGCATGCTGGGGTTCCCAGAAGATGATTGTCATCCATGTTATCAAATTAACATTGCCCTATCTAGAAATCCTTTAAGGATGCCCCAACTGTACTTGGTGGCAACGAGTTCCACTCTACAAAAGTTGCAGAAATTTCATCTATATGGTATGTTCTAAAGTCTCCCAAAGAATAGGTTTGTTGAGGTGCCTTAGGTTTTGCTTAAATGTCAACATTTTTGCTAGCATGTTATACTGTTCTTTGATTCTACCACTGTTTCATTATTGTGACACTGTGTGGGATAACTGTAGCACCACCAAACAGCGGCAACTACAAGTCCTCCAGAACAGAGCTGCCAGGGTCGTCCTACGGATGCAACAAAGATCCAGTGTCCAGGACCTGCACACCAGACTCAACTGGAAATACCTGACCCAACGGAGAAAGGACCACATTTGTGTCATGGTTTTTAAATGTATCAACGGGCTTGTCCCAACATACTTGGATGCCACATTTGTACATAACCACCGGCTACACAACTTCAACACCAGACAGACCTCACTACTGCACAAACCTAACTACACAACTACAGCTGGTCACCGCACATTTGCTTTCTGAGGCACGACTCACTTCAACACACTTCCAGCAGACCTAAGACATGCACCTACTCTATCTCAGTTCAAAGCAGGCTTGAAACATGTCATATGAAACCTGACCTCTGACCGCCATTCCTGATTTTCGTGTTGTTTTTTTTTACCTTTGAACAGCTAGGACTTTGAGTATAGGACTATGACTGTTTTGACGCATCAGACTTTTATGTTTACTGTATGTTGTCCACTCTTATCTTACTGTATGTAACAATGTCTTGTGTAATTTTGCTGGGCCCCCTTGGAAAACAGCTAATGCAAGCTGAATAGGGCTACCCAGCCATCTTATGATGAAATAAATAAATCTAACAATACTGACCTGGAGGCACACAGTTTATATTCGTTTCTCCGACAGCCTTACACGTGCAGATGGAACAAGTGGTGTGATTTGTCCTCTCGCCTAGCTGGCAGGTACACACGCCACTGGATGTACCGGTTGGACACGACGGCTCAGTGCCAAAGACAGCAGCAACAAGCCAGGCTACTGTACATGGACAAAAAATCCCTGATCATTGATTGGCACATCATTGTTCACCAATTTAATTTCTTGGTTAACGGATTTTTCTAGAAAAATAATGGAGCGGGCGGGCGAAAAAAAAACAGACCTAGGCATCCTATTATGGCCCAAAATTGTACGATAGGAGCCATGAAGTCAACACACCAGGCTGGTTCAAAATTTAAACAATGAATTTTGCATTTGAAAGATGGAATAACTGTAACAACTAGGATGAAAAGAACTGTTTTCAACTGTCCAGGGCAAAATATGAACATTTTGCAGTTGATTCTGAATTTTTATTTTTATTTGAAAATCAGAAAAAAATGAAGCGGGCGAATCCGTTAACCAAGAAATTAAATTGGTGTGGCCTAAGGAGATGGTATGTTCTCAGAAAACATCATTATTAGTAAATGTGTAGTTTAAGTTAAATCTTAGCATCACTAAGATATATTATATTAATGTGGAGTTCTTTTGCGTTGATTAACAACAGGTTGAAACTAGAGTTCCACGATCTCATACCTTCGCCAAATGATGTTAGCCTTTATGAGTAAGAAATTATAGATTAATCCCCCTGATTGTGCAAATAGGATCCTATATTTGCATCAATTATATCTGTTGATCATATTCTACACCAGAAGACAGTCTTATCTTATCAAAGAATGCCATTATAGCATTTCCTCATAAATTATGCAAATGAGGTCCTTATTTGAATTAGTTATGTTTAATTATGTTCACCTTCACATAACTTTCAAATATCCCAAGTATGACATTCCAGGCAGTTACCACTATGTAAATATAACATTTTCTCATTAATTATGCAAATTAAGTCTTCATTTGCATAATCGATATCTGCCTGTATTTCTGCCATTCTTAATTACATATGTCACAAGCTTGAAAAGGCCTATCAGGGAATGCAGATGATTTATAGAATTTCCTCATTAATTATGCAAATTACATTAATATATGCATAATTATAATATTATTATGTTAAGCATCACCTCAGCTACCTACATGCCAAAAATCACGACGATCCATCAATCGGTTCTAGAGTTATCCGCCTTTAAATATTTTTCAACTAACGCCCCTGCAGTTCCAGAGCAAGCCGCTAGGGAGGCCAAACTCACATCACTTCTTCCCCAGCACAAGAGCTACCTACCATCCAAATTTCGTCACCTTAGCATGTCTAGATCACGAGATATCAAAACCGGAAGTTCAGCTGCAGTACCATAACAAGCCGCTAGGGGGCCCAAAATTTAATCAGTTCCATGTCTCATGAAGAACTATCCACCTACCAAATATCAAGACAATCCATTTTAGCCTTCTTGAGTTATCGTGCTGACACACACACACACAGACACACGAACGCCTACGAAAACATAACCTTCTTGGCGAAGGTAATAAAACCTTGCCAAAGGATAGGACATTTACATCACAACTAATTCTCGACCCAAGTAAATGTATTATGTTATTTGAGATGAAAAAAACAGAAATCAAAATTATAACCTTATTTTCATAGTCAATGTGGAAAATCCATGAAACACATTTACAAAAGCTTTAAATACATGTACATAGAGGTACATGTACACAGACACAAACGTTTACAAAAGCTGTAAAATTAATACATGTAACGTTACATATGCATAGAGGTAACATGTACAAAGTCTCGGAATTCTTGTTTGAGACAGATTTTCATGCACAGCACTGTGAAAATCAAAGATTTTGCTGTATCGTTGAGGTTGCAGTTGAATAATCAGTAGCAAGCAAAAGTACATTTTAACAGAAATACAGGCACCTGTTGGCACCTGGTGTAACTAGTTTGCAGTGGGAGGTGACTGTAATTGCAAACTTAAAATGACACACTTTCTGGTACTTTCAAATAGCTAATGTTAGATGTACTAGCATGAAAGTTAATCTGAGTTGTAGACTGTAGTTGAAAGTTCCTCAGCAAGCCACAGCAAGTAATCTTTATGGATAACATCAGGGCACACATGAATTTTTGCCTGATTTTGGAAAAAAAACAAGTAATTTTGTTGCATTCTGACAGTGGTCAACACACCGAAAATGTGGGCTAAGATGTCTGTTGGCATGCCAGAATGTGAATGGCAGATACATATGAAGAGGGAAGACATTAGACAAGGCTCTGACTTGTTTTGTCTTTTACTTTGATGCAGTACATGAAGTACTTAATCCCCTGTGTGATGGTGGCTGTGCATTTGTGATGTTCCCAAGTTTGAATCAAAACCATTTGTGCAATGTTTTTCAAAGTTGCTTCAGTGACAAATGGATGTTGTAATTAATAGTAGGCAGTAAACTTATACACTATATTATATGTATTTATATATAGGTAAAACTTTGTGATGTCAAACTTTGAAAATATAGCCATCTTATTTTGGGGCCCGCCTTGTTTTTTTTCACCCTATCGCATTAGATTTGGAGTCTGGGGAGGATGTCATCATTAAAATTTACTTGCTGTGGCCTAACTTGCATTTCTAAGAAATAAAGACATCTTGTTTTTCAGAAGGAATCACTTAACAACATGCTCCCTGCTGATGATTTCTGCTGTCACAGTTACACACACAAATTTGATGCGTGGAATTTGCTGACTCACAGCAATCAAAGGGGAAAAGTAACGTTATTAAAAGCCTTCTGTGCCATGAAAAGGAATATCGTCCTGAGCACACACACGATAGTATAACTTCATTAATACTTAATATGCCCCACATCCAAATCTCTTTAGAACCTGCAAAATTCCATCACACTAAGTGGCCATAGTTGCAAATATGATCAAACTAAATTATATGTTGTCATGTTTTGCTCTACACCTACATTTTTTTTACTTTCGCTTCTTTATTGATGCAACCAATGGAGTGGGACTCGTTTCCTACTAACATGGACTTGACCAATGGTTGACAAATATTCACAACTCCCTATATGTCATGAGGGTTTCAAAATAATATATAAGTTAGATACTGTTCTCAGCACTAGATAGCGGAAGAATATTCCACATGATTTACGATGAAATAGCGGCGCATTCAAGCGTGCGCACGTAACACCCTCCTCTCACCTGGCTCGCAGCGCACGCCAAGAAAATCCCCCAAAATATATTGCTAGAGCCTCAGGGTACTATCCTGGTTAGTTTACGTCCGCTCCCACAGTCGCTCCCACCAACCAGTTGATAGAATCATTGTTAGGCCACACCAATTTAATTTGTTGGTTCTCGGATTTTTTCAGGAAAAAAATGAAGCGACAGGGCGAAAAAAAAAAAAAAAAAAAGAAAAGCTGTGAAGTCTGATGGTAAAGCCAGGGCTGGAAATAGGGGCCCGGGGGCTCTCGTGTTGAATGAAAGGTACAAGGTACAGTATACAGAAAAGCAAAAAAAATATATATATATATTTAATTACTGCTATGTATGCATATGTTGCTCTTTTCATAACCATGATCTTATTTCCACCTAACAGTTACATGTATTTGATTTTATTAATTTATGATAATGATGATGTCTTAACAGGGCTACAATCCTGGATTGTATAAACTAAAAAATAGTCTGAATAGCAGTCTCAATAGCTAAATCGGTTGAGAATAATATATTGGGTTCGCTCATCACATAACAAGGACAACATAGAATACTAGTTCATCAAACCATGCAAGGACATCAAACCCACCGGCAGAAAGTTGTTTTGGTTCCAGCTCAAGTTCTGCAAGTTTTCCACCCCTAGAATTTCAACACCAGAAATTCTGACAACATCATAAATTGTGGCTTTCCTACATCTCCGGCCACTATTATTTTCTTACTTCTTGAAGCCTACATTCAAGCAAGGAGGTTTAATAGCAACTTGGACGAAGTTTCTTCTCTCAAAACTGACCGCCATTTTGTTATGCAAAATAGAGCCCTTCTATTGGTTCCCATACGTCACATGACCAACTGGTAAGAGAGACACCTATCATCCCTTGATAAAACTGCAGGTTTTGGTGGTGTGATCTATTTTTTGACAACTCCTCTGGGGCGGAGCCTATGAGAAATTGATTTTTTTTTTTTTTTTTTCATTCTGCGAAATCTGATAGCGGCGATTCCGAGAACCAACAAATTAAATTGGTGTGGCCTTATAGTACTTTTCTTTAGAAATAAAATATAATTTAGCTTTTGCTCACATTCTACTATCTTATCTTATATGATGCACCCCAAAAATTTCTGTTCCTGATGAAAAAAACTAAAGTTTCAACTATTCTGTCACCCTTGGTTTGATGCTTAAAATATTTATTTATAAAATTTTCATCAGGTTGTCACCAGTGCCACAGAACATCCACAAAATTGAGGTAAAACCATTTGAAATACATGTATGCCCCTTAGTTTAAGAGTTACAATATTTTCACTTGTTCCTTATCTTGGCACAGAGTCAAACTAAGGAGGATGCTGAAGAGAGAGTGACCTGTAAGGCCAACTTTAGACTGACGACGGTACATAGTCACACGATAATCGTTGTCCACGATGGCTTTCTTTAGACACAGGACCAGGAAGAGTGGCAGACACCTGCGGCGCAAGATGGCACGCCGCGTGAATTCAAAATGGAGAGAAAACCCCCTTGTTTTTGTCATGATGCAGCAGATTGTTCTTTTTCTGCTTTTTATATAATACTAATAGGGCTACGGGGCGCATGTACCGAGATGGGAAATACCTAGGTTTGAACCCAGCGTTCGGTGCTGGAAGGCGGATCGGTACCGGAGAAGTAGCGATTGGTGGTAGGGGATCGCACTTGGCACGTTTGACTACATTCATTGGTATACTTAGTACTATAGGCGATGTTTTTGGACAGAAAATAACGCTTGCAGGCTTATTTGCATATGATCAGTGACATCTTACTTCCTTCGCAGGCAACGATTTGCTTTAGACGGAGGAAAATACGTCTCGGACCCCCCGCTGAAGGATCGTATGATAGGGTCCGAGGTGGTAGTGACGACGATTCGAGGACTACCGTCATGAGACTATTTTTGATCATCTTTAGACGGTGTTAAAATACCGTCGCCAGCAACATCTTGACGATAAACATTCGTACGACTATTCAACCGTCGTGACAGTCGAAAGTCTGGCCAACTTTAGACTGACAACGGTTGAATAGTCGTACGACTGTAAGTTCTCACCTGCTAGAAGCAGCAGCCAGACTTGAGCCGCCTGTCTTTGGCACAGCATCGTCACACGGAGACCTTCTGTAGCTGGTGGTTACGCCATGTAGGAGATGCGAGGAGCGCCACAGCTGGGAACGAAATGACGATTACCTTAGCGTTACTGACAGGATAAAGAAGGAATTAAGAGGAATATCTGGCGAATTAATAATTCAAGAAATGCGTCATTCGCACCATCATGTGCCATCACAAAGTAACTCAAGTTTTGCAAGCCTTAAATGCCGATGATATTAGGTATGCAATTATAGCTAGAGAGAGTATAATCTGCAAATGCCTGTGTGATGAGTGTAGTGTGTTAGCCTGTACTGTATTTTAACTTTCAGCAACTTAGCAAATAAAACAACCAAACTGTTCATACTCATGGATGACTTAAAGGCCACACCAATTTAATTTCTTGGTTAACGGATTTTTCTAGAAAACTAATGAAGCAGGTGGGCAAAAAAAATAAATAAAAACAGGCCTTAAGGCATCCTATTATGGCCCAAAATGGTATGATAGGACCCATGAAGTCAACACACCAGGCTGGTTCAAACTTTAAACAATGAATTTTGAACTTTTAATGATACCATTGCATTGAAAGATGGAATAACTAACAACTAGGAAGAAAATGACTGTTTTCCACTGTTCAGGGCAAAATATGAGCATTTTGCATTTGTTTTTTTTTTTTTTTGCAAATCAGAAAAAAAGGAAGCGGGCGAATCCGTTAACCAAGAAATTAAATTGGTATGGCCTCAGTATTTACTGTAAATAATCATAGTTGGGCTGATCAGGAATGATTGGAAGTTTCTCATCGATGTCAGTAGTTCGTGTATGAAACTATGATTCTATCTTCTGTATGTCATTCTGCAGTTAGTCAACTGCAAGAAAATGTCCATTTTCACACATATCCCCCTGCAATCATTTTGCCACCCCAATGCATTAGAGGTAACAGTAAGCCCTCTTTTGTCAGATGATACAACTGCATGATTAGTGTAGAGTAGAGATATGAGACATTCTGTGATGAGTTATTCAGTACAATAGAACACTACATTCCACTTGTTTAATAATGTATGAAGATCATGCATGAATGGGGACTTCAAAACTAGCCATAGCACGCAAACATTTCTTAACTAGAGTTCTGAGATCTCATACCCCCATGAAATATGGGCTTGCTTTGTCATACTTCATTTCAAAATGTCCTCATTAATTATGCAAATAACCTCTACATTAACATGATATATGCATATATATTAACTTACACATGTCACAATGTATAAAATTCCCATCATTTACCAATAAGACGTCATAGAATTTTAACATTATGCAAATTAGGTCATCATTAGCATAATTGGTATCTGTTGATGTTCCTCCTGCCTCAGATGAAATAGATTGCATGTATAAAAGTACTACAGGGGAAGCCAATTAATTGCACAACGGTGTTTGCACACTCCAGTCCATTGCACCAAACCCCCAAATCCCAAACCGTTTTCCATTCACTCCATTGTTGGTGAGATCGGCTTTCTGCACCGTGCAGTGAGCTATCGCCGGCTAAATGCACCAAAATTTGCCGAAAATCGTCAACTACTGAACTGTAAACATGCGCTAAAAATCGGCATACATGGTAAAAACGGGCCTATAAACGTCTGTGTAGAGGAGCAATAGCGATGTTTTACATAAAATTGTCTGTTATGAGCGACAAAAGAATGCGGTCTTTGTTTATAAGCACGTTGATATCGAGTGACCCGGCGGTCCCGGGGAACGTCGGCAGCACAAAGGGACGCGTACGCTCAAAGGCCGTGCGTGGTGCGCTTTGATAGACAACTTGCTCTACTCAATAAAAATGGGTCTCTCTCACTGTCTCAGTTTTCTTGAATTTTTTAAGTCTTCGTCCGCGGCACACACGACGAATTTGTACTAGTATTATAGAAAACACTGTAATTATAGAATTTCCTCCTTAATCATGCAAATTAAGTCCTCATTTGCATAATTTCGTTATGCTGACTACAAATGTGAGGAAACACAAACACTCACACACACATGGACACACAGACAGACAGACACACCAAAAACAATACCAGAGTTCCACGAATTCATATCGCCTGTCACCCCGGGGCACACGTCGGTAGCTACCTGCCCATCTTCCCGTCCTCTAGCCGCTGGTTATATTTCAGTCCATACAATGGTATGTATGAAATATATTGTGTTCCCTCATGAATGTTTCTCCTCCTCCTCCTCCTCCTCCTTCTCCTCCTGCCACTCGGTCAGAGGGATTCAACTCCGCCATCATTTAGCCAAATGACTTGAAATTTGGCATGGAGGTAGAGTGGGCCAATACCCCCAGACATTTTCTTCATTTTTTTTAAACATGCCTTTGAAAAATTTTTATGAAGGTTTTTGGGGGCATTTTTTGACAAAAAATGGATTTTTGGATCCTGAGCCCTGGTTTTACAACCAAATCATCTGAAATTCGGTATAAGGGTACCTTGAACATGTGTCTACAGAATAGCAGTCACGTATTTGGCATACACCACTTCCAAATGACTCATTTGGGGGACTTTAATGGCTATTTTCAGCAAAAAAAGGGCCAAAAGTGCTGTACCCGTTCCATGTTCTATCTAAAGAATGGCCCATTCCATCTGCCCTTGGCCATGGAACACATTGCGGGTTACCTGAGGTCACATTGCACCTTTATAGTCGTGCGTAATGACCCACACAGTATGCACAACACTTTATTATTTTTGCATAGTAATTGGTTTCATGATCATTACCGTTGTCACCACTGGATGTAGAGGGTGTGGATCGACCCTCCATCTCTTCCTCCTCTTCCTGGCCGACATCCTCAGATGATCTTTGGGCTGTTTGGCTGCCAGGTGGGGTGATGTCAGAGTCTGCGTCTGACTGATCTGTTTGGTACAAATAATAATGGTGTACGTGTGACAATGACCATTTTTCCTTTATATATTTATGTATTTTGTAAGTATGCATACTTTTTGTTATTCAATTATGCATCAGTATATATCAAAACATTGGTTTAACAATAACAAACTAGCAGAAGTGACAATGAGCTATACCTGTCTGCCATAGCTAATGTACATGACAATAGGTTGACTACAGATGCAACATTCAAACTTGACAGGTCACGGCGGTCGGTTGCTGGGCTAAAAGTCGCATTACTAGGGAGGTATCGGGTTACAGAACGTGTTCGAACGTGGCCGCGCGGGAGTCCCAGGCCGGCCCGGGGGCAAAGGGTAAAATTTGAAAATAAACAAAAGTAATTGGAGAGTAAATACTCGACAAAATAAAATGTAATAAGTGATTTTGTTTACCTAAAATGTTATTCTTGCACTGCCTTTGCTACACTTTGTCTACATTTGCTTCCAAATGAGATCAATTTCGGATTTCAAAAAGGGTTCACGAGAACCAAACAACTGATTTTAAGAGGCCCCGAAAATTAAAAATAAGGTTAGATTTTTGGATTTTTAGAAATATTACAGTAAATTTAAACTTTCTGTCTTAGGATTTTTTTATTTTTTAACCAAAACTCGACTTACAGTCAAAAGAAGAGCTAAAAATGCAGTGTTTTAACTTTAAATACCGATAATTCATAATCGCGGCCATATTTTAAAAATCCCTAAGACAGAAATCTGCGGAAATCGTTCCTCTTCCAAACAAGCCCTCAATGAGGTAATTTGAGCAATTTTTGGGAGTGGTTAAAATACCATGTTTGCACGCGTGCTATGACGTGTCGATCGGTGTAATATAGCCAGCTGCCGCCGCGCCGCGTGCCTGCGAAGCTGGTCTGTTACGCCGAAAGGCGGTTATACCGGCTATACAGATACAGACAGATACAGACACTTGGATATGGGGACCTGGATTTTATAACAGCAAGACTTCTGACCTTCAAGGTCACCCACGGTGACGGCAGTAGCTTCGTTACATGTTACATATCCACAATAAAATCACGGCATAGATGTAATGTTTTGAAAACGGTTCATATTTGTGGAAAGGTGGATTTTTCCTGTTCCGTGGTTCCCAAGTAAAAAACGGCTTGAAGTAGCCGGTTGTAGCGGCTTTACTTTAAATGACCGCGGGTAACCCCAGATCGAACACCCGCTCTATTCGAATGACGTCATATCGAACAAGATTCGCGGGTTCGGGGGATTCGATCTCCATAGTAGCGGAGTGGGACTTTTGGGCCCAAATCTGACCATCGTGGGTAACTTTCCAAGTCCACTATTGAAAGTGAAAGTCAAGTTTAAAAGAGTTAATTCTGTACTTACAACATTTGCAAACATGGATACATTGTACGAAAAATTTTGTCACATTAGTAGTAAAGTTTTAAAAAATAAATTCTGTACTTAAAACATTTGCAAACATGGATACATTGTACGAAGTGACAATGAGCTATACCTGTCTGCCATAGCTAATTTACATGACAATAGCTTGACTACAGATGTACTTACATTCTTGTCAGGTAACTTTCGAGGTCTTACTGAAAATGAAATAAAAATTTTAAAAAATAATATTTGCAAACAGATCTACGATTTTTTTAATGTTTCCGTACCTCCATTGTCGACGCTTTCACTGAGCCCGCTGTTCATTTGTCGGCTTCGCTGGAGCTGTCATCGGCAGACTCCTCGGCGTCTTCTTGTCGGGCCGGGGCGGCGCTGTCCCTGATCACCGCAGGTCTGGAGCTGGGGCGATCGCGGAGGAACGCATCCATCTCGTTGTAGAACGGGCAGGTGATGCGATCCCTCCCGCTCCTTGAGTTGTGGTCCCTCGTTGTTCTGTACTTTAGCTTCAAGGCCTTGGTCTTGGAGCGGAACTGGGCGGATGTCCTGTTGAACCCCGTTCAATTTTTCGGTGCATACCTTATCTTAGATATCTTATATGATTACTGAGCCATGGTCCCGCGAGGGACATCATGCTCAGGGACTAGGAGGTGCAGACCCAAGCGCGGCCGGTGGTGCTGGTGGTGCGTACAGAAAAGAAAAAAAGACGATACAAAAAACAAACTTGTGATGGGCTAATCCCACAAAATAGTGCAAAAAGTGATAACAACAACAAAATGAAAAATGTGATTGGCCACACTTGGGAAGGTACGTAACTAACTCTGGGTGGGGGGAAGGCCCAAATGTTGAGCCAGCCATACCGTCCAGTTATTAAATTTCCTTGGATCTCCCCAGCTCCCCAGATCGATATGAGGACTCCCGTTTCCTCAGTCGACCAGTTGGAACTCGAGTTGGACGGCATAGCGAGATTTTGCGTTTAGAAAAGCGACCAAAAAGAATAAAGTGGCGTTTAAAACACGCCTCGGCGACGTGATTCACTTTTGATGTGAGTGATGATCATGGTTATTGTTAATGGAGATGCTTGTTTTAGTACGTGAGCCAGTCATAAGTTTCTCACGAGGATTTACTAACAAATATACTCTTAACTTGAGAGATATTTTTCCATTTCCTCATGAATTATGCAAATTAGGACCGGGTTTGAATAAATTGTGTTTAGTGATCTTCACCTTTACTGAACTATGGCAACGAAGTATGATAAATACTAAATTCCCGGCAATTACCACTATCACATTGTATAGTTATGAGAGCTAGCGGACGAGCTTTCACGTATCCTGGATGAAGATTTTTCACGGACTTGATAATATGTGTTTGTGCAGCCACGTCATCTTGGCAAATCAGAGCGCGTTACGCCGTGTAAAATGGTAAACATTACCTTGATTTCATTTTATTGACGACACGTTCACAACACCCATTTTTGAACCACTCAATGGTCTGGAGGTCGTGCAAAGAATTGCTCTGTAAAAAGGCAGTGTTTTAAACTTGATATGTCTACGTTAAATTGCCAAAGAAGAGTTTGTAACTACATGTAAAACCGGTATCTCAGGCTAACTAATGCATGTATCATAAACCACCCATTGTACGTGTATATATATATATACGAAGTGTTACGGGCCCTGTCACAGTTCTTCATGACCCCTTTGACGTATGGCCTGTGTATAGTTGTGCATATCCACCCGGAGGGAAATTAAAATAGTGTAATATTCGACCATCTGATTGAAGTGGACATAAAAGAGCATCTGCTGAAAGGCTATCACATGGCTCATTCTGGCGCATTCTAAGCCTCACCAGGCTTCGGGAAGCGGCTGTAAAGAGTAGAATTTGGCCAAATAAAAGGATTACATGCCAGTTGAGTTGTTTCGCTAGAGGGGATTGCTGCTGCAAGAACTTTAATCTTGGTATAAGAATTATTTTCTTGAGGAAAGAAAGGGTTTTCCTGCCATGCAACATGCATTGGAAAACCCATTAAAACTTATCCTGCTGCAAGAAACTTATTCTAGCTTCAAGAAGCCTTTTTAATGTTCTGCTTCAATCTTGGTATGAGAACCGTAGTCTAGGTACAAGAAATGCTATTAAGGAAAGAGTTTCAAGAAACTGATACTACAAAAGCTAAAAGATTCTTCGTGTAAGAACCCGAAATGCTTGCCGCAAGAATGATACTCCTAAAATATTGGTTAATTAGCTGTAGGAAAAAATTCTTAGAATAAGAACAACGTGGGTTTCTTGAATTTTCTTGAAACGGAGATTCTTGTTGAAAGAATAACATTCTTGCTGACAGAAAAATTTCCTTTGCACAAGGAAAAACAAGAACATTTTGGTAGTGTCTAGTTTGCCACACATATATCTCTATTTGGCCCAACTCGCTCTATTTGGCGCTATAATTTTTCCAGCCTGGTAAAGACTAATATAACCTCGGTCGGCAGGTGTGTCGTGGCCTTTCGAGTGGTAAATATGTGCGTCGTGGCCGCCGTGTAAACTGGTAGACTACTCTAGAATTCCTTCCAACATTTTAGGTTCTTATTCTTTTGGAGTGGTTGCAAAAGTGATTAAAGTGAAGATCCTAGAGACCAAACAAATTATAAGAGCGTCAAGGTGTTGAAACAGCAACTCACCAGCTGAGAATTTCAAGGATTCAACGTCTCCATCAGAACATGCAGCATCAACAGACTGAAGTAGCCATTTTCTTCCCTTATTTTGACAGGGCCATTATATACCATTTTTGCACCAAAAATTGAAATATTTCAAATGAAAGAAATCACTTTTTGACGTACGTGTATATTTGTACAGTTTCTGCTCTGGAATTCGGACACCAAAGGAAAAAGGCAAGGAATTTGAATGACGGACACTTTGAAAAGACCGGAAGAGGGGATTCAGTGAGTGGTACTCAAAGCCCTTACCCGTTCCTTTGTTTAAAAAATGGCGGAAGAAAATATTGGCAACATCAGTCTGTTGATGTTGTTGTCGTGGTGACGTTCGGTTCTTAAATTCTCAGGTGGGACAAGTTGTTTTCAACAACTTGACTTTACTCCGTGTGTTTATACCATCTGGCAAACACGGTAATCATTGTTATTGATTGTACACACGGTTGTCACGGCCCCAACATTTTTACTCCTCAAAGCGCCACGACACATGAGCCGATCAAAGACAATACACATATAGTTTAGAACGTGCCTCACTTTATAGTAGAGTGGATATATTTACCTATTTGTACACAATAAGGGTTATTACCTTCTAGAATGAAATTAAATTTATCTATAGCATGAAATGTCACGAATTCTGTTGAGCAAGCGGAGAGAAGGTTGAACAGCTTTGCGCGTTTATCGTTATATAGTGTACAATTCAAAATAAAATGTTGTTCGTCTTCAATATCATTGGGACAGAATGGACAAAACCTCTGGTCGCGAGGGATTTTTTCGTATCTTCCTAATTCTTAATTCAATTTATGGCTAGAAATTCACATCTTTGTAATCGATCTACGAACTTCAAAATTATGTATTTCAGAAAGGTAATTTTCTTATATATGACAGGGCATTGTCGCAAAAGGGACATACCCACAAGCGGATTGCTGATAAGTAGGTCAGGGCTTGACCGCAGCTGACCGTTCTATATATGGCAGCATGATGCAATCTCCTGGACTTCCCTCACTGTCGACTCAGCAATTGTCATTTGAATATTTTATTATATTAACGTGGTATGTGAAGTTGTAACCAATCAGGGGTGTTACACATTATGTCACCCTTGATGACTTATACTCGAGTATAAAACTCGAAACGTAGCCCGTAGAAGATAGTACAGGCGACCACCAGCAAGATAATGCTTCACTTTCCGTACGCGTGAGCCGCTCCCGGGGAGCGGACAGTCTGCCGGGCGAGGACCGGGCCAGATGGGGACCGGGTCAGATGGGGGCCGGGCGCGGCCAGGCCTGTGGGCGGGCGCCGGGACGAGCCGACTCCGAAGGTGAGTTGAAGCCAGTACTGGTAAGTTGTCCTTCTCCGTGGCCAATATGTACCCCGATATAAGAGTACAAGTAAACAATATTTCCACGTGCACCGTTCCTTGTGAGCACACCCGTTAGCCTCCCTGTGCTTGTAGTTTCTTCGGATAAAAATTTCATCTCAATCAGGAAAGAGTTCCATACAAGTTACGTACAAATATCAGACTGGGGGACTTGTACTAAATCGTAGGTCGACAATTACAAAAATTTGAGCGCTTTGACCGACATTTTCTTTTCATAATGTGAGGAGGATATGGTCAACTTATTTACACATTTCGCCCGGCAATTTTTAACATGAAACCGCACTAAATAATTTTGTAAGAATATGTACAATCCGACTGGTTAGAAATCTAGCAGAAACTGCCTTCGTCTTTGTTTTGGATGTGGATTGGGTTGTTTAGCACCGCCGCTTGGTCTCTATACATGTAGATTTCTAAAATCTCGGTTGGTCATGGCTTACGCTGAAGTTAAATGAACCTTTTATTTATCACTATTATTATATTATTCAGCCATTTTTTTTATTTCTTTATATACTCCCATTACAAAAGCATGGTGTTCACGAATTCGATGGCCGCGGCACAGTACAGAAAGTTGAGGGGACCATGGGAAGTGAAGGGGATATGAAGATGCATTGTGTCGCAAGGCATTTAATGTTTTTAGGTCATTGATTTCCGTCGAACGGTCTTTTTTGTTGTATTGACGTTCTGGATTGTCACATGCTACTAATGCCGTAGTCGCTTGTTTTTATTTTGTTTTACGGGGGCTCAGTAGGCTAGTTGTTTGGCCAGGATACGGGGAGGCCAGGAGAACTCGGTAACTCGGAAAACGGGAGAAAGAAAGGTGCTTGCATTGGTACATCGGCACCGGTCTTATGCACTATACTTCATATGTAAATCGTCTTGAGGCGATTTTTATCGGCATGGCTTGATTTATGGACGTGAGTTTTGCTATCGTTCACCCAAAAGTCCTCTGTACAGTAGGATATAGACACTCGACTGCAGGCTGAGTCTCGCCACGATTTCTTCCTTGAAAATTAGACTGACTTTGGTTGATCATATCTCCCGTTCATTTTATCGATTCCACTTGTTATAACATTGTTGGAACAAGGTCTTAGCTTACTTCCTGTAGTTGGTCAGTCTGGTTAGTTACCATTTCCTGCACCGGGCCCCAGTAGGGCAGTGTAGATCGACTTGCACGTGTGTAATATTTATTATTATCATAATATCCTTTTAACGACGTCTGTCAGAGAGGCCGCCTGTCAGGTGAGGAAGTACAGTAGGCTCACCCAGGAAGTATAGCAGGCGTTTCGTCATCGTGGCATATCTTCACATTATGTCGATATAAACATGTATGTGGTACACACAAGGTTGGACTCTATTCTTGCTCGCTTTATACACACAATTCAATCCAATCCAATTCAATTCCTTACCAACAGACATACAATATAGAATTAGGACTCCATTCTTGTTCGCTTTAGTTATTTCATATTGTGAGTTTGAGACGGTATTTGTTGTTCGACTATACATGGTGCATGAGATGTAATAATCACGATCCTTGCTGTTTTGATTAAATCAACAACATTTTGTTGTACTTGTATTTCCCCTCTTACACCGGTCACCACATAGCAGTTGTTTTCTATTTCAGTTAGCGCTGTGTTCGGTCAGTAAGCGTTTCGTTAAAATAAAGCGTTTCGTCAACCGCGTCTCATTGTGTCAACTAGTTTTGAAATTGTAACGTTATCCGTGGCAGTGCGCGGTGAAAAAGTGACTTAGGGGTTTCGATGGTCACATTTCTAGTAATCTGCTGCAAAATGTTATTAAGTAGTTAAAATGTTAGTAGTTTAAACTACTAACATTGCTGGAAAGTGCAAAAAGTGGCGTCTTTGGGTTGAAAATTGATTTTGGGCTCGAGGCTTACTTCCGGCCCGTCCTTCCGCCTTGAGTGCGGTGCTTCGGTTTGACCCAGATATGCCTTTTATGTGTTTTGGGGGTTCTGTCGCTATGTGTCGCGCGACGGGCTATTGTGATAATCTCAGTGTTAGGATTTTCTGTATATTTTTCTTGATCATACATTCTCTTTCGACAGTATAAGTCATTTTGGTGGCTAAATTATTGGTGATGGGTTTAATTGCACGTAAAAATGCCCAATTTTTGGCATCATTTTTTTTTCATCGAAAATTCTTTTTTGCCCTAAAATTTGCTACAATTTGAGAGGTTATGGAAACTGAAATTCGATTGTTCTCGTAGCTAGAGGGATATCCTTCATTTGCAAACAGTGTTTCGGCTTAAGAATTATTTCCTGAAATAGAGTTGAGGGTGTGCACAATCGAATTGTGACCCAACATAAACTGGGGTGTGCCCCCTTATATGCGTTTGTGTCGGCATACGCCGTCGCCCACGCGGCCTACTTTTAATGTTATTACTGATCCAATTGATCATTATGACATATTGATGGGCACTAAGCAAGTACGTATTCTTAAGTTGCTTTACCACACCTGTTATCTTTCATCATTTTAGTGTAGGTCATAATTTTGTTTACGTAAAGTTTCAGCAACTTGCCATGTTCCACCGTAAGTTTCCGGGGTGTCTATCCTGACACATATTTACAAATGGAAGCCAATCCTATTTATTTCTCTGGGAACGGCTTCAATTTATTCATTCTTTTTCTCTCTTTGTCCCCGCAGGTGAGCTACGCCATGCCCATGCCCACTCCCGGGCTACAGAAGGAATTCACTGGTGAGATGGACAAACATCTGTTATCTTTTATCATGTAAGAGGGCGTCGGAATTTTGTTTACGTAAAGTTTTAACCACCTTACATGTTCCTCCAGGATTTCCAACCCTTACGTACAAGTAATATCCTCTCCCCTCTGATAAGACTTACCTGTCCAGATTGATTATTATATCAACAACGTGCCAGTATTTTCCTATCCTACATCAGGCCCTGAGTCCTGCAGCCTTTTCTCAGGTCAAATTCTTTACAACAGTACCTGAGGCTGGGTAGAAACTCCAATCGGGAAGAAGTCTATTGCTATGATATAATAACATATCCTAAATGTTAAACATTCAATGAAATTGCTGGTAGCTGCCGGTATAATTTAAATAGTTTGTGATTGTCGTAAAACCTAAATAGCATGTATTTCTGTACAGTAAAATGTAATGATTGTAACAGCTGAGACTCTGATCAGAATATCTACCGGCAGAGATTCCAATCGGTGTTCCCTTTGAGTCTCTTGAAAGGCAGAAGTGGCATAAATTTATTCATTCTCTTTCTCACTGTGTGCCCACAGCGAGTGCCCCTCATTCACTCGACATTCACTGACAAGATGGACTAACAGTACCATTTACAGAAGAACAAAAACAGCGGTAAGTCTACACAATATATTTGCCGTTTCTGTTGATCTGGGGAACATGTAGTTCATGTGTTATTGTACTGTAACATCGTTCTTGATGAATGAACATACATATGACTTTCAACCTTTGTTTAGTTTGATGTGCGCATCATTGCATTCTGTAAAATGTATTGACTCACATGCTTTGCATATTTACATTTACTTCTAAAAACATGACCCTAAATCTTGTTAATTTAAGAGCAAAGCTAGGGAAAGGTTGGCATAGATTCATTTATGTTCTGTTTTCTCTTGCTGATCACAGGTAAACTTCGCCAAGTCCATCCTGAGATGCAGACTACAGCAGGAATTCACGACGCCAAGTTGTGGAAGGATCGGGGTGTGCATGCGAGTTTTTCACGCAAGAAAAATAAGCATTGAATGCAGCAGCATCGTAGCCTGGGTGCCATCCGAATTTGTAACGGCTACGGGCAAATTCGGATGGCACCCAGGCTAGCAGCACCGTGAAAGCAAAAAAATCCAAGAATGAAAAAAAGCAATACTGACGCAAACACCCACACAAATGAATAAAATCCCTTACACAAAACATCACTATCATCACATAGTTAAGACAAAGGCTAGACCTGTTCCCCCTGTCCAATTACATACTTTGTAATGAAGCTGAAATAAATAAATAAAATAAATATCGTAGAAACACTGTACAGACTACTGCATGTCTCATGCCACAAGCCTATGTGTAAAGGCTGGCCCCACTACTCTCCAAGCAGAGGTTGGTGGGGATGATCGTTAGCGGGGGTAACGATCTTCCCCTCCAACCTCTGCTTGGAGAATAAGTCCCACAAGGTATAGCCAAAAAGCAATTCCCTAGGGAATGCATTGGCGGAATTCTTAGAATATTTTCAACTCAATCGCAGTACTATACCAACGGCTCCGCCCCTGAGGCGTCGCCAAAAAATTTATAGACCGACAGTTCAAAACTTTCACTTCGCGCGCTACAAAATCCACGCCGCGAACTATGACCTCACATACCCGGAGTACCCGGATGTACGCCGAATCGATTCGGACCCGCACGTTGATGATTGCAATGCGGACAACGCGAAACATTTCTGATTTCTGTACCGCTTCAGACCACCTCGCGAGGCGGTTCAGAATAAATCGCAACGGAACCGGTTTGGAGCGTTCATGTTCTGAGATATATCGATTTATTTCTTTGATTCGATTTGATTCGGTACAGATATACAATAATGAACGGGGCCTAATGGCCCCTCCTCGCAGAGCTTGTGTAGTCTCCATGGATCCACCAGACTTCTTTTGCGGGGTGAATAAATAAAAGGCTTGGCGGGGAAATGAAGCTTCTCTGGCCGGCTCACCTTCTCTTGCCAGTTAATATCCTTTTTAGGCCGATTTCTACGATTTATTCAGCCCGCAAAAGAAGTTTGGTGGAGACATCCAGCCGGCCCCCGAGGGGCCACTAAAGCCGCGGACGGCAGAGTTTGAGTTACACAGACTATGGCTAGATGAACTCATTAGCCCATGCCCGTAGCCAAGAGGTTCGGGGGTTCGGAAGAACCCCCCCACAAGGCTCAAAGGTCCACTTTTTGGTCCACTTTTTATGTAAACGTCCACTTTTTGGTCCACTTTTAATGTAAAGGTCCACTTTTTGGTCCACTTTTTATGTAAAGGTCCAAGAGTTTTCTTGAAAAGATGGACTGTAATCGTAGAAAAACTGCTCCCTTTGTCATTGAATAAAAACTTATCTCCGATTTTTTTCTTTGAAATCCTCTCAAAAACGCACGAAATGCCATTTTAGACGGTTCATTTTTAAAATTTTCCGGGGGAGCATGCCCCCGGACCCCCCTAGGAACCTCGCGCCTTCGGCGCTCGAGGTCCCCTCAAGCAGTCGGAAGCCCCCCCATTCAAAATCCTGGCTACGGGCATGTTAGCGTAATTAGCAACAACGTGTTAACTTTTGTACACAAAAACAATGTGTAATTAAAGACCTTTGTGGCAAACTGTTTGATCCTATTGATCCTGAAAATTTGAAGATTGTAGCATGGAAAGTTTAAGAGTTACAATAAAATGTATGTCAAATATTGTTGATTTACGGTCTCTTTTGGTGCTATGACTAATTAGCTTATTCCCATAGAACCAAATAAGCATCTTTTGATGAAACCGTCAAAATTGTAAACTTTAAAAAATTCTAGAAAATCTCACCTTTTTATCATGGCGAAAGGAAGAATTCTGACCGGAAGAATCTACTCTGTAACATAGAATTATTTTTAAGAATCCTTGGCGCCCCCTATTTTTAGTGTGACATCCCTACTTATATGCAAAGATCTGACCAAAATACAATAATGAAAAGGCTTTTTGGAATGAAAATTAAGTACGCGTAGCTTTAAGAATCACTGGACAAGGGGGGAAGAAACCTAGGCGAAAAAAAATCTGTTTTTTTCTCTCACCCCCACAACAGTAATGTGGTCACCCGTGCTAGAAACTCTGGTGAGAGATTTGACAGTGTTACCGCGTGCACTGAAAACATATATATAGGCATTTAGAAATGATAGGGGTTTTGAAAACACCACTTTCTGTGAACCATATATGTTTTCATATGATAGGAGTTTTGGAAACACCACTTTTTGTGAACAATATGTTTTCATATGATAGGGGTTTTGGAAACACCACTTTTTGTGAACATGTGTTTTCATATCATAGGGGTTTTAGAAACACCACTTTTTGTAAACAATATATGTTTTCATATGATAGGGGTTTTGAAAACACCACTTTTGTGAACAATATATGTTTTGGAATTATATGTATTTAAGATATATATATATTGTTTTGAAATACATGTATGTATATATATTTTCTTCTTAAGCATATATGTTTTACAATTGTATGTATTTACTATACATATATTGTTTTGAAAAGTATATATATATATTCTTATTAAACATGTATGTTTTACAATTGTATGTATTTTAAATATATATATCGTATTTTTGACAGTGTTCCTGCTTCGTACAAAACGTCCCCATCATGTACTACATGATATGTACATGTTTTACTTCCGGGTACAGAAGCATTGGTTTGCCTTGGTTGTCTAAGGGTTTATGTGTATGCCTGTCCAGACAGGGTAGGTTGACAGCATGTGGGTTGGAGAAAATTGAAAGCTAGAATGACAGTCAAAATATTAGACAGAGGATCATGGGACCTTTAAGTCCATGGGGTGGACTTAAAGGTCCCATAGTCCGATTGGAGCCAACAGAATAAGAGGTCGATAATATGCGGGGATTCAGGAACTTTTGAACTTGAAAGTTTGCATGAGCCGTCCCTTCAACCCGGCTTCACAACTTCTGTCTTTTGTTCTTTGTTAAACCGCCCATGTTACACATTCACAACCTTCCCTCGCACACCAGCCCAGCTGACCAACCTATTTGACTGACGTTCGTGGAGCACTCTGACCAGACTTAGGCCACGCCTACCTTTCTATATGAATAGAATCAAACTTGAACTAAATATGGAATATGTGCCACAAACGGCACATGGAACATGTGCCACAAACACACCCCAACCTACTCCCGAACACCGTTCAATCACCAGCTTACGAATCTTCCGTCAACACTCGAATATTTTAAATATTCTGAAACAGTAGGTGACCTAGCCGGTCGAAATTCAACCGTCCTTGCCTCCGACCTATTATGTTTGGGAATTCGGCAGTGCTTGGGAATTGCCATGTTCGGGTATATGTGACGGGGGCTTACTTAATGTCTCTACACTAAATTGCACTACTGCAGTCACCTTGAGAAGTCAATCGCGCCGGTTAAGAAACATGATAGTTCATCCATTGTGTTAGAAAGGCGTGGCATGGCACGCAAAGAAACGAACTTTGTTCATTCTAGGTTCATATATGTGTGCGGTCGCAGTCGCCATGACGGCGGCGCAAATGTTGACAACACATGGCACGTTGCTTGGTAACGGATGGTATATATTTCAGCGTTACCTGCCCTGCGCGACGACTACAACTTGGACTCTCAAACTGGTGCGTAGGTTGTGCTTATTTCCTCTTGCTGCCATTCTTCTTTTCTCTCAGTTGACGTTTGGGTTGGTTTTCAAAGGGTTCTTTCGAGTAGATCTCATAGCACTGTTGAGTTCATACAACTAGATTGTGTCCATTTAAACTTCGCGTGACCAATACCACGCCCCATTCAACAAAGGATTTAGCCTGTGTTTTGCGTCAAATTTGAGATCATGGTAGGTTTATGAACACACGGCGTCTGGTACAATGATCACGGCTGTTATATTCTCCCCAAATCTATATTAGAAGTTTTAGGACAGACCTTTGGGAATTAAGTGAATTGGTTCTCATTCACTACCCATGTTGTTTCAGGACATTCGTTCCTTAAATGGTAAACCAACATGGCGGATATTGGCGGATACATTGTTACCCAGGTAAGAGAAATTGACATCTAATCTGACATCCTTAGTATATAGGTGGTTTTGACCAATAAAAAAAGGCACAGTAATATACTGACTATACCGAGCTTTGAACTGTTCTTTAAATATTTTTGATTAATTCCATATTTTTGATTTTCATGATAGGGAACCTTTCGTAGAAATATGATATTATACGGTCATACGGTGGTATTACCTGGGATAATGTGTAGTTTACGGCCCAACTTTTAACTTTGTCTGCTCGTCGCGCTAGTTGTGCAACGACGCCATTTTACGTGCGCGGGCATGTGGCGATTAAACCGCTCGGTGATTATTCAACCGTTATGAACGATATCTACGATATCTACGATCGTAACGGTTATCAACGGTCGAGAATTAACACGGTCGAGAATCAACACGATCGAAATAGACACGGTCGAAATAGACACGATCGAAATAGACACGGTCGAAATAGACACGGTCGAAATAGACACGGTCGAAATAGACACGGTCGAAATAGACACGGTCGAAATAGACACGGTCGAAATAGACACGGTCGAGGATTATGTGTATTGTGTATGTGTATTGTGGTATGTGTATTCACACTTATGTGATTGTGTATTCACACTTTGCGATGTGTATTGGGTGTGAATTACTTAATGTGATTGTGTATTAACACTTTGCGATGTGTATTAGGGTGTGAATTACTATATTCCCTTTATCTTCCCCACACTATACTCATTACAGGGGTAACACCTCCGCCTCTAATGGATGTGTATTAATAAAAACGAGCTTACGTAATTCTACCCCCCCTCCCATTGTTAATAAGGCCAAGAAATGCCCGAATATAGCCACACTACCTGTTGACTATTCATTCCTAAATGCTACATACTTTTTTCTTCCATCCATAGGCCCCTGTACTAATCTCTGCTACTCTTAGAGCCTTATGACAGTCTCAAACATACTGTTACATGATCTCATCAGCCATAATTACATACCTCCACCAAGCACGATCATCATGATACCTGATCACTAATGTAGGAATCGTGAATAGTACTATCTACATACAATTTATGTGTCCCTAAATCCAACCAAGGTCCGCAAATCAGGTAATAGCCAGCGTTAATACCTGTCATATCAAGGTGGCAATAAATTAGCTCCTGTTCACCTTTGCTCGTACGCAAGTACCATGGACAAAAAACATTTTAATGCGAACATAATGTGAACAATTTGTATAAATTGTTAAACTATAAGATCAATATAAATACATATGTGTGGTGTGTGTATTCGCACTTATGCGACTGTGTATTGACACTTAGGGGTGTGTATTGGGGTGTGAATTACTATATGGCCTTTATCTTCCCCGCACTGTACACTATTCAGTATGCGCCAAGCTTATTTAATGCCTATCCCCCTCCCACAGTTAATAAGACCAAGAAATGTCCGAATATAGCCACACTGCCTGTTGCCTATTCATTACCTTCGCCAAGAAGGTTATGTTTTCAGGGCCGTTCGTGTATGTGTGTGTGTGTGTGCGCGCGTCTGTAAACACGATAACCTGAGAAGGCTTAAATGGATTGTCTTGATACTCGGTAGGTTGGAAGGTCTTGATGAGACCTGGAAATGATTTGATTATTCTGCAGTGAAATTTCCAGTCATAATATTAATATCATTTGGCGAAGGTATGAGATCGGGGAACTCTAGTTCTTAAATGCTACATACTTTTTTTCCATCTGCCATAGGCCTCTACTACTACTCTTAGTGCCTTATGGACTCAAACATATACCTAGCACGTATAAGTACCATGGACAAGAAAACAGGCACAGAAAACATCAGCTTTTAAGTACACGTCTGTAATGAAAAAATAACGTGAACAATTTGTATAAATTACTACACTGTAAGATGAATATATTTTGATATGTATAGTTTTACTCTTGTTGCTAGACTCAGGTGCAGGCGGGAAGAGTGCCTGCCATTTCCCCCTGTTTTCTGATCAACCCTGCTTTCTTATAGCCAAACTTGTTTGATAACGCCACTCCAACGGCACATCCAGACGAGCGGAGTTGTCCGCGCTCACTACCCGATCGTATGCTCCATGCCTGCCCGGTACCACTTCAGCATCGAATGTCATTTACTACACGAAACATCCGTCACCCAAATCACGAAATCGCCAGGACACGTAACCAAAGTTTTGGGGCCATGCGAGCTCACAACCCGATCGTGAGCGACATTCCTGTTCGGTACAATTGCGCCTACTCCGACAGTGTGATGTTTTACACGTAACATCCAAATACCGTATATATAGTAGAGGGGATTCATTCCTCAAGCTACCGACATCTTGCACACGCAGTCGTCCCTCAGTAAGACATTTGGAGCCGCATAGTTCCCGTTTAGAACTTTTATTCAGCCTGTCACACGACCGGTTTCGCCTGTGTGGCTTCTTCAAGTGTACAGAGGCTAATGATACAAGTGCATGAAGTTGTCACTATATACCTTTCCAGTGCATAGTGCAAGATGTCGGTAGCTTGAGGAATGAATCCCCGCCCTCTACTATATAATGTAATGTAACTTTGAAACTTTGAAACTTTATTAGAATAACCATTAGCGGTGGACCCTAGGGTCCACCGCTAGTCTTCCTGGTATTCATTCACAGAGACAATACATTATACAAACATGGTTGACAACTAGACAAGTCACAAACACATCTAAATCAATAACATATTTACAATATACATAATTTAAAAAACTGACAATCCTGTCGAACAGTGCTTGTAACTACTGGTGGAGGTATTTGTGCAAACCATCCTTAAACACTCTCAGGGATTGTGTGGATTGCATGACAATTGGAAGGTTATTCCACACACTGACAGCCCTGTACATGAAACACTTCATCAGTGCGTTAGTTCTAGGTTTCTCTAACAGAAAAGATTGTTTAGCAGCAAAACGGGTTCTATAACTATGCAAGTTGTTGACCGAACGCAGTTGCCTACTGATACAAATAGGTTCGTTTGTGAGTGTTATCCTTTTAAATGTTGTCATGGTGTTTATTAACAATCTCGTGTGCACAGGTTTCCACTGTGGCTTCGACTGAAACAGACGAGTTGCCTTGTTCTGCATTCGTTGCAGAAGGTTTATGTTAGTTTTAGTTGTGCATGACCAAACTGGGCTGCAATAATCAATGTGAGATAGTACAAGGCATTCTATTACAATTTTTAACAATGTTTGATCCATAAAGTGTGCGCATCTTTTGATCATCCCCAGTGATCTAGCCATTTTCTTAGATGTTAATTTTGTGTGAGTATTCCAGGTAAGGCACTCATCTACTGTCGAACCAAGTAGTTTTACCTCTGAGACCTGTTCGATAACCTTACCATTTGCAGTTAGTGTGAGTTTGGGTTTAGCAGACATTTTGGGCTTGCTCCCCAGTACAATACATTTTGTTTTTGAAGTGTTCAAGAAAAGCTGGTTCACTCTTACCCAGTTACAGATGTTGTTTACCTCTGTCTGTAGATTACGTGAGATAGTTTCAATAGAAGGAGCGCAT